>NC_056725.1:565821944-566024444 GCF_019279795.1 Protopterus annectens
GGGGCATTTAAAGTAACAACAAATTCTGGTCTTCCTATATGGTGTTAATTCAGCGGGCTACCAGGGAATGTTGTGTTAAATCATGAATAAAATTCCTTTTATGTTTGTTTTGGCTTGGTTTAAATGTCTGGATAGTGAAAGTGGTTGTGTGTCCTACCAATACATGAATACAACATCCATTATGGTGTAATGCTCGGCTAGGTTTCACACATGGTTTGGAAAAGATATGGAATGTATCCTCTTGACCTGCTAGTTCACTTACTGATGGAAACTGCATATGTGTACATGCATTGATGTGTGTTTAGATTCCATGCGTGTGCAGTGTCTGATGTTTGAGGGTGACTGTTGTCTTAGTACATCATGCTGTTGCAATGCAGCCTCAACATTGCCAACTGTATATGGTGATATGCTCAAAGTACAGTAAGCTGTACTTTAGGTATGGACAGATGTTTGGACATGACTATTAAGTGGTGGGGCTACTTTGCAGATGAATGATTACTGAGGGCAGCTCACAGGTGTGTTACAACCATTCCTACAATAACCTGTGCAACTGCTAAGCTATGGTTTTGTTAACCAAAGTGGAAGACACACAACGTAGAATGCAGTAAGGGTGACACTGAAGGCAAACCTCTTGACACCTGTAACAGTAACACCTCCCCTGTGCATATATTGTGCATATATCAGCACAGCTGGCAAAGGAAAGAGACACTACACTTTGTAGCGCATGCGATGGTGCTATAACTCTGTAATACCTGTCATGAGATAGGCAGGTGTTTGATTCACAGTACTGGCACGTGTGGGTGTGGGTGTGTCCATATAAGTCACGTATGGTGGGGAATACATCCCAAATGTTTTTCACTCTCCTGAACACTGTTGTGAACATCGGTACAGGGTGAAGTGTAAAAAGAAAGGCATAGGCAGGTGGTTGAATCTCACACATGTCAAGTGTCTGTATGTGTGTGACATAGGTGTATATATTTATGAATTTCACAGTGTGTGTGTGTGTGTGTGTGTGTGTGTGTGTGTGTGTGTGTGTGTGTGTGTGTGTATGTATGTATGTATGTATGGCTGTCTGTTCCCTGGAGTGAGGCTGTATTTTACCAGAGTGAAATGTTAAGGCCCCCTCCCCCCATCCACTCAATCTAGTATCCGTGTTGATATCATCAATCTTAGAAGGGCATTCTAACCGCCTGTAAGCATGTACGCGCTGGGGTGAGGCTTGTTGTTATATAGCCTACTGATGAACCCCCCTCCCCACATACACTCACTTTAATTTAGTATCCCTGTTGATGTCCTCGATCTTATGCCATTTTGACTACCTGTACATGTGTAATCTCTGTGGTGTGTCTTGTAATTGTGAAGTATTATAATGATGATTTGCACATAGGCAGGGGTTCCCATCCCAACACTGACAACTGTGTGTGTGTGTCAGGGAGTGTGTTACTGTGTCTGTGAATCCCTGAGTGTGGGTCTGTTACTATTTCTGTGAATCCCTGAGTGTGTGGTTGTGTCTGTATTTGCATCCTGTCATGAGAGCGGGTATTACTGCTTCCCAATGAGAAGTCAGCTTTTCCACTGGCCTTTACCCTTGTCATCTGCTATACCACTCTTTTACCTCCTCCCCGCTCCAGGTAACTATACCTGTGATGTCACCCACTATGGATGTGATGGCTCTGAACACAGTAGCTTACTACACAGCTATCATGCTCTTGGATCATTAGATCAGTAAACATAATTGAAACTTGGGAGATTATAACTGTGATGTGGAAGCTACAAAGTGCATGCAGGTATTGTCATACAGACCTATGAGTAGTCAACGTTTACATATGGGACACTAACCACAAACACTGACATCCCCCGACATATGCAATTACACCTGAAAGAGGAAGGCAGAACATCAAGATCAACATGCAGTTACTGTTGTTACACATGATACATACTGTCAAATGTACAAAATGCATTCTAAAACTGTAATACATGGTATGTCTGCTGCCTGTCAGCACTACTCGATAATATTAATCTACAATTGTCTTCCTAGTATGTTCACCCTGTGCATCAGACCATATGAGCATGTCCCTGCACCGATGGTGTGGATGACAGGGATGCGGCACAGGCATCATCATATGCATAGGGTGATAATGTTTGCCAGAGGCCTAGGCTGCACCATTGGATGACATCATGTGTGTGGGTTAGGGCCTTTGATCTCATTGGGCGTGTGTGGATGTTATGCGTGTGTGTGTTGAGGTGTCTTACATTTGTTTCTGGTGTGTGTGTGTGTGTGTGTGTGTGTTTGTGTGTGTACGTATGCACACAGGTCTGGCATGTGGCTGGCCTACACAGAAGTATTATTGACAGCTGCAGACTGTACAGGGCAGGTTTCAGTGTTCAAGGTGTCTGGCCACAGCCACGTAACCTGCGCCTGCCAGGGGTTGCACGGGCACTACCAGGCAGAGGTTCAGACTGGGTGCTGTCTGATGACACATGTCCACTGGAACCGTGTCCCTGTTGGGACCATCCAGGACCAGGTACACATGGCCTGCTGTGTCCTGGTGTGGACAGCACAGCACAGCATCAGCTGCACTGCTGCTGCTACTGCCACTATGGGAGTGGGCATGTGAAATAGCATGTTCACATAGACCTTCAACAGGTGATGTAGCTGGCCTACGTCCACATGCCTGACGCCTCACTCTGACCAGATGTTCCAGCACAGACATTCCACGCTCAAGGATTGACATGCCACGGTCAAGGACTCCCACCATGTCACCCAATCGTCTATTCAAAACATCTGCAAGATGATGGTGAGCATTTGCAATTGCCTGGATGTTGTCAGTTAAAGAACAGACAGCAGCCCTCTGAAGCCTCGGACCTTCTCTGTTGTGCCATTCAGCACATACCTGTGTTTCCATTACAGCCTGAAACATACGTCTGGTGACACCAGCTGATGTGTTTTGTCTTGCAGGGGCATGTTGGCCAGTGGTCCTCCTATGAGCAGCACTGGGCACATGCCTGTGTGGGACATCACCAGTCAGTTGGCTGGGATCATGGTGTGCAGGCACACCTTCCATAGTTTCCACACTTCCCTTTTCCATGCTACCACCCACCAACTGCCCTTCCTTTATGGCCACTGGTGATGGGGTATGTGTAGGCAGGAGAACTGTGTGCGGGGATGAAGGGGATACAGGTGGAATGGCAACCAATAGCACAGATTCAGCCCCTGACAACCCTGCCTGTGCCTCAATCATACTTTCATCATCACTGCTAGAGTCTATGGTGACAGTAACATCAGGTGGACTGCAGGAGGGCAAAGCACCTACATTAACACCTGTGAGGGGCAGACAAGAACTGTACATTACAAGTTATACAGCACAGCACAGACAGACACACACAGAGACACACAGACAGACACACAGAGACACACAGACACACACACACACACATAGAGACACACACAGAGACACACACAGAGTCACACACAGACACACACACAGAGTCACACACAAAGACACATGCTATGGCACCCAGTGGCATGCAACATGCATGTGATATGGCAGATGGCATTCAGCTTAGACAATTATAGTGGTAATCATACATCACTGAGTTGCACACAACAGCATGCATGTGTTTTAGCAGAAGGCATGCATCTTACACAATTATAGTAGTAGTTAGCATAAATCCCTGTGTTGCACCATTTGCATTAGTAGGTTATGCCCCAAACCTGCAACACAATGCATGCACTATGCACCATTGCACTGCACTGCCATGTTTTGTGCAACATACCCCACATGTTAACATACCACTGCTGACCTTTGTATATCTGCCACTGATGCTTTGTGTTGGCCACTGCCCCTATGTGTGAGGAGGACATGAGCAGAAGGGTATGTTGAGTGAATACTATGTTTGCCTGAGCCCTAGCTTGCATATCTCCCCCAAAGCAGTGTATGTCTGTTCAACATTATTCTGCCTACCCCTGAGCTGAGTTTACAGACAATGTGCATGTAGCTGTACACATGTTTGACTTGGCTGTCCCTACTTTGCAATGGTGCCACAGACCAGCACAGGTTAACAGTACACCAGCCTGATGTGTGGCATATGACCTTGCCAATCACATGTAGTATGACATGTCTTCTGCTGATGTGTTGAATGACATGCATACATGTTTAACCCAGTGGTATCCTTTCAAATATACAGTGAGGCAATTGTGTCCCAATGCAGGGACATGTTATACTAACATGGACCTTCAGCTGACACAATGTTGTCAGTCTGCCCTACAAATATGCAGTGACATATTGCACATTGCGCTGATGTGCATAGCAATTGCAGGGCATCATGAGGCTTCACTATTGCTATACAGTGTGAGTTACACACACAGTTCATAGCCATGACTGTGTTCAGATACAATACATATCTAATGTGGAATGTGACCCACTTCACTGAGGTGTATACACACTAACCCCTAATGTGGAATGTGTGACACAGGTCACTGAAGGGTATACAGATGACACCCCTGCACATCTGCAACCATATTACTGATGCCTGGCAACTATGCCCAGACAAGGATAACTTAGCAGTACTCCATGTCCCACATGCCATCTGTGTACCTCACACACATGAGGAGCAAGCATTACAGTGATGTCTGACATCAGCAAAGTGAATGTACTGTATCTGTGGCCTGATGTGGTTGTATGTGTATGTTGTGCAACACATGTATATATTTGGATATTGTATAGGTTAATGCTTTCATGTCGTGACACACTCAAGATGTTCAAGACATGTTATGTGGTGGTCTGATGTCATGCCTGCACAAGCTGTGCACAGGCCTGTATGATGTTTAGTGTTTCACATCTGCAATATCACCATTACACAAAGGCCATAGTTGTATTGTGTGGAGCCAATGTACAACAGGGTGTACACACGTGCACATAATTTTTACTGAGTATGTTGCTTCATGTCTCTGGCCATCCTCCATGGCCATGTGTAAACATGTTTTGTCCAATGGTTGTGATGGGCATCTATTTCACATGTCAGTGTTGTCCCATATGATATACACCCATAGATGTCATATGCTCCACTGAAGACAGGGTTATGCAGACAAAGGGTAGTATGTTTGGGATGTGAGATATCATGTTTTGCAGAATAGTTAAGCAGTGTTGCAGTCAGCCCACTAAATGTCATGGACATGTCAGATAGTGCATGACATTGTGTGTCATTCATAGCAAGGGTATAATCCACAAGGGTGAATCCTGTGGGCTGGTCATACTCCAGCTCAAAAACATTTAGAGTGTGTGCACACATATGCTCTCTGTATAGTACTGTTTGTATTCCCCACATGTGTAATGCTGATCTGTAGTACATGTCCCGACAGTGAACCACACCTCCACCATTGTATTCACAGCTGTCCACACATCTGGCAATGACAGTTTGTAAGGTTTAGCGTAGGTGTTTCATATAGTCTTCAATTATTTAATGTGGGTAACCACTGTGATGCATTGCAGGTCTGACCTGTATATATTAAAAGGACCACCATACATTATGTGTACGTGTGTTAAATGGCCACATGGCAGATAGCATACAATTAATATGATCTGTGCATTATCAAGCCTGGTAAATAATAACAATCTCACCTGCAACAGGCTGCTGTCACTGAGAAACGCCAGAGGTACCTAAATAGGAGTGTCACAGCAGTAAGATCATTCTCCACACCTGTGCGATAGCTACAGGGTGCAATGTGCATGTTAGCATATAAGTCATGACAATAGACTATACTATGGAGTAACATACATAGAGTAGCAAACTATTGTATGTGGCATGTGTGCATACATGCCTTGCATATGATGTTACATTACATATTGTATAGTAACACATGTAACTATATGAAATATAGTTGTGTTATATGTGCAGTAGTGACTTACCAGGCAACTCCAGGCTCGGTGGTTGTGAGACACTCACCTACACAATACCAGCTAAAGCTTGTGGATGGAGATCTGCAGGTTTCCCCAGGTTGGCCAGTAGCTCCTTGGTACATGTGAGTGGGGGCTGGGTGAGTGGCCCCCCCCCCCACCTGTTGCACCTTGTTCCCTGGCGAGTGCATTGGCACGCAGTTTTGCCCATCTTATGAGGTCAATGCAGTGTTGGTGCACCTGCTGATAGGTGTGATTGTGCCCGCCAACATCATTTACCCTCCTGCGGAGTTCCTCCCACTGGGCATCCCACTGCTGTGCATCCTATGGCACATGGCTGAAGAGTGTTTCATGGTTGTCGAGGAGGTATGGAATGAGGACCTCATCCTCCAAGTGGGTTTATGGTGGCAGCCTGGCACTCAGCATACCTGGAAGACATAATGATGGAAACAGGTCACAGTAACTCACAGAGAAGTGCAGAAGTACAGCTGAACATACATGTGTATCACATTTATTGATATTACAAATATGTCTTTGCAAATCAACATGACACTAGCACCACTGACATGTTTAACTCACACACATTTGACACTTACTGGTGATTTGATGTTATCACCATATATGTGTGTGTGTCAAGTGATGACATTGCTCATACTCCATGTGGATGTTGTCTTGATGTGGGCATGTCTATTTGCCCGTACTGGTGTCTTTACCTAACAGCACATGCCTGGATGTGTTCACATTAATGCAATAGACCTTAATGCTGTGTATATGTCACATATATATATAGTCATACACAGCCTTAAGGGACATGACCTGTGACCCTGCAGACTTGCTCATGGAAAGTTTTACATGCATGTGTTTTGCCATATACATCTACATGGCACTGTATAGCTGTTTAACATCCTGCCATGTATTACCTGTGTTGCACATGTGAAAGAGATGGGACAATGGCTAGCTTGATGGAAGTTGCAGGGTTGGATATCAACTATAGCATGTATGATCATAGTGAACTAGTAGGCTATATGCCCTGGGCCATTTATGAGCATAGGCTGAAAGGTTACCTAGCTCTAGCCAACAGACAGGTAAGTTTCAGTGGCCAGTTCAAGCAGTGCCACAGAACTGATCCACAGGGTTACTGATATATTTGCCATGCAGTCATCACACCATGTCTCAAAGAGGGGCAATGTGCAGCTTTCCTGGACAGGGATGCATAGTATGGCAGGAGTATGTAAAGTGTATGGGACAGGGATCTGTCAGGCATGTTGTGATCCTTGTACTAGAAAGGTGGATGTCCATGAAGTATGTGTTTATTTGAAATCAGGATGTGTAATTGTAGCATGTCCAACATCTCTGGGTTGGACATGGCTTTATTCAGGGAAGGCATCAAGCTACATAGTAGAGCTAGGGATTGGGAAGGCCAGTGTAGGCCATCTGAACATAGCCAATAACCCTTAAAGGAGATATGTGATCTATTATGGGTCACCTGAGTGTTGAGCATGGCTGAACAATGATCTCTATATACATGGATGGCACCCTGTCATTAGTGGTGCCACTTATGACTACCTGACTGGTGTGATGAAGTAACTATCAAAGGAAGGACTACTGTCTATCTGCATCCCATACATACACAGTTTCAATTATGTTGCCCTCTGCCTAGGTGGTAGTTCATGGGTACAGGTTTTTTTAACATAGGGGATGACAATGCAATACTTAGCTGTCAGATTGTGGCCATATGTCACACATCACACATCTGACCCACAAAGGCCCTTCTGTATGTTGACCGCAGCACTCATTGAGTCAACTATTGCTCCTAGTTCATAGTCATTTGCAAACTTCAATAGGCAGATGCCCTCTGTGTTAGTCTGTGTGGTATAGATAACAAAGAGGGGGGGTACCAGGAATTAACCCTGTATTACTGTAGCTGGCACTGGTTTGATGTGCATGTATTAGTCGGACACCTTCTGTAGTGCTGGTTCTGCCAGCAGTCCAGTTGCCAATCACTCCTGTAACATAGGAATATACACCTAGTTTACTGAGTGTAGCTGGGTGATGGTGTCCTAAGACCTGGCAAGGTCATGATATGCTGTGTGAATCAACCTTATTGTCATCTACATCTGTACTGACTACATCAAATAAGTTGATCACGGTCGATGGCCTTACAGACCAGACTCAGCAGGGTAGTAGTGCATTACTTCCCATTATCAGTGGTATCTCCCCCCTTTGTGGGGTGTGATAACTGTTGCTGTGCACCATTCAGTGTGTACACAGCCTGACATGAAGCTATGACTGAACATGATGTGCATGTGGAGAGCAAATTGTTCTGACATTTATGTAGGATACACCCTGGGATGCTGACAGGTCCCATGAAAGCTGTATGTATGGCTTTAGAGAGTGCAGCTTGTACCTGCATAGTTGTTATGACAGGGGCTCTGTAGTGTACATGGATATATAAATATGTGTACCTGTTGGGGGGACGTGAGAGTGGGTTTAGGTTCTCCAAGACCCATAACAGGTGCTATTTCTGTAGGTGCAGTACGTCTCATGACATACTGCTGTGAAGCACGGCAGGTCTTGTTGTTGCCATTACGATTCTTGACACAGCTATAGAATGATCTGTGGTTGGCCTCATAATATGTGGGTGATTAGTTTCACAGTAGCTTTGTGTGGTTTTATATGGTGCATCTGCATCTTACTGAGGATGACCAGGGATCATCTCCACTCATGTGTGCGCACTCTTGCAACAGTTACTACCTTCTGTGGTACAGTTTAAGGCAGGGTACCACTAGTTTGCTTTCTTGTTTGTCTTTGGTTGAATCTTGGTTCTGTTTCAATGGCACAATCACTGCACTTATGTGAGTGCTTAAAGGGCATTTGTATAGGATTCAGCATATGCACATGCATTGTCCATCTGCATGGGAACCATGACAGTCACCACTTCACTCTTAAGAAGCATAACATTTGCTTTGGAGACTAACTATGTGTAGCATACTGTTAGCCCTGTTTGTGTGACTATGGTGATCCAGGTCATTGGGTTTGATGAAATCCAACATGCATTGAGCACAGATGTTGGTACATGAGGAGTCTTCCCAGTTCATAATGGGATAGTTGAGAGTAGCCATTATTATGGTTTTCTGTCTCAAACCTAATCTTCCCCATTACAGCATAATATGACAGCTGGGAATTCTGAGGCATGGTGGGTGATCTGTCGCAAGGTGCAATTTGGATTCCACTTTGGCACAAATGTAGTTGCTCAGCATAATGCATCTGAAGTTATGCAAGTGCAACTAGCGTGGGGGTGTACATATCCTTCAGGAATATGGACACACCTGCGGCCCGTGTGTTCCAATAAAGGATAATGGCCAAGAGGTGAGGTATGTGTTATAACATGGTCATGCAGGTATGCTCTCTGGAGCATTGAACCATATCTCAGTCACTGCACAGATATGTTCTCCATGTGAAGGATTGACATAAGTGAGTCCATATTGAGTTTCTGAAATGTATCATTGAGTAGTGAGACCCGCAGTTTATTGCTTGGCTGTCCCTGTTACAGCAGTGGACTTTCACTTGAACTTTGCATGATGAAGGCACTATAGGGGAAGCATGAGCCCTAGCCAGTATCCAGATTCCCAGGGGTGACAGGTGCAGGCCCTGTCTGGCAAAGCATCATGGTCTGTCAACCATGTTATCCCAGGCAGAGAGATACTGGATACCCTTTGAATTGCACAAGTACATTAGACAATTGTGGAATACAATCCTTTTGTCCCTGTACTGCAGTATAATTCTGGCCAATGGCAGAATGCTACCCAGGACTTGGGACATACCTGCATGGGCTTCAAGACCTGACAGTTCCTACATGTGTGTTTCCATGCAGTCCAGGCTACTGCATCACAGGTCCTGCACAACAACATGGAATATGCCATAGCCATGTGTATAGTTCAAAAGGTGGTCTGAGTGTATGGGTATGTGGCTAATCATGGCAGACAGGCAGCTGACAGTATGTTTGCCCTTGTATAGCTCGGTGTGTAGCATATTGCTAGAGTTTGCATTCACAAATGAGCACTTTTGGACATGTTTCCGGCCACGTGTTCGGAGGTGTGGCACAATTATGCAAACTTTGTCATGCAGTTTGTGTATTTTGATTTCTGTCTATTCCAGCTTGGGAGGTCACTTGCTTGGCCAGATACTTAGAATCCTCTGTGAATGTGTGTGATTTCTGGTAGTATGTGTGGGTGTCCTTACTGTTTTGGTAAGGGTATGTGTTGGTTGTGATGGTGAGATGCATGTGTTAACCTACACCTCATGACTGTCCAGTGTAGTCATGGCTGTACTGGACT
Organism: Protopterus annectens; assembly: GCF_019279795.1. Taxonomy (NCBI): domain Eukaryota; kingdom Metazoa; phylum Chordata; order Ceratodontiformes; family Protopteridae; genus Protopterus; species Protopterus annectens. The sequence continues at coordinate 565,832,179 of NC_056725.1, forward strand.
GCCTTCCAGCTTACCCCTGTAGCTGCATCCCAGACAATGTGTGGGGTATGGTGTTAGGTGGGTTTGGCAGTGTACTTGGCATAGAGATTACATTCCCCTGGATGGCCACATACACAAAGCTGACATGCCTGTATGAGCATTCAGTACTACAAGTACCAAGTACTGTATTTAGTTTACTTATTGCTTATGAACATGTTTTACACAGTGATGCTCACAAGTAAATATTTGTGTTATGGACGTGACAACACTGGCTATTACAGAAACATAGTAGCTACCTTTAGCAGCAATCCTCCTCTGAGGAGCACGTCACATCCTGATAGTTGATTACAGATGATGCAAGTGTCAACAGGTCTTCTGTATCCTTTTCTGGCTATATACTCACATATCCACCAGAACCATGAGCTCTGTTGGGCACAGACACCCACTCCCCAAACAGAGTCATGCATCAATAGACTCTGCTGCCACTATCAACATGATCAGAATATAATCAGATAGTGTAAGCCATCACCTATGAAGCAGCTATTACACATGGGCAGCAATCTCCTACATCTTACGCTTTTACTGCAAATGTTACACTGGAGCTAAAGATGATATGCAACCTGTTTCATTACCAGTACTGTGCACAACCTTACATACAGTATTTGCAAGTGGCTGTTAAGTTGGCAATGAGAGGTTAGGCTACACAAACCTGAAAGTTCAACCAGTGTGTCTCTACTCTCAATATCCACTATATGTAGGTGTGCACATAGCCATTTGGCCCAGCCCTGTAACAAGGATCACTACACATTTGCATAACATGTACACATGCACAGCTGTTATTGCTTGCAAATGATACTGGAGAGGTGGATATTACATGTCTTATGTGCATGGATAGTTACCTAGCTCTTCCAATTATCTTTGCTATCATGCTGCTAAACTGTCAGATGAATACAATTCATATGTTTCCTGTTACTGAGTATTGTAATTGCCAATAGACATAACTAATGTTTGCATAACATAACAGAAATGCTATGTAAAATGGAATACAGATCTGCCTAAAATACTGTATATTACACAGTTATTGGCACAATATCCCACAATGCAAATCATATTTGCACAGTAAGCCCACCTTTGACATGTTCATCTCACTAATACACCCATACATATGTCTACTGTTACAATATATCGACATATACTTTCTCCTGTTATAGCACATACTTGTTGGACCAACCCTGACACTGACAGTGGCTGGAAGAGAATTGATGAGTTCAAAGCCCATATACATCATCCCTTGTGGTGTATGAGGAGTTTGCCTTGTGACCTACAGCAGTACACACATAGAATACTGCAAGCATTACTACTGCTCAACAATACATCACTACAAGATAGCTATTTCCACTATATGCATTGATTACACTGTAATTCTAACAGAACAGGTACTACATACACAGACATACTAAATGTTATACATACCTTCTTAGTAATTGGAGATGTTATTGACTGGTATATTACTCATTTTTGGTTTGTGTTTCAGTATTTTGTACAGGTCGATACAGATGGTTTGAATGTGTGACAAGGCATCCTTTTATAGTTAGAGATCAGTAACATGTGCTATCCTGATCACCAATTGGTGTTCCAAAGTAGTTAATTACATGCACATCAGCTGTGCAGCTACTGCCTTAGCCAATACCATGGCAACAGTAGAGTATAACTGAGTACTCCACTTTGGCATTGTCCCTTTGCCTTACTTGTGAGGAAGACAGCCTGGAAGCATTGTTTGAAAGCTATTGCAACAGCTGTATGGAGACAAACACTGATATATTGTGTGAAATGTCTAGAAGATTTGGTCTAAATGTGAGTACTGCTGTTATTTTTCTGAACATTGCTACTTGTTTGTACCTAATACTTCTGCATATGTTTCAGTCTGGCCAGGATGTTTGACCAGTTCAAGGCTGCATGGCTATGCATATAATGTTAGGGGGTATTACAGTGTGCTCATCAGACATCTTTAGTTTGGTGTAAATGTGTATCATACTGTGCTGATAATCAGTAATTGGTAACACTTCCTGGTGTAATTACCTTTCAACCCTCTGAAACAGGTTTACTTCAAACAAACCCTGTAACATCAGCAGCTGTTCCATTGTATAACAGCAACTATTTCACATAGGGCCATGTTAGTGTGTCTGTGTCCAGGTATGTTAAGGTTTCAGCAGATGCCGTACAGTGGGCAAATAATTGGTTATAGTATGACAGTATGTATTGTTGTAATTAGTTTGGGTGTGGGGGAGATGTTGGTGAGTGTACATAGCAGATGCAGGTGTGTAGGAACCGCTTTTATACATCTTCTATATGTGTGTGGGGGTTATTTCCCTATGTGAACACCTATCCCTTAGTGGACTAATACTATGGCAATTGCAGGCTGATTCATTAAGGCACTGTTAAATGCTTCCTGTGTAGCATGCAGGTACTGTTAGTCCTTGAATCCTTTTGGCAATACATCGGAATGTAATAAAGTTTTGTTAAATGAAAGATGTTTGTGCATTTCTGTCATGGATATTTGCAGTCATTGCAGTTGTGTTGGTGACTAACCCTATTTGGCTCATGTCCATAGAACATATTTGTAATACTGTATTGGCATATACTCTTCATATATTATGTTCATATTGTTTGGGGGTGGCAGAATGTGTGATTGCTATGGTCCATGTTATACTCCAATTTGAACACTTCAGATGCTGTATATACACATATGAATGTATGTATATATATATATATATATATATATATATATTATTGCATACGTTTATATCTACCTCCATAGATGTGTAGATGTTTTTAACCTATCTATATATCTACATATATGTATATCTCTATATATTGACATGTATCTCTCTCTCTCTCTCTCTCTCTATATATATATATATATATATATATATATAGCATACACCTTTCATTGGGTACATAGCAGTTTGACCTATTTCCACACAATCCTCCCTTTTGTGTTTTAACCTGTCTGAATTCACAACTGGCATAGGTACATTTCAGGTAGCTTAGTGGTAGGTTACTCTGAGGGTGGTGTACATGATTGAAGGTTCTAATCCTGGAAGTGGTTATTATTTTACCTCTCAGAGCAGGCACTGGTAGGCAAAGTGTGAATAATGCACATTTTAGCGGTTATAAGCAGGCTTGCCCGTGGTCTGTGCGACGTTAAGCAAAGGTTAAACCTGTGAAGCGCTTATCTGTTTAACCATGTTTAAGTGCCGCTTACTGTCACACAAACCCGCACAAACCTGCATCTGACAGCCCTTATTCTGGCCCTCAAAATAAATTAACAGCCTTTGAACCTGGGACCATGAACACCACAGTCGCTGACTTTACCACTAAGACATCTGAGATATGTACAAATGTTATAGTGTTTAGAATATTCATTTTACTACAGGCATTCCTCACTACTGAAAACAAATGTTGGTGTACATATGTATGATACATGTTAATGTTCATATTTTTGTGGAATTAGGTATTGCAATGTGACCTGACAGGGTGTATTATGGATGAGAATGGTTCTTGTTTTGTGTCCTTTTTATATTGTCCCCATACTCCATATATACCCCTCCAGTTCACTTATTGGAGATCTGACCCAGGCCCACCTTGATGCATGATTTCATTATCCATCATTCCTCTCCCACCCCAATCTCCACATACACAACAACCATCCCTTCTATGGTGAATTAAGTTAATATTAATAGTTATAATACCAGAGCTGCATGTGTTTTGTGAACACTTCAATTCCTTTGGATTGCTTCTGTGTCACGAAGTGTGCTCATAGATGTTTATATATATGGCTATAGATGTACCTGTGTATGTATATATATATATATATATATATATATATATATATATATATATATATATATATATATATATATATATATATATATATATATATATATATATATGTGTGTGTGTGCACACATCACTGACATGCATGCACATATATATATATATATATATATATATATATATATATATATATATATATATATTTAGTATTAGTTTGTAACAGTTATACATATGTAGACTTGTATATGTTGATTCACAAACTACAGTAAATTACAATGTACTGTACATATGCGCACAAAGTGACTGTCCCATTTGGGGTCAGTACTGTGGAATGCCTATAGTATAAGGTGTAGTCTAAAGACCATGAAGCATGTATACAGCTCAGATGGCTTAGTGGTATGTCCCATGGCTATGGTGTGCATGGTCCAAGGTTCAACACCTGTGATGCTTTAAAAATGTTTTTTACTCCAGAATAAGGCTCATTTAAGCAGTTATAAGTATGTTTAAAAGTGCTTGTGTGACATTAAAGCAGGAGTTAAACACAGTTAAACAAACACGGCCACATCTGCTAACTACTCAGGATATATACATTTCAGTGAAGTAACATCTCACTATGTGCTTACATAACATTACATTCTCTGTTGACTTTACTCTCCAGCAGACATGGGTTTATACGGGTGTTTCAAATGTTTATTATACAGATGATTACTACCTAAATATGCAAGCGGTTAAGGTACACTTTTTAACATGGTAAACATTCCTGAATTTATTGAGATTTGAACCTCGAATGCACAGATACTATGCAAATGCTGTAACCATTACACTATCGACATTAACATTGCTTCTGCCTATTTCCTATTTAGATGATTTCTATGTGTAAGCTAGGCTAAGCAAAGGGTGGAGGTGCCCAAACCCACTGAGCTTCACTTACTCTTGAAATAAAAACATATAACAAATGAAATGAGAGACTATATATTACATTCCTAACTACATTAGGCATAGCCGCTCACTGACACACTTCAAGGGAAACCTTGATGTGTGAATGGGTAACAGAATATGCACCCCTGGGATCATGTGTCCCAGAACCATACAGCCAGGGGGTGGGGGAGCCCCTCCAGTTTTATAGCTACAAGACCTGTTGCGGAAATTGAATGGTGTTGATTTTTCATGTTAACATGCCCTCTTTAGATCACTAAGTGCCCCTATCACCCTCCACCACCCCAGTCTTCAACAGCTTCCGGCAACTCTGCCTGGAATCACTTCATTGGCTATGCTTGACAGAGGCTCAGTTACTTCATCAATGGTGTGGAGAAAGCCAACACACTTTAGCTATGCTTCTAATTGCCCTTGGGCAGATAGCCTACTACCTATCTGTGAACCTCTAATGTGCAGGCCATCACAGCCATAATATGTGAATAATCAGAGCTTTCAGATCACAATATACAGTGAAAAATCACCATGTAGTCAGAAAACAGTTAAGTACAGCAAGAACAGACAGAACACTGATACTTAACCACTCCAAAAGCCTATCCTGGAAGCTAGAAGACTTGTATAAGTTTAAGGCTTTCTATTGTTTAACAGTAGGTTACCTTCAGGAAAGATGAGAAACAAGCACAGATGGGAAACATGCATGCAACAATCCCATACCGGCTTCTCTGTCAGCCTTTGGCTTTGAAATACTGGCCAAGGCTATTGGCCCCCCATGGTGCCCTTTTTGGGAAAGTCTCAAAGGTGAATCCCACCTCTGTAAACAGCACAATAGCAGAATCAATGAGGGTTATGGTACTCAACGCCATGGGTTGTGATTACAACATGCACGCACAGACAGCACTCCTCTGTATGGACAACATCAACATCTGTGCAGTGACTGAGACCTGTTTTAAGGCTCCTGAGAGTACACCAGCACTACCGGACTACAATCCATACCCCACATTTCGGCCACAGAATATGGACTGACACAGACATGGAGGGGGTGTATCCATATTCATCAGGGATACCTACATCTCCAGATTATTGGGGCAGCATGATACCTCTGAGATCATCCATGTGCAGCTAACATCAGCCACAACTGCAATGCAAACTGTGGCCTGCTACAGATCACCCTCCATGACCCAGGACCACCACTCCACCTACCTGGAGACAGTGGAAAACATGACAATCCTACCACATACCCTGGTATTGGTCAATATCAACTACCCTACCATTAACTGGGAAACTTACTCGAGTACTCACTTCCAGGCCCAGCGCTTCCTTGAATTTATCACCTCATATGCCCTGTATCAGATGGTAAATTCCCTAACGAGGGGTGGAAACATACTAGAAGTGGTAATCACCAACATTGTTGACAGGTGCACCACAGCAGAGGTAAACCGGTCACTGGTTAGATCTGACCATGAACTATTCACTGATTTTCACACCCAACCATCTCCCCCACCCACGGAAACCACAGTGTATACCTTTCCTACAGCTAAATTCACACTATTAAAGACAGGGGTGGGGGGTTTCACGGCCCCCACACTAAGGGAAAACACTGCTCAAAATACAGAAAGATTTACAAATGCATTCTATAAGCACCTACAAGGATGTATGGATCGTGCCATCACTGGTAAACCAAGACTCACTCCATCTGGACAAGGACACCAGTCTGGTGGACCCCTGCAATAAACAGGCTATACAACAGAAGTAGGACAGTAGTCCAGAAAAACAGCAAATCCCAAGAAGGGCAGACATCCGTGACCAGTATTAGTAACAAACTTAGGTTCCTCATGAAATCATCCAAGACTAACATCAACAGGAAAATAGGCAAGGATTCAAAAGATAACCACAAAGCCTTCTTCGGCTATGTCAAGAATCTAAGTGGTAACACACAGATTTGCACTGTGCTGGTGCAATATAGCACAAAATATACTGACCCTACTAATATTGCCAACATCCTTGCAGATACATTCAGTGCAAATTTCACCCCCTAAAGAGCCCACAACAATACCTGAAAAGTACAGTATCCCAGACATCAGAGACACACAGGTGGAAATGGCCCACTCTAACAGCAAAATACAGCATCAATGGAGGCAGATGGTGTCCCAGACTGCATCTTGCAAACACTACAAGACAAACTGACCCCTCCACCTAATTAAGCTTTTCAACCTCAGCCTCTCCACAGGCTACATGCCCATACAATGGTGCATGGCAATGGTTATTCAATTCCACCAAGGTGGAAACACAACTGACCATGGTAACTATCACCCCATAAGCCTGGCTAGCCTGGTCTGCAAAGCTATGGAGCGCATCCTCATGGCACTCATTAACAAAGAAATTGGTAACCTCCAAACACTTGACCCAACCCAGGTCAGCTTGGTTGAGTGCAGTTCATGCCTACTGAACCTGTTTGACATCTTACAGACAGTCACCAAGATGTTAGATGAGGGGGGATGTGGTTCACACATACTACCTGGACCTCACCAAGGCTTTTGACACTATTCCCCATTCAGGTATTATTGATAAACTCACCAGCCTGTACATAAACCCTTACATCACAGGATGGGTTGCCAACAGGTTTACGCACAGAACCCACATGGTATGACTAGCAGCCTTCAGGTCCAACTCTTAACTAGTCACAACTGGTGTCCCACAGGACTCAGTCCTGTGACCCCTACTGTTTGGCATATACTTCTCAGAATTACAGGCAAACACAGGTGTACTACGGCAGACCATGTTTGGCAATGACTGCAAACTGGGATTCATAAATGACAGTCCAGCTGACACAGACATCCTTCAAGGGACCTCACAGAGACCGACACAGTGTGCCAAAGTCATGGCCTCCAGCTAAGTGTCACAAACTGCATAGTCATTCCATTGTGGAAAATTAAACACCCACATATTAACACATAAGTGGCAGCCACTTTAATACAGACAAGGTAATAGGGTACCTGGGGACTAAGGTAGATAGTGATCTCTCCTTTGACAATCGTATTTCCAAAGTAGTTAGGACATCCTCCTATGCAGGCCATCTGATTACTAACGGGATCACATCTAGACATACTGAGGTTATAGTGCCCCTTTACTCATCACTCATCAGTCCCATCATAGAGTATAATAACCCATTTGGGATGTACCTCAGAAGACACTTCCAACAGCTGGAAGGTCCACGAATGTATCTCGCCAAGGGGATTACTGGCCTCAAACATATGTCCTATGCAGCCAGACTGAATAAACTCCTGCTTTACTCAGTGGCATCTCGTTTACTCAGAGATTATCTCTGCTGGCCAACAAAGCCATGTTGAACTCAGGCTTAATGGATATGCTCCACCTATGGGAATCCATGTCACAGTGAGCCACACGCTGTAGTGAGCTGAACCTTGCCACAACAATAACTGGAAGATGCTGGAGGGACAGATTCCTGTCACAGAAACTCCCCATACTTTGGAACAACATCCCTAATTACATTATACAATGCCCCTCACTAACACTCTTCAAGTGAAACCTTGAAGAGTGGATGGGGAACAGTAGATACACCCCAGGGATCCCGACATTGGCTCTGCTCCACAGAGGGACAGTTAATGAATCAATGGGGTGGCAAAAGCTGACACATTTTGGCTAGGCTTATGAATACCCTCGGGCAGTTAGCCAAGTACCTACCTATGAACCTATGAACCTATACATACAGTATCAGCACATGCTGATAGCTTAATTTACTGTTCAGGTGTTGACTTACCTTGTGCCAATAGCAGTTGTGTGTGCAATAGTTGAGGGCTGCCTATGTTGGATGCACACAGTAGACTGCCTATACATGACAATTTACAGGTAGTCTTGTGTGTGTGCCATCCATTTTTACAGTGTGTGCAGGTGGAGAAAGATGTCAGTCCCTAGGTGCCTACACTGTCAGTGTGTGTGCTATACATTCCCTTCTTGCCAAGGTATGGGCATACTGGGCATGCCTCTGTTCGCCTACCGGGGCTGGCTCAGGGTGTTCGTGGTCTGAGTACCTCTGCGCCTGAGGAGCCCTTGGCAATGATGGTGGGCTGTGAGGGCCTTCACCATTCTGTCCCTGCTGCAACTGTTTCCACAGGATCATATTGTGTAGCATGGCACATACTATGAAGATGTGGGCACACATGCCTGGAGATCACTGCAAGGCTCCACCAGATATGTCCAAGCAACGGAACTGTGATTTAAGCATCCCAAACACATGCTCTATGATGATTCTGGCTTGTGTGTGTGCCTCATTATGGCATTCCTGCATGGGTGTGTGTGCATTTCTGATGGGAGACATCATCCACGGTTCCAGTGCATAGCCAGCATCCCCCACCAGGTGGCCATATGGGATGTCCCCACTGGCAAATACCTGATACAGCTGTGAGCATGCCAGATGTGGGAGTCGTGATAGCTTCCAGGGCTGCCAGAACACACATCCATGATAATGCCCTGGGCATTGCACTCGATCTGGAAGTTGATGGAGGGGGTATCTCTTGCAGCTTATGTAGTGCCTACCCTGCTCACCAGGTGGTGACTTGATGTGTATGTGCGTGCAGTATATTGCACCCAGTACCTCCAGGTTTTCTGCCACATGGTGGAAGAGATGCATATTGTTGGCCAACTCCTCCTGCATTCGGGGGAAGTATATGTGCTCATTGGCATGCGGTAACATGGCATCCAGGAACTGGTGAAGTACCCTGGATGCTGATGCCTGTGAGATCCCCATGATATCCCCAGTTGGCCTTTGAAGGGTACCTGTAGCTAGTATTCTCAGGCTTACACATACCTTCACATCCACTGGGATGGGTTCCCCTCTGTTTGTTCTGGCTCTGAGGTGTGGCCAGCACAGCTTCACAAGTTGCTGTAGGGTGTCCCTGTCCACTCTGTAATGCTCTGCTATCTCCAAATCATGTAGCTCCTGGTAGGTTACCCTTGGTCTGAACACTCTTCTCCTCCTCTGGTGCCTGAGGTGGTTGTGTGCATCATCCTCCACAACACCTTCAGTCTCCAACACATCCTGGTGGATCAAAGCTATGGCAGCCCCTAACATGTACATACTAAAAGTTCCCCGTCTGTATACACCAGTGGTGCACAGTGTATGGGAATACACAAATGTGTGTGAGGTGCTTTCACACTTTATACTATTGTGCTATGGATGCTGTTGATGTCATTGGGTGTGTATCAGCAATTCCAGCTGCAGGGTATTTTAATTATGGGTTTTACAGTGAGTACTGCAAGTGTGGGGCCTTTAGTGTGGGGTTATGCTTGTCTGCCTCGATTAATCTGTTGCCCTTTAATTCACTTTTAAACCTGGATCCCCTCCCATTATCAGGCATGCATCCACCTGCCGTCTTTCTTGTTTTGTACTTTCCTTACCCAGTCATGTGTTGCAAAATGTGTCTTGTAGCTGATATATTGCAAATCTGCTTTGTTCTGCTGTGACACTTTACTGTTTTCTTTGCAGTACAGCCCCTCCCCTTTCCTGTTCTGCAGGTAGCTGCTTGCAGCCTTGTTAGCTGTTGTCAATGGCCCACTGTAGGTTCTTAGGTGTTAATTAGTCATGTGTACTCCAATTTCCCTGCTGCAGCATTTCCTTATTTTTTTCCTATATCCTTCCAGTTTCAGCTCCGGTGCAAGCCACGCAAACCCATTTACCGTGTTTATGTGCATTTTCATCTCCATTCACATGCATACTCAGTTACCTTGTGTACTCTCAGCTAAGCAAAGCTATAGCCAGTTCAACACACCCCTATCCTGCAGCTTTGCTTAGCTATGGGCAAACCGGATTAGCAATGCTCCAATGTGCTTACAGCAAAGGTGACACACCCCTCTCTTGATGTCATCATTATCTCAAGGGCACACCTCAGTGTTATAATGCTACGCTGTGAGGTTCATAGGTTCATAGGTTCATACTAGGCTATCTGCCCGAGGGCATTTACAAGCCTAGCCCATCATTTTGTGGCTTACGCCACCCCTTTAGTATGGGGAACTATACCCATTATTTTGCTGTGCCTCTGTCGAGCAGTGACACTGAGGTTATCCCTGGGGTATATCTGTGATCTCCCATCCATTGGTCAAGATTTCTCTTGAACAAGGCCAGCGAGGTACTCTGCCTCACATGTACCGGGATTTTGTTCCACAGCATAGGAGTCTTTGGGTGATGAATCTATCCCTCCAGCACGTCCTATTAATAGCCGTGTCAAGGTTTAAGTCTTGGCTCTGATGGATCTAGATTTTTGAGGTGAAGCATATTCATCAAATCTGGGTTTGACATGGCCTTGTATGTTAGGCAAAGGTCACCTCTGAGCAGCGTAAGCGACTGAATGGAGTTCTTTCAGTCGGGCAGCATAGGACAGATTTTTGAGACCCTTTATCCTTTTGGTGAGGAACTTTTGTGGCCTCTCCAGCTGCTGCAAGTGTCGGGTCAGATACATTCTGAATGGGGCATTGTACTCAATCATTGGTCTGATGAGTGATGAGTAAAGGGAGACTATGACCTCCCTTGATCTAGATGAGAATCCCTTCATGATAAGGTGGGCAATGTAGAAGGTCCTTACACCAGCGGGGAATCTGTGATTCACTATTACTCCTCTCATTTGCATGGCATTGCCTACTAATTCCTAGCTACCACGCATAACACTGTCACAGCCCCTTAGCAACCCTTGCGCCATGGTGTGGTGTAGCATACCTGCCATTGACTATTATGGGGAAATCATGATATGTGTTACATTGCAGTTTTATTCTATATTTTTCTATTTTCCTTGGGATCCCGTTTGCGCGCCGCTGCCCTGCACTTCCACGTCGCGATAATGCAAATAAAAATATTAAATGTTAATTTTATATTTTGTACATGTTTTTTATGCCAATGGCTATATATTTAGCCATTGGCATATATTAACAATATAATACATGTGTTTGGTCAGCTGTCATGGCTCCGATTTTATGTTTGCAAAAATGTAAACTGTTTTTTACGGTTTACATTTCCGCATGCTTACACTCCACTGCACCACTTCCTGAATCGCTACATACCTTCATTTGCATGATACACTGCTGTACATGGGGTAATTAGCATACAGGGCCCAGGAGCTGTGCGGGCGTAGCGTATGCAGGTATTGCACGTGGGAACAGCTCGTGCCTGGATCGCTCGCCGACCATATTTGGTGTTGGAACGCCAACGCTACGCCTGCACCTGGCACAAGCTTTATTAATCCCGGGGTGAGTATATAAATGGACCCTTTCAATACTACAAAAGTAATTAAACAATGTAAAATAAAACTCGTAGTTATGCAAGAGCACTTAGTACTTTCAAAACAGATAAACATTCTAAGTAAGTAATTAATAAATATATTAACTGTCATGATTAGGACAACTCCTTACTGCTGGTTTCACTGAAAAAGAAAATAAACTCTGCTCCACAGTTTGAAATATCTTTTTTCCACACTATTGTTGATCTAGGTGTCAGTCAAAGCTGTCAGTTACACATAAATAACAATGTTTGTCTTTCAGCTTTTCCTGGTTAGGGGTCACCACAGCTGAACTCCAGTCCGCTAATGATTGGCAGTTGGTTTTTATGGTGTCGAGTTGCCAGCCTGACGCCCAACCTTCAACGAAGGCACACCCATTCAACGCATGTCTTTCGAATGCCCACTCCACAGCGGGGAGGACATGCAGACTCCACACAGAAAGCACTCCCGACCCAAGCTGAGAATTGAACGGGAGAACCTCTTGCTGTGAGGCAACAATGCTACCGCTGCACCACCATGGAAGTTTGCACATAAATAATAATAAAACAGTATTAAAATGATTGTAGCTTCATGTACAGCAGTAACTTGCTGAAAAATACACTCATCTACTATGTTCTCCATTGTGCTTAAAAGGAAAGTTAGACAATGTATTATTGTAGTATAAATAATAAAAAATGTTTAAGTTCATCAATTCTGTTTTGACTACCGATAAGGAATTATATGACAGTCCAGGATATTAATATAATAATTCTGTGTGAATTTTGTACAATACACTATTGGCAGTTCGTAAGAGCTATTTATGTTGTATCTAATGTCCAATAAACAGTTGGACATATCAGATGTCAACAAATATCCTTCATCCTTATTCACCTGCTTAATCAGTTGTGTGTATTGTCAGCATGATTAAAAGTAGGCCTAATTAATAGATTTAGTTAACAGTGAGCACTGAAGTAGGTAACTGACTTGGATTCGATTCTTTCTTGACTCTCTAAATCACAGCAACACACTAACGTGTGCAAAGATATGCTAACCCACATCTTTGTTTCTTTGCATAAAGTGCATGTACATTTACCACTGAACGTGTCACTGCTCCCAGCTGTGGATGATGTTTAAGCTAAGGAGAGGGTAAACAGTAGTAATTCCACCACTAAACCCACCAGCACTAGTAGACAGGCATTCTTGTCTAACCATACCAACACGCTATCAAACGGTACCTCAGTGCAGAGGAGAAATGTCTGCACCTACAATATCAAGGACAAATTTACTTTCCAGCTCAAATCACAAGTTCTCCGTTATAGCATCTAGTATCACTCTCAGTTGTGGCTCATTTTAAAAGTAAAGGTGTGGTAGGCTGTGGATAGTTTATCACTAAAACTATCAGGACTAGCACATAGTCATTTCTGTTTGATCACTCCTCTGATTCCTGTTTGATCACTCCCCTGAATTATCGGAAATTACCTCAGTACAGAAGGAAAAACTTTGTCCCTGCAATGTCAAGGTCAAGCTTGCTTTGAAACTCCCCACTCAAGTTTTCAATTTAAGAAGCAAGTGCTCCTCACAGTCATGGATGATATAAAAGTTACAGGAGGAATGGACAGTGGACATTCTTCCTCTAGAACCCCAAGCTTCCTTCCAAATGAGTGATGGCCTCTGGTGTGACCTCCACTGTTCATTAAACAGCAGCACTTTTTGCTAAAGACAAGCTTTATTTACAGTTAGAGCTGCTATCCAGGATGGAAGTGTTGATATTTTATCACAAAACCATGGAACTCCTATCTCTGCAGCTTCAGCAATTACAGCCGTAAGTGACTCTTCTTCTCACATTCTAAATCAGGACATTGCTGAAAATGGTCCTGTTAGGATTACCATTATAAGAAACATCAAAGAAGACTTTTGTATGGCAAAGGATAATTTAGAATAACTTTTTTCACTAATGTGACTAAGAACACTAATAACAGTAGCAGTTCTTCAGCTGGTCCAAAAAAATGTCTGATTTAATGGAAGTTCTAAGTAATATCAGTGGTGCAGTGGTTAGCATTGTTACCTTACAGCAAGAAGTTCTCTGGTTTGATTCTTGGCTGGGGTGCTTTCTGTGTGCAGTTTGCATGTTTTCCCTGTGTTTATGTGGGTTTCCTCCCACATTACGAAGACATGCATCTGAAGTATTTCTCCCCAGGCCTCTGTTGAGAATGAGCTTTGTCCCAGTTGGACTTTCCCCATAAATAAATCTTGAGGGGAAAAAATGCAGCAGGTCCCTGTAATGGGACACTTTTTTTCAGTATGCTGAGGCAATGAGAGTTCCTAAAAGAAAGAGCTATACAATTTCTGAAATGGTATATCTAAGAGTCCATCTGCATATAACAAACTGTTGGAGTTCCTCAATGACATTATATGCAAATCATTTGATATTTGTTTGACAGTTTGAACTGGATGTAGAAATCTGATATGGAAAAGAAAAGAAATTTAAAAGAGATCTAGTGAGTATAAGAATGGTACAGCTTATTCTCTGAAGGGTATCAAGGGAAGATCCAATAGTTTTGCTTCTGCAACTCCAGCTAAACCAAATCAGAAAGTACAGCTGTATAAGTAAACTTACTGTAATAGTAAGTACTTGAACGATCACTGCTGTAGTAACCTTAGCTATATAGGCTATATCATGCCAAGGATATAACAGCCAGCTACCATCCAAAGCTTCAGGGCACCTTCTGCGCACCAAAACTGTTAGTCAGCTTGAGCTGAACTGACTAAAAAGACAGTTTTGGATGCCAAGCATTTCAGAGCTTTCATGCCAACAGATAGTGGGAGGATTATCCTTGAAAGGACAATGCTAGCAGCAACAAAAAATAAATGTCCACACCTTGACATAAACAACAAAGGATAGGATGAATTTTCTTCCACTGCCTCCTGTAACCTTGATAAATGATCTTCAGAACTCACTTGTCTGAATCTGTTGCCAAGTAGAAAAGTGGAGATCAGACTTTCTGGAAGGAAAAGGGACTCCCAGGGTGGAAGGGGGGGGGTCCCTTAAATAGTCATTCTGACTTGTTGGAGTGCCCTTGGTTTTGGGGTGTTCTTGAATACTTTTTGGAACCCCAATGATATTTATTCTTAGACATCTATTTACCTGAAATTTGTTGACTTTTTTTTTTTTGCCAAACTGGTTGTGTTAGAAAATCCCTTAAAATTTTGGAAAATGAAGGCTGAAAAATCTTAAAAGATTTCCTGTATCATCTTATTCCTTTTATCACACTTTTTGATAACCTTTGCAAAACAGGGTCCAAAAACTAAATCTCTATCTAAAGGAGAATTTAAAATCTCATTTTTCACATATTCTGGGAGGTTCTATGACTGCAGCCAGGCAAACCTCCTTGAATCAGTACCAGTGGCCACAGCCCTGGAAGAAGTATCAATAGAGTCATGCAAACACTTGTAAATGATGAACTGGGATTTGTAAAACGGAAGAAACTAAATTATTTGAAGCAGATTTTTCCTCACAAGAGGAAACTGCAGACAAAGCATTCATCATAGTTTCACAATTAGCCAGAATAAACTTTAACGTATGAGCTAGACAAATCAATATTCTGAAAATCAAAGTTGTAGAACTATGCATGTTTTTCCCAGACTTATCAATAATCTTCCCATCCTTGGAATTAATCAAATATTTAGAAGCAGGAAGATTATCTAAAGCTATAGCTACTGAGTCAAGTTTGGGAAGAGTATATAAATAATTAAAAGATTAAAGACCTTAAAAGATTTAAGATATTTATATACAGTTTATGGGAAGAGTATATAAATAATTAAAAGATTAAAGACCTTAAAAGATTTAAGATATTTATATACAGTTTATCTGCCTTTTTTGACAGTAAGCTATCAGGAAAATTGTAGGCAATAACACAAACATCTTCAAAAGCTGACAGAACTGGAGAAATGGATGAAGGTTCTGGAAATTCTTCTGTAACATCTCATAGTATTTTCAGAGGGACTGATAAAGCTCTGTACTGTCCCACTAAAAACACTGTCAGATTCTGAAAATAGTCTCAGAGAAAAAGAAACTCCCACAGGGAGAATCAGAAACTGAGTGCGCCTCTGAGTCTGAATCAGAAATCTGAGGAGAAAACCCTGTATCTATCCCTTCATCTTCCTGTCCAGATTCAGAATCTTGAAACTCTTCAGGAAAACAGGAATCTATCTTTCTTTTACCAGAAACCATCTCATAATAATGATTGATAGCCAGAATTAAACAATGAGCCAGACCCAGCAAACTAATCCTGCAAATGAAATTTGAGGAGTAGATACATGTTCAGTTTTCTGTTTCTTTTTGACCTGAAAAATGGGACCAACAGTGCCATTAATGTCAACAGCAGCTTCCCTAGGGTTAGGCATAACATTCTGACCAAACAAGAAATTATTCCCTGTTCCCTCTCCCAGGGCTAATAAGAGTGTCTCTCCCTTGCTCACTGAGAGGACCACAATGGCCACAAAAGTTGTGGCTAACCTCCTATGCATAGTGACTGTAGGTGCTACACCAAAGGGATCCAGATTAAAAGATGAATAGTCTGAGGAAAAAACTATAGCCACAGTAGAGTTGCCCACCTGTGCCTGAGGCAAATTGTTAACTTGCTGTGGTGACAAAGGCTGTTTGCTTAAGTTTTTCTTTTTATGGCTAGGAGAAGGACCGACTGTGAGACCAGTAGTTTGTTCCATAGTCAAACCAAAAATGAAGCTGCTTTCTTGAGGAAAATAAACAGTAAAAGCCAGTAAAAATGAGATGTCTTTAAAAGTCACTTTTCACACAAAAAGTAAAATAAACACAATTTCTCCATAGAAAAATGTTTTTTTCAAATACTTTAAATAATCATTTTAAAATGACAAGGAAAAGGTACGTTCCCAATTAAAAGTTCAGTTAAGTGTCCTGACTGTTCATTAAAACACAAACTTTTACCTTAAAAATAACCTTCCTAATCAGAAAAGTACAATAAAGAATATTTTTTTTAATGTGAAAGGTTTTCCCAAAGGGAATTTGTCTGTCAAGCAAAGAGCAAGCACAAATTGACTGTTGATCCTTGAAAGCCATCACGAGTGCTCTCTTCAATGGCTGGAGAGCTCTGAAGGGCTTGGAGCCCAAACCTATCTGTTTAGTCAGCTCAGTTCGAGCTGAATAATGATTTGGGTACATGGGAGATGCTCTGAAGCTTTGGAATCTGGCCAGCTGTTACATATCCTTGGTAGTATATAACCCATGCAGCTAAGGCTACTGCAGCAGTGATGAACATGATGAACACTCAGATATTGAGGTGCACAAAGTAGCGCCCTATACTTACACACAAGTCTGAATGACTAACTAAAATATTCTAACTCTGTGTCTACTAATACAGGGAATACTGGTGAGCATTTCTGTTACTTTAAATGCAGAATGGGGAGGAAATGATAAAAACAGCAGAACGTCGACAAATACAAAAAAAACAGATGTGGCGTCATTGCCCAGTGAATTAGTGTTTTCTAGTGTTTCCAGGGACTAACATCAAGAAGATTTGTGCACTGGAACTACAATCATTATGGTAATTATGGTTTTGCACTTGATTTCTAGTAACACATGTGTATACAGAAGAACAGATTGTGTTGAAAAAAAAAAAACTGACAGCATTTTGTGTGAAAAGAGCTTTCCTCTTGAATCGTGTAGGTCATAATCATGCTGCTTTTTTAGCCTACTGCTTGTAAATAATGATACTATGTAAAATAATGATACTTTGCCTCTTTGCAAACTGTTATGAGCATAGACAGCATTTATTTTTCAGTTCTGGTTGGGCAACTACTAAAACACCTTTTCAGCAAATATGGAAGTCACAAATCCAGTACTGAAATGTCTCCAATGCAAGAACTTGTTGCTGCTGATTCTGGCTATGTTACCGATGCTGACCAGGGTAGCAGTGGTTTTAGATAAATAATTTATGACCATATAAAGGACATTTAAACATGTATGTCAGGTCAGTATTGCATTTACAATGTATTTATGAATGCCCATAATTTTCTGACAGTTTTTTAGTAGATGCTTCATTATAAGCTATTAATGCCTGTCAGGCTACAGATTGGGGTGTGACTGAGTCTGTAAATGATGTTGTGGATGATATTCAGTGTAATGTTTTATCTGATGTCATTACTGTGTTTTGCAAGACAGCTGCTTCAACTCACATAGTTTTATTAGATGCTAATCACGTTTATTGTCAGAGTTGTGAATAGTGCTGCTGATAGGACTTAAGGTAATGTTTTCTCTGAAACCATCACTGTTATCTTGTTTCATAAAAATGGTGATGTTATTTTAGTTACTGATATGTTTGTCACTTGGTTTTGGATAACGTTTGAAAATATTCAGTGTAATGTTGCAAATGAAGCCAATAATTTTTCTTTAATGAATACGTATGAAGAAACCCATAATTTATCTATAGTTTTGTGGTGTCACCAAAATAGGGGTCATTACAAATGCTATATGTAACTCATTGTTCTTTTACAGGTGAAGACACCCTATAATACAGCTTTCTATAAGTGATGTTTAATGTACATTTGCAAATGATGTTGACTATAACCATTTTACAGATGTTATTATTAAACAGTGTGGCTTCAAATAACTTTACTGTCAGTTCCCGTGGATCTCTGGCATAATATCACACACTCAAATGTCTGACTGCCAAAATCTTGATCCCACAAAATCAAACTAAAAAATTGAAATAAAAAGAAGTAAACATTTTTATACTCACCTGCTAATGATACATACCATCTGGGAGATTGTTCTGCAGTTGGGGGGAAAACAAAATCCCATTCCCCATTCTACAGCAATCTTCTACAATACAGCATTTTTCAAATAAAAAAAAAAATGCCAGCAGCAAATGAGTTTGAAAATGTGACCACTTGATTAAATGAATGAATCCCATCCTAATGCAGTAAAGATCACTAGTATTACGAAGAACCTTTTCTGGCTCTTGTCTTGCTGGTCTTGACACTTAATTCAGGTACTCATATTTTGGAGGAACTTGAAACACTGCTTTTGAAATCTGGTTTCAGACTTCTGCCATCTGGTAGGAATAAAATGGATAAAACATTGATTGAATTGAAGATATTCGCCAGAAAACTGAATTTTCTTTATTCATTATATATTGAGTGACTTGCCTGTAAGTATATCTGATGATTGTCTGCTTAATTGTGGCAGCACATTTACCCCCCCAACACACACACACACACACACACACACACACACACACACACACACACACTATACAATAATTTGAATTAGCCTTTGAGCGTAAAATTAGGAATTTATTTGACAGACCACCTAATAAAATCTACTTGAACCTTGCTAAGGAAAAGAAGATGGCTTAGTTCACAATAAAGACATCAGGATCATGAAATCAGTTAGGGGGAGGCATGATACTGATGGATTCAGATAGATACATTACCAAAGTTAAGGAAATATTAAGGGATCTGAATTCATATGAACCAGTGACACTTTTTGATATAAAAAAGTGCTTTAGATACATTGATTCAGCTTTACTAGAATGATTACATACTGATAGAATTTATTTCATTTTTTTATAATTTTCTGTGCATGGAGTTCTCTAAAACTTCTATCTTCTTTTTTATTCAGAAAATATTTTAATCCATCACTGCCCTACTTTGTCCAGTAATTTCAGCTATAGGTTCTAAAACTGAGTCTTTGGCTATATTAATCAGTATGGTTTTATTGGAGGTTGTACAGAATAGTAAACTGAATGTTAGGGATTCAAAAAAAATGTTTGTGGTTTATCTAGGATATGGATTTTGATGATGGAATTTTGCTGGCCACACTTGATGTTATGGACCCGTATATAGTGACATTACAAGATGCGTGTATCAAGATGGTGAGGAAGCACCTACATTTCATTCATTTTGTTAGCCATCTTATCAATCGGCTAAACAAAACCACTGAACTTCACTCATTTATTTCCCATTATACTGTGCACACCTTAACCTTGTCTGAAATCTGGCTAAAACCCCATATCACAATGTCATCCTACCCCCAGGGTATAATATCTACCGCCATGACAGAATCTCAAAAAAAGGATGTGGTGTAGCCATACTCGACTCTGATCAGCTGATCCTCTCCCCCTTATCCACCTATCCACCTCATTTTTCACCATGACAAACTTTTAATACTAGACTGCCATATAAACACCCACAAAAAAATCACTATTGTTTCCATGCATACTGTATCCCACATGGCAAAACATCCCTATTCTTGAAAGCATACTGTCATGAATGTCACAAAATATATCCTATAAAACTGTAAAACTGGGCGATATGAATATTGACTAGAAAACACTAAGTGCAAACTCCCCTGCCCAAATTATCAGTCTCTTTGGATGTACCCAACTCGCTTGAATAAACATTCCAACTCTGGTACTACCCTAGACTGGATACTGACTACCAACCCACACTTCTATCACAACTCTACTATACTTCATGATACCTTAAGTGACCACGTACCCATCTATACTCTAAGACAATCTCCACAACTTCACAGACCTCATCTTTACAAAGACTGCTGTAAACTGTCTAGCTTCAACTCCACAAAATTTAATAAAAGACTCTTGTCAATAAACTGGTCCTGCCTGCATAGTCTTCCCCTTAATGATGTTGTGCTAAAATTCAACATTATCTTCTTAGACATTCTCAGCACTCGAGCACCTCTTCAGAAAATCAGAATCAAATATAATTATGCCCCCTGGCTTACAAAAGATACTCGTTCCCTTATGCATCAAATATATTCTGTTTGGAAAACTTGGCTAAAATCCAAATCCCCTACTCACCATCAAATTTTTAAAGAACTCAGCAACCAAACAAAAAAAACACATCTATAATGACAAGAAAAATTTTTACTACAAGGCCCAAACTAGCCATCACTCTAATCCCAAAAACTTCTGGAAAACTATCATCTCTATCCTTCACCCTGGTAGCCTTGAAACTCCTAATTCTTACCCTAACAATTCAGCACAGGACACACCCTCCCTCCTCAACCATTACTTCATTAATGCTATCTATAAATTGACCCACACTGACCAGAACACCAACTCTACTATCCCTCCCTAAGCACCTTCTAATCAAACCCTCTTCTCTCCTAAACCTGTACCCACCATTTATATTAAATCTCTCCACCAAAAACTTAAGCCAAGTTCTCCTTCTGCTGATAATCTATCCCCTGTCTTTCTCAAACTTGCAGCTGACTCTATAGCCTATCCAGTTTGGATACTTATCAATTTGGGAAGACACTGTACCTTATATTTGGAAATATTTCTATGTAACACCCCTACACAAAGGAGGCAACTCCAATGATCCATCTGACTTTTGACCCATAGCTATACTCTCCCCCTCTTAAAAAGTTTGGAAAAATGTATACACACGCAGCTTCTCAATTTTCTTATCCAAGAAAACCTTCTGACACCCACCCAACATGGTTTCCATCCAAACCACAGTGCTACTACAACTCTTTTATCTTTCACTCATACAATAGCTGAAGCCCATGATAATAACAAGCTTATCTCAAGTCTATTCTTAGACCTATTAAAATTCTTTGACATGGTGTCCCATCCCAAACTCTTAACCAAGTTAGCTAATCTTAATCTTGCAGCTTCCTCTCTTGAATGGTTCTCCAGTTATCTCTCAAACAGACTGCAGTCTGTCAGATGGCATTCCTCCTGCTCCCCCTTCCTACCCATCCATACAGGTGTTCCCAGGGCTCCACCCCTTCTATTTAACAACTTCACTAATGACCTCTATACCTCTTGCTATCACTCCACTCCTATTCAGTGTGCTGATGATTCTGCACTCATCTCCTCTTCTAAAAGTATATCTCAACTTCACAGTCTTATCCAAAACTCTTTTCTCTCCTTTGAAAGATGGCTCACTGAAAATCAGCTTATTTTTAAATCCTAAAAAAACTAAACCTTTACTCTCTCCCAAAATCAGTCACATCTTAAACCCAGCTTTACCATCTCTTCCTTAAATAAAATCATCATAAAATAAAATTCCACACAAAGCTACGTGGAATGATAATAGATCATCATCTTCTTTCGGCTGTTCCTGTTAGGAGTCGCCACAGCAGATCACCTGTTTCCATTTCTTCCTGTCCTATGCATCTTACTCTGTCACCAACCACCTGCATGTCCTCTCTCACCACATCCATAAACCTTATCTTAGGCCTTTCTCTTTTCCTGTTACCTGGTAGCTTCATCCTTAGCATCTTTTTCCCAATATACTCAGCATCCCTCCTCAGCACATGACCAAACCAATGTAATCGTGCCTCTCTGGCTTTGTCTCCAAACCTTCCTACCTGGTCTGACCCTCTAATATACTTATTCCTAATATTGTCCACCCTCGTCACACCCAGTGCAAATCTTAACATCTTTAATTCTGCCACATCCAGCTCAAACTCCTGCCTTTTTGTCAATGCCACTGTCTCCAACCCATATAACATAGCTGGTCTCACTACCCTCTTGTAGACCTTCCCTTTCACTCTTACAGGTACTCGTCTGTCACAAATCACTCCTGACACTTTTCTCCACCCACTCCATCCTGCCTGTACTCTCTTCTTCACCTGTCTTCCACACTCACCGTTACTCTGAACTATTGACCCCAAGTATTTAAACTTATCCACCTTCACCACCTCTACTCCTTGCATCCTCACCATTCCTCTATCTTCCCTCTCATTCACACACATATATTCTGTCTTAGTCCTGCTGACCTTCATTCCTCTTCTCTCTAGAGCATATCTCCATCTCTCCAGGGTCTCCTCCACCTGTTCCCTACTCTCGCTACAGATCACAATGTCATCTGCAAACATCATAGTCCACGGGGACTCCTGTCTGATCTTGTCTGTCAACCTGTTAATCAATTAAAATTTGACCTCCATGTCCAGCAATCCATTAAAAAAAACAACCCAAAACTCAGCCTCCTCTATAGGAACAAAAAATTTCAGCTTACTTATTTCCAAGCCTTCTCTATGCTGCCACAATCCTTACAAACCTTCAGTCTTCCTTAATTACTAAGCTTTAACAGGCAAACAATAAAATCGCAAATTTTGCTGCAGACCTACCATGTACCTCTTGCCAATGCTTAACACTAAAGAATCTACAGTGACTCAAATTCCCCCATCAACTTCAACTTTCACAACTCCACGTAACTCATTTCCAACTCAAAAAATCCTCAGCCTGCCCCTCTCTACCAAATCTTGTATCTCACTATGCCCCTACACACCCACTCCTTAGTATAGACCAACTCCTTCTTCAAATATATAAACCCAGTAAAACTATTGGGAAAGTATTATACAACTATTCAATATCTGGTAATTGAAATAAATTCCCACTCAACATTAAGAAGCATTGCACACTCCAGTAGTTTCAAAAAAGAACTAAAAAAAGTCTTGCTAAATCTTGGATATTCCCTTGTCAAGACCCTGTGTAAACCCTGACCTCTTCCTTCTACTACTTATTTCCTCCCCTACTACTTCTACCTGCTAACCCTTTTAGGAAGTTAAGGCTTAAACAGGTCTAACCCCTATTCTTTATGTTATAAGAGCATGTAAACCTAATTTCACATAGGTTCATAGGTGTGTACTAGGCTAATGGTCCTGGAGTCATTACAAGCCTAGCCCCAAAAAATTGCCCAGGCACCGTGCCCCTATCCAGTAGGGCAATTGAAGTGATACCTGGGGTGAACATTCTGTTACCCATCCACTCGTCAAGATTTCTCTTGAAGAGGGCCAGTGAGGTGCTCTGCTTGACATGAATGGAAGGCTTATTCCAGAGTATGGGCAGTCATTGGGAGATGAACCTGTCCCTCCAGCATGTTCTGTTAATTGTGGTAATGAGGTTGTGATCTCTGGAGCATGTGATGTGGTGGGACTGGACTTTCGTTAGGTGTAGCATTTCAATTAGGGCTGGGTCAGACATGGCTCTGTAAGTCAAGCAGAGATCACCTCTAAGTAGACGATAAGAGACTGAGAACAGCTGATGTTTCTTGAGTCTGTCCATGTAGGACATGTGTTTAAGGCCAAGGATCATGTTTGTGAGGTACTTTTGTGGTCTCTCCAGCTGTTGTAGGTTTCTGGTCAGATACATGCCAAATGGGGCGTTGTATTCAATGACTGGTCTAATGAGGGATGAGTAGAGAGGGATGATGACCTCTTTCTTCCTGGCTGCAAAACTTTTAGTTATAAAATGTGTTAAGTAGAAGGACTTTCTGACCACAGTGGCAATATGGTGGTCGAATGCGACGTGGTTGTTGACCTAGGTGCCCAGATCTCTTATGGCCCCTTCAGTGGGCTCCCATCAACATGGTAATTTGTGGGAACTGAGTTTTTCCAAATAGGATGATAATGCATTTTTTGGCGTTACGCTTCAGGCCATGGTTCCAACACCAGTCACTGGTGTCAGAGAGGCCCTTTTGTAGGATGTCTGCATCACTTGGGGAGTTGATAATGACTCCTAGCTTGCAGTCATCAGTGAAACTGGTCAGCCAGAGTTCTGTGTTGGTCATTTGTATTTACCATAATTATAATCATGATTTTTTTTTTAACTTCTCAAATTTATAAACTGTTATATATTTCTATTGTTTGATTTTTTTTGTATCTTTGTTTATTTTTACTTTGCTTATTTGTATAAAATTGTCTAAATATTTGGAGCTTTTCCCCTCGGGTCTCCACTGAAAATGGGCTTTTAGCTCAGTTGAATCATCCCGGTTAACAAATGTCAAATAAATAAATAAATCACAGAGAAAATTTATGAATCATTGGATATAACTTTTAAAATTATGTTTTTATCTTCAATTAAAAAGTACTATAGGCAAATCAATAAGGTTTCCATGGAGCTAACACACTTCCCATTATTTTCTCTATATTCCAACTGAACAGTATCAATATAAACATGATTTATGGCATCAGTTTTTGTTCCTGATTCTGTATGACTTTGTCCTGATTCTTGTTGCTACAACCTGAGAACTATGATTGATTATAGGTGTGCTTCAGTTTTGGTTGCCATTAGCATTGTAGTGCAAGTTGTTAAGAGATTCCAAAGCTGCTACTAGGTTTCTGATTTTGTTCTGTGGTGACTGCCATCCCTGTGGCAGGCTGAGTTTTTTTTTTACTTATAATAGTCAAGTTCATATGTCTGAAACTTGCTCTGATTATAACCAGCTTATTTATGGGTCTGTGCAAGAGGTTATGACTGGTAGCCTGATCATAATTCTTTGTAGTGCATGGATCTGTATTAGCCCCATATCTACCACTTATAGAAAAAAAAGTGTAGGAGCGTGAAGTGTTTTACTGGATTTCAAAGACTTAGCACTGTCAGATAGACAGCATGAAAGAAATGAAATTTACCTCCATAGACCTAATGGCTTTAAAAACTGTAAAACACTTTGTCCTGCCAACAATTCTGTTTACAAGCCTGGTATAGTAAAGTTCAAACACCTTTTTAAGAGTTTTAATCTACTGACTGTTCGTTCTTGGTCAGCACTGTCTCTGGTTAGTGCCTAGCACAAGACCCAATCTTTGCAGTGTTTAGGTGTTCTCGACAAGTTTTTGTTTAGCAACACTATCACTTGTTAAGATCAGGTCGGCTCTTAGGGACATAGTCAACAAGTTCATCTTTTTCCTGATTTCAGGAAGCCACCTTGGAGCTTTCTGCACCAAAAACTTATAGTTAGGATCATATGCACAAACAACACTAACAGAAACAAGTTCATTTATCTCTCAAGTTCAGAGTGCAATCAGAAAAATCCTCATTGTCCCAGTCCCCTTCAGTAATACACATCACACCAAATGACATTTGACGACCTTTATTAAATTTCCATAACATAGCTTTGATCACCAACTTTATTAATTACAATTATTCATGATATGATTCTAAACAGGTTCATAGGTTCATAGGTTGGTACTGAGCTATCTGCCCGAAGGCATATATTATTTTATATAAATAAATGGTAACATTTAAATTCCTTATTTTTATGGGAAGACAAAACACTAAAAACAATAATGAATGGATACAATTTATAACATTATAACAATTGATTTTATTTTTACATTTTTTAAGGTGATTTAATGCATATTTTAAATAATGATTTATTGTGGAGCTTCATGTCACTTGCATTTTTACATGTTAACAGACTATGTTAGTAAAAGTTTGGTTAAGAACAACATCTGTTATAAAAGGTGAAATGAAGGGTTAAATGGAATTTCTTTTATTAAATTGAATAATTGATTGTGTTTTAGCATATATATAGGGTTGGGTAGTTTGAATTGATGTATCTTGAAAAAGCTCAGCACTTTGCTGAGCGAAAGCGCTTGGTGTGACTGTTTGTTGTATTAAAGCAAGAATTTTACCTGATTGGAGCCTTTTATTTTCTGCTTGGGCAGAAGAAGGAATTTTAACATTTATCTGGCTTTTTACCTTCTGGACTTCCAGCGCCACCTTCCAGGTTGTGGAATTTTTGTTTTATTGGTACTGTTCACCTTTTGGCGTTTTTTTTATATATTAGCCCAGCCACGTTGTGCGGTATTCACCGCCCCTTTAGTAGTTCCCTAGACCCTTGTACTAGCAGCTAGTACCCTTGGCCCCTATCTAGTAGTGCTGTTGGTGTGATCCCCGGTGTGAACTTTCTGTTACCCATCCACTCATCAAGGTTCCTCTTGAAGAGTGATAGTGAGGGGCTCTGTCTTATGTAAATCGGGACCATAACATCCTTGTAATGTTAAGCAGGGCAGCGTACCTACTCACCCTGCCCCAGAATGCAGCGTCCATACCTCTACTCACTTACTTTACTTATGAAGCAGCATCCCAACTCACTTCATACACCATTCATTGAATTTCCACCAAATAGGCATCATCCTTACCTCAGCTTGTTTATCTATTCAGCAAGCTTCCTCCAACTACTCATTTCCTTTCCCCAGATCCTTGAAATGAACATCCAGACATCCGAGGGGGAACAGAAGAGGGCAAGCCTATCCCTCTTCTCCGCCAACCAGCCAGACTAAGCTGTTCCCACTCCCTTCTACACAAAATTGTTCAATCCACTTCCCATAAAGGGAAGGGTCAAGCCAAACATCATTTGTTGTACCCATCATCTATAAAGCACCTTAGAATCCCGTCATAAACCCCTTTGCCATGCCATTACTGAAACACACCCTAATGAAACTAAATAAAGTAGGATTACCATGACCCTGTTGTAACACCGGAACATCCACACCATAAGAACACATACCCTTTCAGCCCGCTGTCTTCAAACTGAAATCATAGCTCAACCTGAATGTATTGACAGCCTATAACCACAACAAAAACAACAAACTATAACCCCTTGAACTCAAGACGGCACCCAGTCAAACAACTAGTAGCAAATCTCACAGCTAAAACCCTTTTAACCATAGCATATCACCTTAGCTCACCCACTACCCAGTTCTATATGTGCAAGAACTCCATTACCATAGGGAACAGTCTAACTCCAACTTTAATGTCCTACCCTAGCTGGCCAAAAAACAGCCCCCCTTGTCCTACAGCTGCCATATCCTGCAACCAAGCTTCCTTTAAACCAAGCTTCCTTTAAACCTTCTAACTCCCCTGCAACAACACACCCAGTTTCTAAAACCACCCAATACAGCCACCTACCTACCATGTTTCCTAAACCCTATCTACAAATTCACCCAAACCCAAAGTGAAATGATCCTTGTGCTATTCTGTAAAACCTTAACCTTAACCGGTATGCAACATTAACACTACCTTCTCAAGGGACAAATTTTGTCACTCCCAAAGATACCACACATTAGGAACAAACTCCAGCAGCCTGTCCAAAACCTCACTGGCTCTTCCCCCACATATGGTTCAACAACTGGATGAGTGAATACAAGCACCCCAAGGGTCCAAGAAAGCAAGGATTGAACTTCACTGGCTTGCAAGAGCCATAGGGCTGTAGTCTAATAAGTTCCTGTGCTCCTATGAATGTTGTGACTCTACTCATACCATGAGATCCCCACACTCCCCATAAACCATCCCGATAGCTCCTTGGCCCCCTGTACCTACCTCTTCCTTACCCCCTATATCAATGCAATAATCAGCTCCCACTAATTAAACAGAGCTCTAACATGCATTACTAAGGTGATTAGTCAGACTATCCTTAGGTCCCATTCCAGTAACAAGAACATCCATCCTATTAAAACATCACCTTTCAATCCACCGCATGATGCCTTCTGCACTTTAGCAATTTCTGTCAGTAACTGTTACCCACGTGTGCTCCCCATGTGTAACTTCCTTGCTTACCACCGCTTCCATCATCTGCGAATTCACTGTGTATCGCCACAACTGGTACTCAACACACCATCATCTACAAAGAAAAGGAGAAAAGTAAATCCGCTAATATGTAAAGAGAAGTTTCCCCCTTATACCCACCTATTCTAAATTCCAGCCACAGCATTCCAAGACCCCCTCTGCAAGAAAGAAAAGATATGTAAATACATAACCCACATTCCAAAACATCTTCAAAGACAACCTATCCTGCCAACCCAAAAAAGAATGTACCACCGCCACTCACATCTACGACAAAGCAGCCATAAGTGACGCTATGTTTCCAATTACCTTATCAAATACCCAAGATAAATTGAACTACTAGTGCAGTATGTTAAACCTAAACCCTACACATGAAGGAACCAATCAATATCCACAACCAGGTAACCTTGCTATTCCAGACACCTCCATTAACCCCTGTATAATCCAAGCTAAATTATATTGTAAAGCCATCTACCTAGCTCTTAACCTTCCATCTCCAAATGAGGTACACTAACCAACATAGATATGAAGAGCTAGGAGCCACTTATTTAGCTATTTTTTTTTTTAATATAATTTAGACACTCATTCCCCCATTCATGCTGGCTACCTGGATGTGCTGCAGGCACCACCCTGGGAAAACATTAACTTTATGCCCTCCAACAACAACATTGATACAACTGAACTGTTGGACCCACTCCAATCTCACGTGTACACTCCTAGACGTCCACCTCCATCACAGGGCTCCGACTGAAGCAATGGAAAACTCAACCTATGCACAGCGAATCCAATGTTACATTTTTTTTTTTATATAACCTATACAGAGTTCTGCAGCCCCAGTGCCTTCAGCCCCCCCCCCCCCAAACCCATCAGTCTGACTGGAAAATATATAGATTTTATTATTTGTAGCCTCAAAAATATTATTTGCCATCTTTTTTTTTTTTTTTTAGCTAATAACATTTTCAGCACATTCAATATCATTCGAATAAGGTGGAATAACTGTTAATGTCTGTCAAGGACAAGTCAGCATCAGAATGTACTAATATACTGATTTATACATTATGAAATATCCTGAAAAGTTTCTAAATTATTTAAATGCTAGAGCTATCAGTGATACCATGGACTGAAGGACCGAATGACTAAATTCTTAACTGATTTTATTTTGCTTACTGGAACTGTCAAACTGAACAAAACCATTTATTTACAGTAGTGACCTAGAGAGAAATGGTCCAGTTTAACAAAAAACTACATTAGACCCAACTGACATAAAATTGCATCTGTAGCATGAAGTAGACAAATGAATGACAGTCTGTGTCAAATCATCAACTAAATGTGCCCACATCTAGCTCCCAGTATGCCTGTGTAACATATAGTACAGGAATGACAATCAAGATTGACACCAACGTGGAGAGCTTGGACATCCAGCATCCAAACGTGTGCCAATCCATAGAAAATACAATTCGAAGGGGCACCCTTGGCTCGATTGTGCAAAAGAACAAGAAAATGTTCCTACTCGTAACAGCGGTATCTCCATTCCTATACGCCTCGAAAAAGCCAACCATTCACTTTCCGATTCCTCCTCCTCTTTTTTTTTTTCTTTTCTAATGGGCTACCCTTCCAAGCCCCTGGTTCCCCGCCATTCACTCCACCCCTCCACTCAAATGGGTTCGCATTCAAAGCGGCCATCAAATCCTCAACTCACATTTCCAACATCCATCTCACATTAGGCATTCCTCCTGTGCAACCCAAACAATCTGTGCAGCCAAGAGCCGATGGCCATGATCCCCAGACACACATTGCCACCGGGCATGCATGGCAATCACAGTCAGACTGACTCATCCAAAGCCTGGAAAAATCATCCATGGCCTCAGCAAAGCAAAACGAGGAATCATGGGCCCAAAATCTGAACCGAACGTGCCCGCCATGTCAACAGAGAACACCAAATGCACAACCCCCCCAAGCCACAGAGTTGGTGCATGGAGGCCACCCATTTTCTTTTTTTTTTTTTTTTCACCATCTCCCAACATCAAAAACACTGTCATGGCCAAAACACCACCACAACAAAACACAACCCCGCTCACTCAGAACACCACTGCACAAGACCAGGCATGAATCACAGCATCTGAAATGCACCTTTCCTTCCCCCCTTTTTTCTCTCCCATTTCATTACTTTTTTTTCTCCATCCAAAAAAATGGCAGCATCCGATCATGCCCCCCCAGAAGGAACGGGCAACCCTCCAATGGCCACAACTGTGCATGCACCACAAAATTGCCCACCGCAAGCCCGCAAACCAACACATCCCATCCACCACATCCAGCACTCAACAACAAGGCATGAGCCCCCCACTCGCTCGACTCGGAGAATGACCAGAAAAGTCCATGATGGTCTCAAGAAAACAATGGCATCCTTCCCCTTTCCTGCAAGCGACCAAAGTGCAGCATGCAACCAAACCGTTAAACGCACAATCCACGGCCATGCACAGAAATATTCTGAGTTGCAGCTATGTGAGCACCTGCGAAACGGCAGTCCAAACACCACATAATCAGCATCCGAGCTGGCAGAAGAGACCTAAACTACACAAAGCAGATGCCGTGCAGGTCCCACTGAATCTGCGAACAAAACACATCAAAAGAAGACAAACCAGCCCACTGCTGCCAACAATGCAGAATAAATGCATTTCCCGGCAGAACACCCCAAACACAGCTGGACAAGCAACCTCCCCGTCTGCAGAGCGAGCCGTCAGCAAACCCGTGAACACCACCGTGCACCCAATCCTCACCTGCTCCTCAATCTGACAACACCAACAAACGAACATCAACTCCATTTTTTTTTTTTTTTTGCAGCAATATTGTCAATTTTAAGTGGATGTTTAGACTTAGAATTGCCCGTGCCCTTCATGAGTGTGACGTACAAAGCATAAGTCCTATTGCATTTGTAATCACTTCTAAAATTAGCTGAAACAGACTGTTCATATTACAATAAATCACTATGGTATCTTCTTTTGCATTTCTACTGCTTTTTGCCATTTATTTGCCCCTTTAAATATATTTTCATAATGGACCTGTGATTGCACTAAATTTATTTGTAAAATGATTTGGCTAATCGACCAACTTACCTCCCAATTTCGAAGGCCTACCTCCCAGACTACCCAGGTCATCATGGGAGTACCTTGCCTTAGCAAGTTCACACCAAATGTGATTGCTTGACCTAACTACACTAGCCTAAACCTCTTAAGCCCCTCCTCATCATTATTTCATTTCCTCCCAACCATCCCTGCCTCCACTTAACCCTTTTCCGTCCCCAACCCACTTAACTCCCCCTAATATTAACCTAACCCCCCCTCATGAAGATGTCCCAGGACAACTTAGTTTGTTGCCAAACTTTATTTATTACAAAGAATGTTATAAAAAAATTCAACACTCTCCTATATCACTGTTCTGGCATAGCTTGTCTTATGTTCTGTGAACAGATGTCCATTTGACAACATGGAGTACAGATAAATAACTCTCTGGCCAAGAAAAGGTACAAGAAAAATACCTGAGAACAAAGAAATGTAAAGAGGAATCTATAAATACCTGTTAACAAACAGCTGTAAACACAGATTTTATACAATGCTCATATATCTGGTTTGCCTACATTTTAAGTAAAAGTGTGAGAATTACAAAAATTTGTCTTACTTATAAGTTGTAGTTTTTCTTTAAGGGACGATTATGACTGAATTCCAAAAGAAGGTTTGGATTTCTGAGTAGAGGTGATAGCCATGTTTTTTTTTAATCATGAACATGGTAGTGTGTTTTTTGTTGGGCACAGAGCTTTAATACAAAAATACAGCAAAGCTTAGCAACACTTTGAATGAATATGTTAATTGCATGCTATAAAGCTGTCATTATGACGATATTATATATTCTTAAATGGTAACTCAGCATGCACTACTGAAAAGAAAGTAAAAAACAGATCAGATCTAAAACTTGGAAACCTGTCAATTACTGTATTATTGTCAATGCTTACTATGCAAATCCTCTTTTGAAATAATTCTTCACACAAAACAGCAAGGATTAACTTCAAATTGCAAAATGATATTCTGATACTTCAACCTCTAACACAACATTGTTCAGGGCTTCACTTTGTAACATGTGCTATAGTGCGTAACTTGTTATGTGGCCATGGCTCCTTTAAATTCATCTGTACTTTTGAGAAAAGAGGAATTCTCTTTCAGAAAAACTTTATTCTAAACAATGGCTAACAGATAAAATAAAAAGTAAACACAAAAAAATCGAAAGGGTTTTAACTGACTTTGTCTAACTTGCTCTTTGCAAACTGTAAAAAGAAAAATACTTTTCAATACAAAAGACTCAGGAGTAATCATGCTTGCCTTGTGTTTCTTGCCATTTTTGTAGATTGATTACCCAGTTACAACACCATTTTCATACATTGGTGAGGGCCAGATGACATCTACAGCTGCACCTCTGGAGGGTAAATCCTTTCGGGTTCTAAAAATGGAATGAGAGATGTGATGCAATGCATTCCACTTGGTTTCTCTGACATATTACTTTCATTCTCAAGCATGCTATACCTCAGAAATTAACAGTGTGGTTAAATGCACTGACAAGATAAAAATCAGTTTAGACTTGTATGTTTTAGGGGAAAAGTACATACAAATCAATGGCATGAACATAGTAGTGAAAAAAAATTTCTTAAAAAACAGAGCAAGATATTTATACACACACACACACACACACACACACACACACACACACACACACGCACACACGCACACACATCTCACACATACATATCTATCTATAAATTTATATATATATATATATATATATATATATATATATATATATATATATATATATATATAAGCATAAAAAAGCTGAGCGAACACCACGGCTCACAATGGTTAGCTGCACAAAACCAAACAGTCAACAGGTAAAAAACAAGAAAAGTGCAGTTGCATGGCTGATAAAAGATGAAATTCCAGATCCAGTGTAGTCAAAAAATTTAATGAAAAAGATGAGCACTTTCACAATTCAAACAATTGCTTCTTCAGATCACTGAGTATATATATTTTTTATACATACTTATTTACATATATATATATACTTTTACACACATATATTTATACATAACATCGAGGTATAGATTGAGTCACATATAAGTATACAGATATGGATATGTATATGTATGTATTTTTTACATTTTCATATTTATATGTTTATGTATTTTTATATTTTTATGTTTCTGTATGAATTTTTTATGTATGTCTGTTTGCGTATAGGTACATCATGTGTATGAATATATTTTATTAATATTTTATTACTATTTTTAGAAACTCACAGTAGACTGCCAGTTCTTTTAGACAATTCTATCAGTCAACAACTGTCTTTATAAAGATCTCTCTAAAGACAAGGAAATTAAATGCTGTAAATTAGAATTAATTAGAATTAATTAGCTAATTGACATTCAGAGATTTCATTGGCTTAAGAAAGAGTTAAGTAGAGATATAAGGGAGTTTTTTACTTTTTATTTTCATTAAAGTCTGAAGAAGCGCCCTGTGAGGCGTGAAAGCGCTTACTTTCTACAAATAAAGGATACATCAGCTTTTTAAGTTGGCTTCGATTGTCGTGGTGTGCTTCTAATTTCTTTTTTCTACTGGACTTATAACTTTGTTTTGGAGGCACTTCACCCCTTAAGTATACATTTTATTTCAAGATTTATCTTTGTACTTTGTGTTTTTATACTGAGGGGACATGACAGAAGCAGCTGGAACCCACATGAGTGAATCTAGAAGCAATATGATGAACATTAATAGTTTGGAACAACTACTACAAAATGAAGGTAATCCACTGCTAAGGTTATCCTATAATGACTTGGCTAAAGCAGAAACCAACAAAAAAGGACAATCACTAAATGTAAATATATTACAAACAATGAGGAGACTGGAAGATGTATTAGTGAAAATCAAGAATGCGGAATGGCAAAGGAAACATATGGAAGCATGTCTAGCATTTAGAATTGTCCCCAGAGGACTACGCATACTGAAAATGCCTACATTCGGATCCACATACCCTGAATTATTGTCGAAATGGCAAAAAATTAATTTGGAAACCAGCTTTAAATATATTGAACTTTTAATAGAGCAATATACTACCATAGAATCTGAACTGAAAAGCGAAGCAGATACATTAAATCAACTTTTGGTTAAATCCCTTAATAACATACAGACAGAGGGGTTTTTTAGTGAACTATCGACCACATTATCTATACATGATAACAGACTACTCTTAGCTAAAAAAAGGAAATTAGAAAGGGACTGTCTAGATTTCGCCAAGGGGAACGTCTTCTCCTGGCTGAAGGAGTCCATCAGGACGAGAAATGCTGAAACTCCCTCTTACACTGAGAAAGCAGTAACACAGTACGATCGAGTTACTGTTCCTACCACCACTACCGGTTCTATTACATCATTTCCGGCTAATAGCGTGCGAAACGAGAAAGAGGTAGTGGTGGAGATACACGCTGAGCCTGTCGCTACATTCAAGGACAATTCAGAGCCTGTCTCTTCATTCAAAGACAATCCTCAACCGGTCGTTCGACCTAAAACGACGCTAACAACAATGACAGCAATAGATACCATAGAGGAATTACATGAAGAGCTCCATTTTCCCCTTTCGTTCAAACCTATGAACAGACAAGAATGGAGTCCGACTTACAAGGGGCGCAAGAGGAAGATGTCCGAGGAGCCATACAAATTCCAGAAGAAAATTCTGAAGCAAGCACAAAGGACTTAATAGTGAACTTATCGAAACATACTTTAATGTCAATGGAGGTAACTGTTTTGAATAAAGGATTATCTTTTATTCCTTCACAGTCTGTTGATGTAACTAATATTATAATTGACCTCAAGTGCTTTACTAGAAATGTAGCATTAGGCTTACTATACAATAATGATGATCAAGGTTTAATGAATAACAATGTCGGTGTATTTTCTAAACCATCAACTTTTATACCTCCACTACACAGTTATTTAGAATGTTTTGAAAAAGCATGTACTGCGGACTTATTAGCACTGTTTAATGATAGATCTTGTAAGCCAAAAACGCAGTTTTTTAATTTAACTAGTGAAGAAAGACAAGCTTTAAATGAATTACAGGATAATGTAAATATTGTGATTAGGCCTGCAGATAAGGGAGGTGCCACTGTGATATTAGACAAGGACTTTTATGAGAAAGAAATAACTGACATGTTGTCTGAACAGACTACCTATAAGTGCTTAACTCCTATGGAATTGAATGTTTTAATTAAGAATGTATACACAGATTTATATGATATGCTAATGTGCTCTATTATAGATAATGATCTTTACAAATACTTTCTTATTGAGAAACCACTAGTTCCTATGTTTAGAGGTTTACCAAAGATTCATAAGAACCTACAAAAACCACCTCTGAGACCCATAGTCTCAGGTAAGGGATGGTTAACTGAGAGCATCTCCATCTATATAGAGAAACAGCTAAAACCTATTGTACAAACAACTACATCTATTCTTAGGGACACGCAACAGTTTTTAGAAGCACTATCTACATTAAATAATATGGGCTCTTGATGGAAACAGATTATCTAGTAACCCTGGATGTAAAGTCCCTATTTACATGTATACCCAATGATGTAGGTCTAGAATATTTAAGGTTGTACCTAATTCAGAAAGATATAACAAGGGATGAGGTAATTAAGATTATAATGTTATTGGAAATAATTTTGAATAATAATGTTTTCATATTTGCTGATAAGTATTTTTTGCAAACAACAGGAGTGGCAATGGGTACCCCATGCGCCAACTCATATGCAAATTTAGTACTTGCTTACTGGGAGCATACATACATTCTACAACATACTGGTTTTTCTAAATATATTAGACTTTATAAGAGATTTGTGGATGACCTCTTTTTGATTTGGGGAGGAGACTATGAATCACTCAATGATTTTATTACCTATATAAATGGCACCACTAGCTTTTTAACATTAACTAGTAACTTCTCAAAAGATTCTATAGAGTTTCTAGATGTGTTGATTTCAAAAGATAGAGATAAGATACATACATCGATCTATAGGAAACCCTGTCGAAGATATGCCTTCTTACACAGAACCAGTATGCATCCCCCACATATATATAAAAACGTGGTAAAGAACCAGGCATTGAGATGCTCAAGGTTAACTAGTAAACAGGAAATTTTTGAAAAAGCCTTATTAGACACAGAAAAGGATTTATCAGACAGGGGTTATAATAAAAAAGATTTAGAGAATCTAAATTATGTGGATCGAACAGGTAAAGGACGTCCATATATAGAAGGTGCTGAACAACAGAATAATAATATGGTAGTTCATCAGAAAAGAAATAACAAGATTGGACAAAGAGTTAATATCCCTTATACTAACTGTAATAGAATGATAACAGATGTTATTAGAAAGAACTGGGGAATTTTGACTTTAGATGAAGAGATTAGTAAGATAGTAGGTCAACATCCGAGCTTCAGTTATAAGAACACTAGGTCCTTGAAGAGACTACTATGTTATGAGCACAAACAGACTGGAATACTTTCAGTAAAAAAGGGAACTTTTCCTTGTTACAATTGTAACCAGTGTCAATATATATATAATAGAAATACTTTTATACATCCTGACACACAAGTATGTTATGAGTTTGATTTCTATGCTAGTTGTGCTTCCAGAAATGTTGTTTATTTAGGTGTTTGTCAGAAATGCAATATGTATTATGTTGGTAAAACGAATAGAACATTAAGAGAGAGAATTAGGGAACATCTATATGCCATAAGCAAAGAAAATGAGACCAATGCCCTAGCCAAACATGTGATTTATAATGATACCACACATAAATTTAAGTTCATGGTTTTAGAACTGATACATACCACCACAAGGCTAGGAAATTTAAGTAACTTTACTGAAAAAGAAGAGAACAAATGGATAATCAGACTACAAGCTGATATTAGACATGGCCTCAATGATAGAGTTTCTTCAAAACCTTTTTTGAAAGACAGACCACTGAGACACTAACAACACTGCTCTTTCCATACAGTTCTTCACTTGCATACACTAGCTTCTCTCATTCAAGTACACATATTGCACTTAATTCATACTGATTTTTACCACATACTCTCACATGCACATTCATGCGATTCTCACATACATATATAAGCATATACATACTTTTTTACATTCCCTTTTATATTTACATTCACACACATTTCCATCATATATTAAATTTATTTCATACGTCCACATACATATTCATATATACATATATATATATATATATATATATATATATATATATATATATATATATATATATTTTTTTTTTATGTATCATATATATATATTTTTATATATATTTTTTATACATACTTATTCACATATATATATATACTTTTACACACTTATATATTTATACATAACATCGAGGTATAGATTGAGTCACATATAAGTATACAGATATGGATATGTATATGTATGTATTTTTTACATTTTCATATTTATATGTTTATGTATTTTTATATTTTTATGTTTCTATATGAATTTTTTATGTATGTCTGTTTATGATAGGTACATCATGTGTATGAATATATTTTATTAATATTTTATTATTATTTTTAGAAACTCACAGTAGACTGTCAGTTCTTTTAGACAATTCTATCAGTCAACAACTGTCTTTATAAAGATCTCTC
This sequence comes from Protopterus annectens, assembly GCF_019279795.1. Classification (NCBI taxonomy): domain Eukaryota; kingdom Metazoa; phylum Chordata; order Ceratodontiformes; family Protopteridae; genus Protopterus; species Protopterus annectens. The sequence goes on from NC_056725.1 coordinate 565,870,292, forward strand.
TAAAGACAAGGAAATTAAATGCTGTAAATTAGAATTAATTAGAATTAATTAGCTAATTGACATTCAGAGATTTCATTGGCTTAAGAAAGAGTTAAGTAGAGATATAAGGGAGTTTTTTTACTTTTTATTTTCATTAAAGTCTGAAGAAGTGCCCTGTGAGGCATGAAAGCGCTTACTTTCTACAAATAAAGGATACATCAGCATTTTAAGTTGGCTTCGATTGTCGTGGTGTGCTTCTATTTGTTTCTAAGCTGTTGGAACATTGGGTGGTGACTGTCATTTTGTATCTGATATATATATATATATATATATATATATATATATATATATATATATATATATATATATATATATATATATATATATGTATATGGATCTAGGACTGTTGAACGAAAGTTCAACAGGCCGAATCCACTATCACCGAACACACTTTAGTGAAAGCGTTTTTCACCAAAATGTGCGTTCGCTAGTGTGTTAAAAAATAAATAAAAAACAGTAAATTAACGTTTATGCAGGGGGGGCAAGCCCCTCTGCACCCCCCCATGGGGGGGCTGTGCCCCCCACCCCCCTACATTAATATTCTCACTCCGAGATCACACTACAGTGAGGAGAAAGGAACTTTTCCCTTATCCACACCGTAGTACGGTCTCCACAACAGTCATTCCCCCACAGCTCCCTCTAGCTGCAGACATACTTCCACAAAAGTGCTTCTTCGGTGAAAAGCACTCTTGTGTAAGTATGCCCAGCCATTTTTGTTTTGGTAAAAAAATTCCTTCAGAGATCATTACAGATCCCATATATATATATATATATATATATATATATATATATATATATATATATATATATATATATAGATCTAGGACTTTTGATCGAAAGATCAAAAGCCCGAATCCATTACCACCGAACACACTTTAAGGAAAGCACTTTCATCAAAAAAGCGCTTTCGTTAAAGTATGCTAAAAAAAAAAAAACACAAAATCTACTTGAATGCAGGGGGGAAACCCCCCTGCACACCCCCCTACTTTAATATTCTCACTCCAAGGTCGCACTACAGTGGGGAAAAGGGAATTTTCCCTTACCGCACCGTAATACGACCGGAACAACAAGCATACTTACACGAATGTGCTGCTTTGGTGAAAAGCACTTTCGAGCAAGTATGCTCACCAAATTGGGATTCGGTGAAAGATGCAGTCGAGCATTTGTGCAGACCCCATATATATATATATATATATATATATATATATATATATATATATATATATATAATGTGTGTGTGTGTGTGTGTGTGTGTTTGTGTATCTGGATCTTATCAGAAGGAACATCAAAACTCAGGAAGTTCAAAAAGCAAAGAATAAAAACAGCATCTACTTTTTTGAAAGGGGGGGGCAAGCACACCACCTGATATATATACAAACTTTGAGATTGCACTACAGTGGGAGAAAGGAGCAAAAATCTTAATCCCCCTTTACCGTGATTCACACAATGAAGGTCTTTGTTGTTCAACCTTCTGGGTTTCCAATGATTCTGGTTTAGTCTCATATATATATATATATATATATATATATATATATATATATATATATAAGCACACCAACACTCCACAAGGTAAATGTCACACTGCTGAATGAAACAAGTAAAACAGCAATCAAAATGGTACCAGCAGCAACAACCATGCAGTTCTTTCCAAAACACAGCTCAGCACAAGTAGAACACAGTAGATAAAATCCAAAAATCAGGTTTAATAAGTGCACACAGTAGTTAAGCGCTTTCACAATACAACTTCTTCAGACCATTGAAAAGTGCAATCAATTAAGCAGCCTTTATATACTCAACATCAATTAATTCTGATGTCATAATCACAATCTGCTTCTTTAAATGTCTATATCTATATCTACATCTATATATCTACATGGATACTGGCAGATACTGAGCTAACTAGCTGGCTATAAATTTGATTATATCATAAATAGCTGGCTAGAAATAAAAGCAGTCAGCAAATATGTAAACACAAAATACAAATTTCAAACAGCAATGACTGCAGGTATGGTAGCCAAAGGCTGACCTTAACAAACAAATAAACAAACAAAAAAATACTTTGCTGTGTCTTCTGCAGGGTGGGAAAACCACTCTTTACCCCTGGAACTTTATATAAACCAACTCTGAGGTTGCACAACAACCACACAACAGCAATGAAAGGGCATGTTCCCAGTTCCTTCTGTTCTGCTGTCTTGCACAGCTCTCTGTATGGCTTTCTAACTACCTCACCAACAGAAACCACTGCCCATTGAAACCTTTTGAGTGATCTAAACACAGATGTGTTTGAGCTCCTACCTTATATTTGTTCAGTCACCCTTCTACACTTTCACACCTGTGAATTCATTCAAACAGGAAATTACACTTTTTATCACACAATCTCCTCACCAACCAAATGTATAGTCAATATTATGCTGTACTGCACTACACAGAAATGCACACACATATACACAAATATGTGCATAACATATGGCTATAGAGATATAATTGCCAGTTCACTGACAGTGTGAAGTCATTAGAAAATTTGTTAAAAGCACTCTTTGTGGAGTACTGGAGATTTCCAAAGAAAGAAGACTGTGTGTGTGGGTAAGGAAAATGTGAATTTGTGACTTTAATGCCAAAAATGTTGTATATAACAAACATTTTGGTATTAGGGGTGGGAGTGTTTGGCATTCTGGGTTAGAGTAAGGATATTTGATGGATGTCTTAATGTCTTTAATAAAATCAGGAGTTACTTACACTTAGAACAAAGGGACCTTTTTAGTTCATTAAATATTCTGTCTGTCTGTCAGAACAGGCCATTGTACCTTCACAGGATCATTTACCAATATCAGATTATCAAGGGGCAGGCAATAGTCCCAAAGTTAGGTACAAAATTTCTGTAGTACCAAGCTAGTCCAAGGAAAGCTTAATAGAGGGAACAGGTTATTTTATTTTTTTTCTTAGTCGTCATTTCTAGTTGCGGTTTTACCATCCCTCTTCCTATAAGGTAACCCGGTGTATTTAGTTTCCACCCAAATGACATTTCTTAGCATTCATAGTCAAGTCTACCCATTGTAAACTACACACAAGTTGCAAGCCTGTCTGTCATAAAAATTTGAACACTGCCTGCACTTTAAGAAAGTGAGATTTACAGCCGTCTGTATGAATGACCATGTCATTAAGGTATAAAGCAGCATATTGGGAGTGAGGCCTCTGAAAGGTGACTGCAGCTCTATGTAGGTTACTCATTTTCTCTGGCAGAAGCAGTAAGTGATACTTGCCAGTATTCTGTCATCAAGTCCAATAATGCCAAGTGTCTGGCCTTTTTCATGTTTTTTATCAGTGCATGATTTCTGACGATGGAAGAGCAATCAAACTTTGAAATGCTATTCAGTTTCCTGAAGTTATTACAGAAGCTCATACATCCTCCAGGCCGCGGTACTAGCATTACAGGATTTTCATTCACTTTGGAATTCTTCTGTCACACCTGCTTTGCACATTTTAGGTCATCTTATCTGTTTTTGTCTGTGAATCGGAGTTGCAGTAAAAACATTTGGTTTATGTATGTGTCCATTCATGAGAGAACAACCAAGAGAAACCAAAGAACTATATGAGTATCCCGTAAGCATGTTTACCTGTTTCAAGTTTGCAGCCACAAATGCTCACATGAAATGAACTCTCCTTTTAACTGCAAATCTATTTTGTGTTGCCAGTTTTCACTACTTATTTTTCTAGCAAAATTAAGCCTGTCTTTCTGTTCTGCCAGTAAAATTACTAACATACATTGGAAAAGAAACAAGTGCCCTTATGTACCTGTTTTTATACACACACACACACACACACACACACACACACACACACACACACACACACACACACACACACACACACACACACACACACACACACACATATATATATATATATATATATATATATGTATATTTATACATATATATATATATATATATATATATATATATATATATATATATAGATATATATATTGATAGATAGCTAGATATAGCCAAGCTAGAATTTTCACTGTGTGATACCTTAAAGGAAAACTCCACCCTCTCATACAGTTTAACTCAATTGATAGGTTTCTTTTCTCCCTACAATATGGTTCCAGCATGTTGTATGTACGAAAAACCTGCTTGTAGTTTTTAAAAATTTTATTTCCTTGCATTGGAGTCAAAGGAAGGAAAAGCCCACCTACTTTTTTTTTTTAAACTCAACTTCTCACATACTTAATGTAATGGAGGACCATGAGATATATGCAAATGACCCCTTAAGGACATCAAGTGGTTCAGCTACATGGCTTCTGAATGTCCGTGACTTTTTTTAAAATTTTTTTTTAAGTCTTTAAATAAAGACTTAAAAAAAAAACAAAACTCATGGACATTCAGAACCCTTATAGATGTCCTTAAGAGGTCATTTGCATGTATCCCATTGGCCTCCATCACAGGAGACTGAATGTATCAGACAGTGTAAATTCAACTTGACTGCGTTTTTCTTGTACTTTTTACTGAACAGAATGTCTGTGCGTCCTTTTGGGTTCATATTAAGTTACCAAAAGATAATGTAATGGAACAATCAAAACGTCGAAATGACAGTATTTCAAAGCTTGTAGCCCCCCATACCCCCTGCTAAATATATATTCCAACTCCGAGATCGCACTACAGTGAGGAAAGGGCAAATATTCCAATCCTCACTGTACTGTGATCCCACAATGCAATATTTGAAATGCTGCCATTTCAAAGTTTTGATAATTCGATTACAATATCGAAAGGAACCCCGTCCTTTTTACCCTTTGGTTTATCCACCTATATATGTGTACGTGTGTATGTAGATAGATACATATATATATAGATACATTATTCTAGTGAATACATTTTCCTATTTTTTGTGCAAAAGATATCAAGGTGATCACGGTGCAGTTAGTGGTCTGAAAGTATCTGTTTTTGTGATGTGAGAGTGGCATCATTGCTTTTTGCAAATGGTGCTGTCCTGTTTGAATCAAGTGTCTGTGAACTTCAGCATGCAGTACATCAGTTTGCTTCTGAGTAAGCAGCAGATGAGATGAAATTTAGCAGCTGTAAATGAGAAGTCATTGTCTATGCATTTTTGGCCAGAACTGTAGCTAAGTCATCTGGCATCCTGTGCAGTTCCCGCAATGTGACCCCCAAAACTCAAATTTGTGAAGCAGAAAAAAAAACTCTTGCAGCACTCCTATAGTAAATATAATTTTAGCAAGCTGCTGCAACTGTAAGAATCAGCTCATTACAGTTACTACCACAAACACACAGAGACAGACACACACACAGAAGCAGACACACACACACACACACACACACACACACACACACACACACACACACACACACACACACACACACACACACAGACATGCACACACATGCATCAGACATGCAAACACACACACGCACACACACACACAGACACGCACACACACAGACACACACACAGAAACAGACACACACACGCACACACACATGCACACACAAAGACATACACACACGCATGCGCGCGCACACACACACGTATACAGAAAAAGACGCACACATGCACGTACACACACACACACACACACACACACACACACACACACACACACACACACACACACACACACACACACACACACACATACAGAAACAGACACACACACACACACACACACACACACACACACACACACACACACTGATAGCTTTTACCATGACTGCAGAAGCAGTATTGGCATTTACTTATGAAGCTGCACTATACTCATGCCTTCATAAATCAGTGTCAGTATTTTACATCTTGCACCCCTCTGCCCCTCTCTAGTTAAGGCTATGTTGGAGAGCAACTACCTCAGATACACAAGTTTAACTACCTTGGGGCTTTGTTCAAAAGTAGAGATAGGAGTGAGCTATAGAGTAACCAGCAGATGAGAGTAGTGGTCATTACTGTACATCCTGTACCAAACTGTAGTGTAGTGTAGCTGTAGTAAGACAAGAATCATACAGCTAAGCTCTCAGTTTACAGATCAGATTATGTCTCTATTCTCTCATTTGTCCAGGTTCTGTTCTTAGTTTTAGTTGGAGGGGATTAGGAGAGTGTCCTCTGGTGGTTCTGCTGCTGGTGCTGTAGCTGACTATGGTGGTGAAGCAATATTTCATACCTCTTAAGGTACAAGAAATCTGGGCAAAGCCTAAAATAATGGGGGAGACAAAGCCCCTAAAATATGATGATAATAAATATTATTGTTATAAACTTAAAAAGTTACTAAATTAACAGGAATTGTGTTAGCATGCATTTTGTGAAAGATATGAAGTCTGAAACTCAAGTGTATGTCATTATTCAGTAAATTCAGTTCTGAGTGATTTTCCAGAAAATCTCAAATTTTATGAATAACACACAACAAATAAAAGATGAAAATCTGGGCATTCTGTGAAAATCTGGGCAGCTGAGAGGTATACAAGAGCTGTACCATAGGACAAAGTTTTCAAGGTATTGGTCATTTTATTTACTTAGATAAAAGAGGCTGAAATGAAGTCCATATGTAAGGCAGCTGGGCCCACTTGGTGATAGAATATGGCTCCAGCTGGATCTAAGGCTTTAGCCACTGTTCCTTCAGGTTGAGCAGATTAATTTGAAGAATAGTAGGTATCTTTTGAGGCCACACCTCAGTGCCTCTGACAAGAGATATACTAGGTTGGGGGGCAGATCTAGGGCATGTTGTAAAGACTGTGTTTTTTAGCTTGTCTAAGACTAAACGGGAATCCCATAGGATGAACTGACAACTATCATTGAAGGTGGCAAAGCCAGGCCTGCTCTGCTCAGATTGCTGAAGCCACTCTTTCCACAAGGTAAAAAGATATGGAAGATTGATTGACAGATTGTTAGCTTTATAGCTTTTTTCTTCACGTGAACAAGTTCATTACAGGTATTTTACAATAATTCTTAAATGTGTTCTTCATATATTTCATTTTAGATTTTTTTCTCTGCTAACATAGCAGAAATCTGAAGACATGGTGTACCTTTCAAGATATTAATATATAATGGTAAACACTGGAATATATTTATGTTATCCACTGCTACTACTCACTTTCTAATGGAAAATTAATACAGTATTTCAGTTGTCCAGGATGTGCATTAGAATATTTTGTCAGAGGCTGTAATTTTTGACATAAACCAGCAGAAGGTATTATCAAAAGGCTTAAACAAATGATTCAGTCATAAGAGAAACAAAGAAGACAGTTTGGTGTCTCACTAGTTGTTATCTACAGATCATATATCTTAAACCCCAAGCATAGCAAAAATCTAGATAAAGCCAAAACTAATGGCAAGACAAAGCACCAAAATCAGGAACAGAATTTAAACTTCAGGTCAAATTTCTGCTTATCTTGATAGTATTTTGAATCCAGTGGTACAGGCTAGTGAGTATTATTTAAAAGATTTTTGTGTTTTTAGATGAACTCAAAAATTATTGTTTTTCTCAATCTGAAACATTTTTATGTACAATAGATGTTTTTTCACTCTTTGCTTATATTGAACAGGAAGAAAGACTTGAATTTGGTAGGCTTTTTCTTAGTAAATATCTTAAAGATCCTAATTTGGATATACAAATAGTATGCCAGTTGTTGGAGTTGGTACTTTGAAACATTTTTTTATTTTTGTAGACAACATTTTTCAGCAAACTAGTGGTGTTGTAATGGGGCCCAGGTTGCTCCTGTGTTTGATAACCTGGTCCTATGTTGTTGGGAAAAGGAATTTTTGTGTCAGTTACCTAATTTCAAATTTGTTAGTTTTACAAAAGATACATTGATTATCTGTTTTTCATTTGGACTGGAGTTGTCCCTTCTTTCCAAGAGTTTTTTCAACAGAGTAATACAAGTGTAACATGGCTAAATTCTGTGGAAAGTAATAAGGGGTTGACTGTTCATTTTTTGGAAGTAGAGGTCACCATTGACATTAAGGAGAACAAATTTACTAGTAATATTTTTCATAAAGACACTTTTACTACATCTACCTCCATTTTGATAGTTTTCATCCCACTTTTATGAAGGTTAATATATTTAGAGGGAAGCTTGTTAGAATTAGTAGGCTAATTAGTGAAGATGAAAATGTTGTTCATGAAGTAGAAATTTTGATTGATTTATTCAAACATCATGGTTACCCTAAAGAAAAACTTAGAATTATCTCCAATAATGTTATAAGAGACAGACAAAATAAGTTCCCACCAATTTTAAAGGCAGGATTTGTTTCTAAGAAGACAGATCAGGTTTCCAGAGGAGACTTACAAAAAGATTTAAGATGCTCCTTTCCAATACCAATTAGTGTTGATGGCCCAATCATACAAAACATTATTTCTAATAATTGGAAGATAACAATGGGGAATCAAGAAGTATCCAGGTCTTTGGGACCTGCCACAAATGTTATTTTTAAAAAGGTAAGGAATTTAAAACAGATTCTGGAAAGACCTTTCTCAGCATCTTATAACAATGGGGTTCCTAGAGTTTGTGGTACTTTTGCCTGTCAAAACTATTCCTACTGTAGGTTTATTTTTACTGTGGGTAGTTTTTATTTTAAACATATCAACAGCTCAAGATAGGTATAATTGCCAAGTGATGGTTTGATATAGCTCACTAGTTGTTCAAACTGTGATGGCTTTTATGTGGATACAACTGCAAAAAGGTTATTAGAAAGAGTCAAGGAACATATATTAGCCATAAAGAAGAAAGATAAAACCAATGCTTTGGCAAGGCATGCCCAGGAGTGCAAAGACTTTAGGAAGTTTCAGAGTTTAGTTGTTGAAAGAATTGACAAAAGGAGATTTGTAGGGCAATTTAATGTATTTTTAGAATTCATTTAAGAGCTAATGCAGCTTCATGTATTAAGGAATGCATTTCAATCAAGAGTTTGTTTAAAATACAAGAGGCTTTAATAAATGCAATTTTATATTGTACTAATTTGCAATGTTGCTTTAAGAAATTATTTAAATGTGGGCTGCATATTGAGACTGGCTGACTGTAAAGGTATCAGTATTTTAAATCTTTAAATGTAGCACTTTGCTTTTATAATGTATTCTGAAGAAGTTCTTCACAGTAAAAGAACAAAAGCACTTAATTATTTGGTGGGGGGTTTTGCGTTTTCAGCAGTCCTTGATTAGTGCTGGTGTTCGGTTTGATTTTGTTTTTTAACAAATTGTTATTTAGAATTTAAACTTTGCTTTTATAAACTTAGAACACTGCTAGAATAGCATACTTTGTATAAACATGCATTTTTCTGAAGGATATGAAGTGGGAAATTCAAATGTATGCCACTAATTAGTAATTTCACTCCTCAGTGATTTGCCAGAAAACCATAAACTTTAGGAGGAACAGACAAAATATGAGGCAATAATCGGATCACTACAAAAATCTGGACAGTTGACAGATATGGTACAGATCTTCTCATGTCAAAATAGAAAGACTTGAAGGCCTTATGCTACAGTGAGTTTTATGTTAATATGTGAAGACCATCTGCGTCATACTTTTCTGACTTCCTAGACAAGGCACCTAGACTTCAGCAGAAGAGTTTATTTTTTGGCACTATCTGTTAACTTCTGAAGCAGGACAATTTTGCCTTGACTAACATTATAAATGATACATCTTGAGAAGCTTGTTGGAATGTATTCTGTTAACATGGCCATAAAAGGCACAAGTGCTATATGTATAGCATAGAATAGTAAATGTGAGCACATTTGTGCAAATAACAGTTTGCTTACAAGCTGCTTTATTTCATATACCCTAAGGAAATGTCAAAACACGTGGAAAATGCTCTGGTTACAATGCACAGAAAGGGTAATATGAACCAGATACATCAAAAGAAACAGTGTGTGTGAAGAAAAAGTCAGAGAAAATAACAATTTCTTTAGACTTGAGATAGCAGATAGCCTAAGTGGGACAATGAGTGCTACTTATGGTACATATTTTAATTTAATTGTTTTGCCTAGAGGATTGAAGGATATTAATTAAATATGAAATTTATCTTGTAAATTACACAAAAACTTAATTGTCTTTGGTGAGATTCTCAGTGGTGTATCATCAGTTTTGTAGTAGCAGAAGCTGAAATATTTAATGACTTAATTCTGCAGTGATTTGCCAGAAAACCACATTTTTATAAGGAACAGACTAAAAATATTAGGCGAAATATGGTAATTTTTTGAAAATCTGGACAGTTGAGAGTTATGGTAACAGGAGCACAACCAGTGAATAATTCTTACCTTGCTGAAATATGTACAAATCTGTACAGGGTTCCTTGATCACCCCTGACACTGGGAGCCAAATTTCCAGTACAATAACCTTGTCAAGTTATTGCTTAGGGTTTATTAGCAATTGTGATTCAAAACTTCACCATGTCCCCAAACACCCAATTCTGCATAGCCTTTGAAATGTTCCACAATAAATTCCCTTACCCAACCACCTAAAGCATCCTGGAGACTTTGTGGTAAATCCCAATGATAGACTGTCACCACCAACTGCACTCCTACCTGCTTCACCTTCTGTCTGAGGCTAATGTAGTTACCGAGCTGTACTTTGTTTAAGCTGGTCATTGAATTTGGGGAATATTCTATGCCAAGAAATGAAAAATCTACAATGTGTGACCCCCCAAGCTTTGCAAAGCCACCAAGTCCCCTTCAAGATTTAGGCACAAGCAGAGTTGGGGAACCCAATAAATTATTGATAATGCTGAAAGCAGTAAAACACGATTTATTCACACCACATTGTAAAGCAGGGAGATACCAAGACAAAACAGTAAATGGATTCTAATGAAGTCTCTGAATAAACAGAGACGAAAGTATTTAATTTACTCTTTTGCCTTAGTATCTTCCTGTTTTACAATGTGGTGTGAATAAATCGTGTTTTATTACTTTCATCATTTGCAGTAATTTATTGGGTTCCCCAGCTCTGCTAGTGCCTGCTTCTTGTTTTTGGTTGTGGCTGTTTGTTTTTTTGGAAGTTTCCCCTTCAAGATTGTTGTAGACAATATTCTCATCTCCTGTAATAGATGGCAAGGTTTTAGTATTTTTAGAACTATTCTGGGTGGACAATCCTTGTGTAAAGCTGCCCTACACAGATTTCCCTTTACCACTGTGATCTGATCCCAAGCCCCTTCAATCTGCTACTTAGCAGTACCCACCAATCACATAAAACCATCAAGGAACGTGTCATACAGGAAAAAATAATCATTGGGCTAGGGTACCTCAGCAAAGCTCTTCCAGACTCCTTTTCCAGCAGCTGGCTCAATAGTCATGATGCATATATATGAACAGAGGGCAAACAGAAATAATGACCAGTTTGCTGCTAGCATGTTGTTCAAGAGATTGCAATGTCATTAGGGGTACATTGTGCTTAGTTCTTCAGTGAGGGTGTAGTTCTGCCCCTTTAATTCACAGTGTATCTCATACTCAGTGTCTCTGTCTGTCGGTTCCATAACATGGTACAGTTAGGAATTCCGGGGATCCCTGGCTCCATCAAAGCCCATGTTTCCCATGTGGACATCTATTAATAATTAGCCAGTGGAGATGTACTTGCTGTTCACAGGTCATAAGGCACCAGCTCTGGTGGGAGAATAGTGACTGAAGTATGCAGCAAACAAAATGAGGTTGGAATAGGGGAGATCTTCTTGAAGGGAATTATATAGCACAAAGGCACATGAAATTAAGAGAAGGAGAAGTACTAGTGCCACCAAGAATTTTCTCCACTTGCTTATTTTATTATTATTTTTTTTTTTACATTACAATTGGAAATCATTTTCTTCAATTGCTTGTGAAACCTCCAAATGGTTTAGGACTTATTTTTCACTATCATGTGTCCTTGCTGCAAACTTGCTCCTCTGAAAACCAGGAGAACAAGATGTCTCTGTATATGAATAAGCATTCTGCTCCTCACAAGCAACAGCTTCAGTACTTTTTGAAATGTATTTATTCAGCTTTGAAGGGCATTTTATAACCTCTTTATTTTGAGGAGAGGTAACACTTGTGTGTATTAGTAAAGGATATTAATTTTAAAATATACATCCTGTTCCATTATAGCTTAAACACATTTCTCCACAGCTGTGTGTGAGGGGTTGTAGCATACTGAAGACATGTTCATACTATTTTTTCTTTTTTTTCTTTCAAAATCTAATCCTTGTCTTGCAAGGAGTTCACAGTGTCAATTTCAAATGCAATAGAAAGAAAAAATAATGAATATTTAAGTCTGCCAATTTATTTACAGGATTGTGTTCTACTCTACATGTTACCAGAAGAATGAAACATAAACACAAGAATAATCAGGGACAAATGTTATATGTCAGGGATATGTGCAATGTATTGTTCCTATTTAGACTGAATGTTCAGAAAAAAACAGCATTACTAATGGTGTATACTAGCATTCCCTGCCATGGACAGCTAGCAATAAGTAACAATTGAAGCCAGTGCTAGACATTGTGTGAAGTCAGTGTTAACTGGCTGGACTAATTCACTTTGCCTAAAGAAAGATAATAATGCATGCTTTTTTCCCACAGAAAGCATGTATATTATCACACTTTCTTTGAAAAAAAGGTAAATGAGCAAGATTCCTTTCCTTTAGTTTAGAAACACAACAATAAAAATCTAGCAAAGCTAGACTTTCCACCATGTGATACCTTAAACCTCTTGTATCAGAGGCAACATGGGATATATGCAAATTACCCTTTAAGGATATCAGGTGTTTCAGCTAAATGGAAATTCTGAATGTCCATGGCTTTTTCTTTTACTTTTAAGTCTATTTATGGACAATTTCAGGCCAATAAAGCCAAGTGCTCTAGCTGCAGACATGCATGTTTCTGCCTTCTTATAGCATCATCAGCACAGCATAAGAGGAACGTTTGACTTTTGGAAACACAGGGTTGTCGTACCCAACTGATATCCATAAGCATTAGGGTGTTTACAAAATATCCCAACTAACAAACTAAAACAATGAGTAAAAAGGTCACACAGGAATATATATCCCATGTTGAGGTTTAAGGTATCACACAGTGGAAAGTCTAGCTTTGCTAGATTTTTCTTTTTGTGTTTTTTAACCTATTGGTTTTCCTAAATAAAAATGGAAAGCATTGCTATAGCATAGAAGGATCTCTGGCTGCTTGATTTATTGGTAGCATGACTAGTTTGTTTCTATTGGTCTTTAAACTGAACATGAGTAAACTACATATAGATGATCATTTCTTCTCTATAATTTATGGTAGGGGTTGCTGGCTAACAATATACAATCATCACCAAACAGAAGAACTTTCATTCCTTAGTCTGAAAATTCTCATCCCATGATCCATCTCTTATTAGTCCTGATAATTTGCATAAGGGAATCAATAACAAGGTGGAATACTTTGGAGAGTTAGCATGCTTGTCATGCATCCCTTATAAGTGGAAAACAATTGGGGGAGGTCGTACTCATTAACACTATAGCTGAAGGCTGATGGTAGGAACTTAGATAGCTAAGGTGTGCTGGACAAAGAAATCCCAGGGGTTGTAGCACAGAAAAACATATGTTCCCACATGATAGAATCAAATGCGTTACCAAAATGCTTAATAACTGCTACTGAAAGTTAGGGGTAGCATTTCTATGAGTGAAAATTAATGTGCAAGTGAATGTGACCTTCACTAGAACATCCTTTATCAAAACTGTCTTGTGTCAGATGGGTTATATAGGGTAAATGTCTTTCAATCTGGCAATAAAAACATGAGCATATAATTTTGTTTCCCTATTTGTCAGGGAGCTCAGTCTACAATTAGTTATTAAAGACAGGCCTTTCTTGGCTTGGATATTACAATCATGTGACATTATTTAAAGAAGGAGAAGAGGTGCCTGTTGTATGCATTCACATAGCCAGGAATATCTCTGAGCTGTATACAGGCATGATAACTGAAATGTGCCCTGTATTTTGAAGACTAACAAGATAAGTATTCTGATGACAAAATGCATCCCTTGTTATCTATTTATTTATTATTTTTTGTTTATTTACATTTTACTGGGAAATTCTGAATGGACACAGGTCCTTTTTTACTGGATGCCTGGGGAGAAAATCTACACAGAACAATAAATGAGCAGCAGAGTACATGAAGAACAACTGAATATACATACAATAGCAAATAATACATACTGCAGCAAACATTAGCTATACATACAATATGAAACATAGTAATGAAAAGATTTACCAATGTCTAGCTAGAGGCTAGGAATAAAGGTAGAATATATATACAGATAGTACTAAGCTCAAACAGATACTGTTTTAAACTCATAAACCTATTGTTAGAGTGTGCTCAACAATATACTAAGGTTAAAAGTAACTTTGCTGCAAATATGCAACATAAATAAGGTATAAGATAAAGCTTGCTTAAATGTAGAAATAGAGTTTAGCAATATGTGATTAGCATCCAGACTAAATGACCGTGGCTTGGAAAATAAGGAATCTGCTGAATGGACATTTTTTCCTTACAAACAGGATGTATGCAAGAGCAAAAATGCAAAATCTGCTTTTAAAGAACACCGTGACAATCTGTTTCCTTAAAAACATGTTTTCCTGCATATAAAAATAATGGACACAATATGTTTCGTTAAACAGGACATGTTTATAACACTGTGACAATCTGATTCCTTAAAAACATGTTTTTCTGCATATAAAAATAATGGACACAATATGTTTCCTTAAACAACAGGACATGTATATGACACTGTTACAATCTGTTTCCTTAAAAAACATGTTTTTCTGCATTTGGCACAAGAACAGATGTTCTTATACAAAGATACAAATAGAATACTAAAGACAAAAAACAGGATGTTCACACTGTCAGAAAAACTGAAAAATAATATTATTAAGTCAGCAGTTTGTGTCAGCATCTGCAACAATCAGTATTATTTCTACAGGATGAGCAATTCTCCAAAATAGAATACCAAGAGGAAATGTATATGTGTGTGCATGACTAAAATTGTATATAAAGATCTGTATTAATCCAGATATGTTAGGGGTATTGGTAGAGACACATTTGTCCCAAGGTAAATGTTATATCTCTCACATCATCTGTACTATATGAGAAGTAAAGTGGAACAGTATTTTTAAGCTGCAATGTTAGTCCGTCTGGTTTATTATAAAAAATTATTTGTTACTGCTCTAAGTTGATGCTGCAAAGTATATTATCTCATCAGTGTATATTCTGCAAGTTTCTGTATGCAACAGACTGTGAATGCAAATATAACCATACTTTGATTTTAGCAGAATCCTGCCAGCAAGACTGAGTGTCTTAAGAAGACTTCAAATCCATCACAGTAAGCAGCACCATATAATTTTTCAATGGCAAGCTAGCCTGCATTCGAACACAGAAAGAGTGGTAAGCCCTGCAGAGGGTCACTTCAGTCAAATTGCAGTAACTAACATTTGTATGTATGTGTAAATCCTAAACAGAAGTATTCCAGTTTTTGCAGCTTGCAGTAGTAAAGTTTTTTAGATGTCTACATCTGGAGTGAGACTGAAGTTCAAGTTGCAGTGCCATAAATTCTCTAAGAAAAGGTGGATATCTACTTTGTACAGCAGTCTGCTGCCTGCTGTGCATCCTCAGCTTCTCGAGTGACTTTGAAACATTTCCAGCCATCTGCAACAACAGCCTGATCACCTGTTTTCTTGGTCACTAGTAAGACTTTTTTCCTGTGTCACATTTTTAGTGTGGATGCTATCAGGCAGAATTCCAGCAAATGTAAGCCAAGTTTTACTCTTAATGTAGCAGAACAACCAGATAAAATATGGAGTAAATTGCAATGTTGGTATACACAACACATTAGTAAGTGTAAAACCTTATTAGGGCAAGTTGACATACAGGCATTATGTAAGTGGATTGTTACATTTGATTGGTATTTGCAACAAAAAAATGAAGTATATCATAGTAAATATTTATTGTGTGATTCAAGAGAAACTGCATTTTGTGTATTATGCCATAAAAAGTATTGCATGATATTGCTAAAAAAATAGACTGTGCAGACAGATCTGTTCATGATAAATAATTAATTAAGTGTACACAGTTTTCATTATATCCAGATGTAAAGCAGTTATGTCCTGTCAGTGAATTAATCTCTGAATTACAACAGCAATCAAATATTTTATTGACAGAGGCCCCTGTAGATCTTGTAACTCCCTTTAAAAATTATGTACAAGCATGGAATGATGCCACGGCTACACATACAGATGAGGACAGAAACAAAGCATATGATACATTGACATAATAATTTAATACATTTTTAAAAGAAAAACAAAGTGAGTTTAAAATGTTCAGAAATGACATCCAAGATCTCTATCAAAAGTGCATAGGAGCCCTGCAGTCAACAGAGGAATCTAATAACAGGTATCATACCTCCCTTAAACACTTACAGGTAGAAATGACAGACTTTAAACAGCGTCTGAAGGAAAAGGAAGAAGAATTAGATGAATTAACAGAGACTAACCTACAAAATACTATTTTGATATCCCAGCTTAAGGAAGAGTTAAAAAACACAAAACCAGTCCAAATTATAGAACAGAGACAGGGAACCACTACAGATTTATATACACAGTCTAGATTATTACAGAGCTTACCACAGTGGAATGATAAAAAGGCATATTTTGTAAAATGCTTGCATTTGAAGAATGGGAGGCATATACAGCAGGATCTGATATATGGATAGATGCATTACTTAGATGTTTCTGGATTTTCATTCCCAAATGTTTTAAAACTTTCATTCAATTAAAACAAGATGATTATCAGTTGAACACTAAAGTAGGACATATGACAGCCATTTTAATGGCATTTACACAAGGGCAGCCTCTCACAGCCAAATTATTAGATAATTTTAAAATTACTATCACAGATAAATTAATGGAACAAAGTGAACATTTTAGACTTGCATTTCAAATCATATATCAAAAAACAGACAGAGACATGGGAAAAAGAGACATACAAAAACAGTTAATACATTGCTTCTTAGAACAAGTCAAAGGGGTTCCAGAGGATATTAAATGTATCTATGAAGAAAATTCTGATACCCTCACTGATTTGGTACAAAAATGAATGAGGGGACGGACTATGGCCGATGATGGGACATTATACTCACACCATATCTTTGCATTTGAAGATAATAGTGAGCCATTTGAAGTAATTGGTGAGGTAAAAAACAGGGTAAGGCAAAGGTGGTGTGACCAACCACCAGCAGAAAGAGCTGCGTCAGCACTACCAGCTCTTGCCTCTATGTCTGTAGTACCAGGATCAAGCACAGGAATGAGCAAAAGGCACCAACATGCTTCTTTTGTAAAAAAATAGGACATGTTAAGCAAAATTGTGATCATTACAAAGCCTGGCACAAAAAGAAGGAAGAACAGGGGGTGTTTTCAAAAAGAGAACAAACCAATTTACAAGGAAAGTCAGAAAAGCCGGATTATGTACAAAAACCTTAAATATTTGTAAAGACAGTTATAAGAGCCATCAATATACAGGAAAAGGGGAAGTATGCCCTGTAGATTTTCAAACAGTTTCGCCTGTAAATCTGAAACATTTGATAGAACAGGCAGAGGGAATAGCTAGGCAACAGTTAAAAAAAGAGATTGAAAAACCTAAATATGTAGATCATTCAGACACAGAGGAAGATGACAAGCAAAAACATGAGGTGTGTCATATTGCATTTGATAATAAAGGAGAGGATGAGTGGATTTCCTTACAATAGGGATGTGCCCCCCCCTACTCTGGTATCTTTCCTGACTACCTTTAAAAAGGGTCGAGATGGACGACTACTGATTGATATTTGGGTAGAGGGGTCACTGTGGAAAAATGTCTTAATAGACACAGGAGCAGCAGTATCTGTCACAAACAGACAATTATCAGCAAATCCTATAAAAAAGGTCTTTATTTCAGCATTTAATGGAACAGGATGCTATGCAGTGAGTAGCCAAAATGTGGACATAAAGTTTAGTCAAGAGGGACAGACATGGAAGGGTGCATTTTTAATGCATCCATCTTGCTCAAATATCATTATTGGTATGGACATTCTAGGGCCTTTGGGCATAGTAATTGATTTACCTAATGAAATTCTGTGGATGGGAAACAAACAACAAAGAGAGTAACAGCAAAGTACAGGTTGCTATGCAATCTCTCTACCTGACAAACCTGAAAAACCTGCAGGCTATGTAAATACAGACAGTGAGGATGTATGGAAGCATTTACAACAGCAATTTCCAAATCTGTGGTCTAAGGGTCCCAGTGATTGTGGGAAACTAGAAAGCCCAGTAGGGGTAGGAAGTGATCAGTACTATATACTACCTTTTCAAAAACAATATCCTATTCCTAGGGAAGCAGAAGAACATACGGAAAAATGTATTGCAGAATGGGAAAAAGAAGGGATTATACAAAAGGCCAACAGTCCTACAAATTCACCAATCTGGCCAGTTAAGAAAAAAGATGGTAGTTATCATCTTGTTATTGATTTATGGAAGGTTAATCAATATACTACTCCTAGAGCACATTTGATTCCAGGAGTCCCAGAGTTGGCTGCACATATTAAGCCACAAAGTAAGTGGTTTACAGTAATAGATTTAGCAAATGTTTTTTTTGCAGTACCACTCAGGAAAAAAGATTGGCCAAGATTTGCCTTTACATTTAAAAACCAGCAATATGTCATGACAAGGTTACCACAAGGGTTTCAAAATAGTCCAGTTATTTTTCATCAGACAGTAGGATCCATTCTACAACATTTGGAAAAGGATGATTCAGTAATACATTACATTGATGATATTTTAATTCAGTCAGAAACAGTAATGGAGCATGTACAGCTTCTTAAGAGAGTTTTTCATACTCTACAGCAAGCAGGGTTTAAGGTTAAAAGTGAAACAATTCAGTTTATGTCACAAGAAGTTAAGTTTCTAGGTACTATTATAAAACCAACAGGAAGGTCTCCTTGCCCTATATGTGTACAAGGCATTTTACAAATGGAAAAGCCACTGACTATAGCAGACTTACATAAATTCACGGGAATCATGAATTACAGTAGGGAATTTACAGAGGATTATGCAGCCGTGGCTGCTCCCCTATACAAAATGTTACAGGAACAAAATAACTCCACCTTTTTAGAGTGGGGATCTCATGAAGAGGAGGCATTTTCACAAATAAAAGTAAAACTAGCACAAGCTAAAGAATTAATAGCACCCACACTAAGGTTACTGCTTGTGCTACAAGCAGCAGCAGGAAAAAAAGCACTGTCTGTGGTACTACTACAGGAATGGCCACATGGTAGCAACAACAGAATGGAAAAAACATTACGCCAAGTCACTTTCTTTAGCAGGAAGATGATTCCAGAGGAAATGGGCTACCATCCATGTATACAGGAATTATTAGCCATTTACTGGGGTATTAAACAAACTGAATATTTGACTGTATTTTCCAGCATTATAGTACAAACACCACATCAAGCAGTAAAAGCTCTGATAGACAGTTTTGAAATGAATAAAATTACAGATAGTATTAGTCAGGCAGTCTTTGCAAAATGGATGGCACTTTTTGGAATGAAAATTGTACAATACAGACAGGGGACAAATACTATTTGTCAAATCACATGGGATACGAAGGAAAACAGCATAACTGTTTAGAAAAGATAATGTCACCTGATGTGTAATTTTTAGCATCTGATTTTGATCACTTTAAGCCATCCATCTTTGTGGATGGAGCACGATATTGGGACCAAGGCAGATACTGGACAAGATTTGCAATAGTTCCAGAGAATCCACATTTCCTTAAAAACATGTTTTTCAGCATATAAAAATAATGGACACAGTATGTTTCCTTAAACAACAGGACATGTATATGACACTGTTACAATCTGTTTCCTTAAAAAACATGTTTTTCTGCATTTGGCACAAGAACAGATGTTCTTATACAAAGATACAAATAGAATACTAAAGACAAAAAACAGGATGTCAGAAAAGCTGAAAAATAATATTATTAAGTCAGCAGTTTGTGTCAGCATCCGCAACAATCAATATTGTTTCTACAGGATGAGCAATTCTCCAAAATAGAATACCAAGAGGAAATATATATGTGTGTTCATGACTAAAATTGTATATAAAGATCTGTATTAATCCAGATATGTTAGGGGTATTGGTAGGGGACACATTTGTCCTGAGGTAAATGTTATATCTCTCACATCATCTGTACTATATGAGAAGTAAAGTGGAACAGTACTTTAAGCTGCAACGTTAGTCCGTCTGGTTTATTATAAAAAGTTATTTGTTTCTGCTCTAAGTCGATGCTGCAAAGTATATTCTCTCATCAGTGTATATTCTGCAAGTTTCTGTATGCAAGAGACTGTGAATGCAAATATAACCATACTTTGATTTTAGCAAAATCCTGTCAGCAAGACTGAGTGTCTTAAGAAGACTTCAAATCCATCACAGTAAGAAGTACCATATAATTTTTCACCTATATCTTATATACAAATACTGCACAGACTCAACAGATATAGAGCAGATGCTCCACACGAGGGTGGAACCAGCTAAATGGGCTAAGGGGGATGGAAGGGGAAGATAGAAGAGTAAGAGAGGAGACTAAGTGTGTAGTAGATGTGGTACTGAGAGGAAGGTTGTTGTTAGTCAGCTGGATGAAGTGAGGTAGTTAAGCATGTTATAACAGGTTGGAGAAATTTATTTATTTTATTTTATTTATTTTACATTTGTTAACCGGGCTAGTCCAACTGGATACATGTCCATTTTCAGTGGAGGCCCGAGGAGAAAAGCTCCGAGTTTTCAAAACATTTAATGTTACAAGTAATTTAAAAAGAATAATACAAAAATGTATAGCAAAATGTTACAAGAACAAGATTTGTTCATAGTAAAAAAATGATTTAACAACTGTTACCACAAGAAAGCAATAAGTAAGTAAATAAAGAAAAGATGGGGATATAAGGTTATTAAGGACATCTACAGGATAAGACAGGAATTGGAAAACAGGATTGGTGGTTAGATGGGAATGAGTAGAGCTGGACAGAGTAGAATGGTCAGAGAGAAATTATGATATAAGGATAAACTTTAAGAGGGAAAAAAAGAAATTAAGGGAGACATGGTAGAGCAGAGGAGAAGGAAATGAAAAAGCAGATTAATCAGGGTTATTGCAAGAGCATAACCAGTGGTTGGAGAGGAAACGTTTAAGGTTAGTTTTGAATAATGGTAGAGATGAAAGAGCTGTAAGGTCATTTGGTAGGAGGTTCCATATTTTACCAACAAAGTTAGAAAAAAGAGAGTCACCTGCAGAATTTTTAGATAAAGAAGTTTGCATCTGCATTTTATTAGTTGAACTTTTCAGGTTATGGTATGGTGTTATGAGGGTAGAGAGTTGGGGTATTGTTAGGTTGATAAAGGACTTTATGGGCAATAATAAGTTGGTTAAATTGTAGTAGGTTAGGTAATTCAAGCCAGCCTAGTTGTTTTAGGTTTTGACAATGATGAGTCCTATAAGGTGAGTTAGTGGCAAATCTGGCAATGCTATTATAAGATTTAGCTAGTTTGTTATGATTATATTGGGACAGGTTAGTATAGATGGGGGAGGCATATAAAAGGGTAGAGAGTAAGTGAGTTCTGGCTATTGTAGATCTGGCTAGTGGTGATAGAAATTGTTTAATTCTATATAGAGATCCGAGTTTTTTGTTGGTAGATTTTATTATAGTGTTAATGTGAGTGTTAAATTTAAGTTGATTATCTATTGTGATGCCTAGGAGTTTGGTGGTGGTGTCAGGAGAAATTATAGTACCATTGTTGGATTGAAGTGTAAAATGAAGAGGGGGAGATGTGTGTGAGGGGTAAACAGCAATAATTTGTTTTTTGGGTTGAGGAGAAGACAATGGTTAGAGAACCATTTTCTATAGTGGTGAAGGATTTTTGTGTGAGAGAATGTAGGTCAGTATGGGATTTTGCTGAGCAAATAATTGTGGCGTATTGAATGCAGGTAGAGAAGGGGATAGAGAGATGAAGGTCATTGATAAAAATGGAGAATAACAGTGGGCCTAAGATAGAGCCCTGTGGGACACCTAGGGAAGTAGGTAGAAGTTCAGAAAGATGATTCTGCCAGAGAACTGCTTGTTTACGATTATCCAGGTAGGATGTGAACCAGTACAAGGCGGGTTTATCAAGTGATAGGGACTTTAGAAGAAATTCTAAGAAGAATTCTTAAGAATAAATAGAGTGAAGATAGAGTAAGGAGGGTAGGGGAGGGTAAAGGGAAAGCCAGAGTCTGCAGTAGAAAGAATGCAATGATCAGATGGTGTGAAGCAGGAGGTAAAAAGGAGGGTCATTAGTTGGGATCTAAGCCAGAGAGCTCCTTATCTTCTAGATAAAGGGTTTTATAAAACTTAAAGAATGCAATATTGATATACTCCATCAATGCAAAGACTGCATCTTGTACTTAATGTGGTGTATTATAGTTTTAGCTTGCCTTTTCCTCTGTCTATAAGCTATACACTTCCTTAAACTGTCCTCACAGCCATTGGCTGTAGCACAGCTCCTTGTAAATGTAAAGAGGTCTTCTTTTTCAATGCTCGGCTAATGCAGTTCATTCTTAGTTTATATTTTCTGATTAGGGAAGGATTTATTGCCTCTGCTTTTGGACAAAAATTGTGTAGCTTTTCATTCAACAGATGATTTTCAATATGTATGTTTTCTAGATTATATGTTTTGCCCCTTTGCAAAGTGAAATTACATTAAACTTGAATGATTCCCAACTTACAAAGGCTGGTGTGTTGCTTGGAGTGTTAAATTCTATGTAACTTGCTGCTCTTTTATGAACTAAGACACCAGCATCTTTCAGTATTAGAGGGGAAAATCTCTATTGCATAGGTTAACTGAAACTAGGTTGTGCTGCCATAAAGAAAGCTGAACCACCTTATGGTCTGATATGGGATGAGACTTAGGCAAGAGTTCTTGGCTAAGTCTCATCCCATATCAGACCATAAGACAGATACATGTCTTCCATGTGTCCTCATGGGTTTCCTCCAGTTGCTCTTGTTTTATCCCACATTCCAAAGATATGCAGTGGGTGGACTGGACACTCTAAATTTGCCATAGGTATGAGTGTGCAAGTGTGTGGTGTGAAAGAATAACCACAGCAGGGCTAGTAACCCAGCAGTGTAAACCTTGGCTCTAGCTGATTGTCACTGTTGAAGTGACATCTGAACCCCATGTGCAAGAATGGGGAAAAGGAGTTGTGAAAGCATGGATGGATGGAAGGATGGATGGGACAAGACGTAACTTCTATAAAGGTAATCAGGATTGCTACCTGAGCTGCTACTAGCCAGTAATCAATGCATGCAGCTCTCACTGCTATCATTAAAGATAATTAAAGTGAATCCAGAGTCTCCACTCTCTGTATATCCCAGAGATCCTATAACACAAGGCATCTAACCTGAGTGTTTAGACCCTCTGACCTCTTACATGCTTCTCACTACTTGGGTCTGACTTTTCTTTAATGGAGTCTCAGTCTCTGACTACATTAAACTCACCTCCTAAAATGAAGGATGAATGCTCTTAATTGAACTCCATTGGTAGTTTGAAAATATGCTGACCAAAATAAACACAATTCCTCCACTCCTTCACGAACCAAGTATATAAAAATATACAAATGAAGAACACCAACTGCTGCACGTTTGAAATGTTTTAATTCTGGTACCTCGGCCTTCGCCTTCTCCTGGAATACATTTTGCATAACACACACCACCCATTTTTAAAGAACATTTTGATTGAATTATTGATGCACCATCCCCTAATTATACAATTAGGCTCACTTTATGCTATTTTACAACACCTATCTGGCATCTTTCCCCAATACATAAAAATGTACATAGTATTAGCTGGAAAAATATATATATGACAATTAATACATAAATACTAGAATATAAACAGTATTTTTTAACTTCTTCCTTTCTTCCCTATTTAAACTTTTATTAATATATACATAAATATGAATACTGTTATAAAAAAATATACATGTTAATGATTTCATATGACCCTTGCGTACAATTCATTCAAAAATTTTTTTGATTGTTAACATTTTATTAACAGACACTTCATTTGTCCAATTATTCCCTATTTTCGAGAAATATGTGGAAAATACATTACACCTCCATGTTCATTCCATTGGGAAACAATGTTTTTAAATTGAGAATGAACCTAGATTCCATCAAAAGTAATTTTTCCCGGAAAATAGCTACATTACCAAATATATTGGGTCTGCCCAAAACACTGAATACAAAACCATCTGGAACCCCCCCATGATTATCACAAAAATGTCTTCCTACCGGACTCTCTAATCTCCTATGCCTTATATCTCCTAGGTGTTCTAAGATCCTTAATTTGACCCTCCTGGTGGTTTGTCCTATGTACCAATTTTGTTTCTCACAGCCACATCCTATGATATACACAACCCCAGTTGAATTGCAATCATAAAATTCAGTGGCTTTGTATCTGACCTCATTAATTTTGAGACCATCCAAATTCCTGACCCACTTACACACCTTACATTTTCCGCACCTGAATGTTCCTTTTCTATTACCTTCACCCAATCTACCATTTTTTCTGAAATTCAATATTTCCCTGAGATTAAAATATCTCTTAAATGAAAAGGTCACCCTTGACAGAAAAAGTTTTCCTATTCTCTCATCTTCACAAATAATGGGCCAAAATCTACCCACTAATTCCTTCAATGTATTGGAAAAATGGGAAAATCTGGTTACAAAAAATATTTTGTCACATGAACCATTCTTACCACCATCATTATCAACATCAGTCCTAGTAATCCCAGAGTGCCCTAAACCTCGGAATCTAACCCTATTGCCAGACCATTTTGTGAGACCTAACTCACTTTCTACCCTCCTTCTAGCTTTCCTGACACTCATTACGGAGTATCCCCTCTCTACCAACTTTCCCTCAACCTTATTAAATTCTTCTGGAATCAAACTTTTCTCTGAAATGTGCCTACCTATTCTCTTAAACTCACCTAATGGTAAGGAACTTATCAAAGAGTCACTATGCATACTGGAGGCGTGAAGAAAATTTTCAGCTGCAGTCTTCTTGTGATAAGGTTTGTACTGTATTTTATCACCAGGGCACACATAAATTTCTACATCCAAATAATGGATACTTCTGCCCCCTATAATGTGAGTAAAATCCAAACCCCAAAGGTTTTGCTTCATCTCCGACACAAAGTTGCCAAATTCCTCGGGTACACCTCTGCACAAAAATAGGAGGTCATCAATAAACCTCACATATTTAACTACCTTGCTTCTATAAAATTGAGAGGGATAAATATAACTGTTCTCAAAATGGGCCATAAACAGAATAGCATATGAGGGCGCAAATGCCGCCCCCATTGCTGTGCCCTCTTTTGCAAAAATGCTTTCCCTCAAACTCAAGCAATTGTGCGTGAGACAGAAGTCCAACAAACTAATGATAAAAAATGTTCTAGGTCCATCCCCTAACATTTTTTCCACTGCTTTTAGACCATGGAACCTGTTGATGCTAGTGTATAAAGACTTGACGTCTACACTTGCCCAGTAGAAATCTTTGCCCCATGCTATGTTACTAACCTTGGAACACACCTCATCACTGTTTTTAACATATGATTGTACCCTTTCCAAATGACCCTTTAATAAGGAATCCAAAAATATTCCTACGTTCTGTAAGTAACCTCCCTTCCCTGAAACTATGGGGCGTCCTGGTGGATTCCTGAAGTTTTTGTGTATTTTTGGGATTGTAAAGAATTTAGCTACTCTGGGATTTTTTACATACAACTTCCTGACATCCCCTGAAGATAAAAAGCCGAGCCTTTCTCCCCTTTCCAATAATTCCAATAATAACGTATTATATTCTTTCATTGGATTTAAAGGTAATTCCAAATAAGTATTGGAGTCCTTTAATAGCTCCAGAGCCATGGAATTGTATTTGTCCCTAGGAAGAACTACCCAGTTCCCTCCCTTGTCTGCTTGAGTGAATACATACTGATTGTTCATGTCCTTTAAATCACATAAAGCTTTCCATTCATCTTTCTTCAGATTATAATTTTTCTTTTTACCACAAAACTTTACATATTCTTCTTCTAAAGTTCTTAATAATGTTTTCTCAAAAACATTAATAACCATGTTCTTTCTGGGTGGCATAAATTCACTTTTGCAAGGTACATTGGGTACTGCTAGTCTTCCATAACCAGTGCTAAAGGCAAACCCCCCCCCCAACTTCACACACTTCATCTTGTTCAAAAATATCCACTAAATCGTTTTCATGCAATGTTAGATTCAACAAGGACTCATCAAAAAGTTCTACATTCATTACATTTTCTGTGCCATTATTTATACCATCAGACATTGGAACATTTTTGTTAAATCCATCATTATGTCTATTATGGAACAAAGTTTGAAACCCAAAAAATTCCTTTAAATACAGTTTTCTACAAAAATGCTTAATTTCCAAAGATAAATCAGCTAAGGATGGAAAACAAACAGGTACGAATTTGGTGCCTTTAAATAAAACTTGTTTGGCACTCTCTGTGATATATAAATCTGAGATATTTACAACATTGTAATTCTCACCTTCACAAATGTCCACAACATCACCAAAAACTGAAGCAAAGTCCTGTGAGGAAACCGCTTCATCGGCAAAATGAATGTTTCCTTCCAACACTGGAACCTGCATATAATCCTGTTGTAACCTCTCCTCAGTGGAAAAAACAATCTCTGTAAAGTCATTTCCCTGCTTGCTGAAACTCAATGCGCTATCATCTCCTCCTTCCCTTGGTTTGAAAACGACGGCCTCTTCCCTTTTGCTGCACCGCTGTTTGGTCTGAGTCGCTTGCTACACCATTCGCTCCCATACCGGCTTCTTGTTCCGTGTTTAAACTCTCAAAAGACACACTCTTTCTGCTGCTCAATTCATCCGCCGAAGAAGCAGAGGTTTCACCGCCAGTTTCCCAATGGAATGAACATGGAGGTGTAATGTATTTTCCACATATTTCTCGAAAATAGGGAATAATTGGACAAATGAAGTGTCTGTTAATAAAATGTTAACAATCAAAAAAATTTTTGAATGAATTGTACGCAAGGGTCATATGAAATCATTAACATGTATATTTTTTTATAACAGTATTCATATTTATGTATATATTAATAAAAGTTTAAATAGGGAAGAAAGGAAGAAGTTAAAAAATACTGTTTATATTCTAGTATTTATGTATTAATTGTCATATATATATTTTTCCAGCTAATACTATGTACATTTTTATGTATTGGGGGAAAGATGCCAGATAGGTGTTGTAAAATAGCATAAAGTGAGCCTAATTGTATAATTAGGGGATGGTGCATCAATAATTCAATCAAAATGTTCTTTAAAAATGGGTGGTGTGTGTTATGCAAAATGTATTCCAGGAGAAGGCGAAGGCCGAGGTACCAGAATTAAAACATTTCAAACGTGCAGCAGTTGATGTTCTTCATTTGTATATTTTTATAGTTTGAAAATATGGGCATAAAAGGATGGATCATCCTGGTGTGGACAGTAAACACTCAATAAAAAGAATAGACTTGTTAGTTGACTTTTGGTTGCACCTACCTTTCCATTCAATCTTTAACTTTTTCCACAACACAGCAACCCAGATATGTATTATTAAAAAACTGCCACTCCTCATAGGTTCATAGGTTGGTACTAGGCTATCAGCCCTAGGGCCTATACAAGTCTAGCCATAAGAATTCCCTATTTCTTTCTATAATATTTACTTCCCGGACCCCTGTCTAGCAGGGGGACTGATGTGATCCTCGGGCTGAATTTCCTATCTCTCATCGATTCGTAAAGGTTCCTTTTGAAGAGGGCCAAAGAGGCGCTCTGCTTGACATGTATGGGTAGTCTATTCCAGAGTCTGGGGAGTCTTTGGGTCAGGGGCCTATCCTTCCAGCATGTTTTGTTCATTGTGATGACAAGGTTTAGATCCCTGGAGTATGTGGCTCTGAGAGATTGGGATTTCTTTAAGTGTAGCATGTTCAACAGCTCTGGGTTTGACATGGCCTTGTATGTTAAGCAGAGATTGCCTCTGAGTAGACAATATATGACAGAGTATAGCTGGAGGTTTTTTAGATGGTCAGCATAGGGCATCTGATTTAGGCCTGTGATTCTTTTAGTGAAGTATTTCTGCAGCCTTTCCAGTTGTTACAGATGTCTTGAGAGGTACATACCAAATGGGGCATTGGATTCTATAATAGGTCTAATGAGGGATGAGTACAGTGGGACAATGACCTCCTTTTTTCTGGATGAAAAGCCCTTAGTGATGAGGCGTGCCACATTGAAGGATTTCTTGACTGTTGTGGCAATATGGTTATCGAAGGTGAGACCACTGTCCACCTGTGTCCCTAAGTCTCTTATCTCACTTTCGGTGTTTAGTATACTGCCACCTATGTGGTAATTCATGGGTACATGTTTTTTCCCAAAGGGGATAAC
Source organism: Protopterus annectens (assembly GCF_019279795.1). Taxonomy (NCBI): domain Eukaryota; kingdom Metazoa; phylum Chordata; order Ceratodontiformes; family Protopteridae; genus Protopterus; species Protopterus annectens. The sequence continues at coordinate 565,898,846 of NC_056725.1, forward strand.
TATACATTGCTTGGCATTGAGCTTGAGCCCATGGCTCTGGCACCAAGGATCTGTTTCTGTAAGGCCCTTTTGTAGAATATCCACATCATTTGGGGATTCAATAATGGCTCCCAGTTTGCAGTCATCTGTGAACTTTGTTAGCCAGAGTCCCTTAGTGTTGGCCTGTATTTCAGAGGAGTAGATGCTAAACAAGAGCGGTCCCAGGACTGAACCCTAAGGTACTCCACTTGTCACTTGTCTGGAGCTGGATTTGGAGTCAGCTACTTTTACAGTGTGGATTCTGTCAGTAAGCCAGTTGGCAACCCATCAAGTGACATAGGGATTAATGCCCAGCTTAATAAGTTTATCTATGATTTCAGAGTGGGGGATGGTGTTGAAGGCCTTGACGAGGTCCAGATAGGCTGTGTGGACCGCCTTACCCTCATCAGCAGCTCTGGAGACTGATTTGAAGAAGTCAATCAGGTTCAGGAGACAAGATCGGCCCTTCATGAACCCAAACTGGGTAGGATCCAGTGTTTGAAGGTTGCTGATGTGTTTGTTTATAAGTTCCATGATAATACGTTCCATGGCCTTGCAGATCAGGCTCATCAGACTGATGGGGCTGTAGTTCCCAAGATCCAAGGTGGATCCCCCTTCTGGAATGGGATAACTGTAGCTGTGCACCACTCAGTGGGCACGAAGCCTGAGGTGAGGCTATGATTAAACATGACACTTACGTAAGGTGCCAGTTCATTTTGTTGTTCATGTAGTACACAGCCCAGGATGTCATCTGGTCCCATGGATACTGTATTCTTGGCTTTGGAGAGTGCGGTTTTCACCTGTGTGGCTGTTATTACCAGAATTTGGCATCTTTTCGAAGAAAGTGATAATCTGTATCCTATTGATCCTCCATAATAGTATTTAAATATCTTTGTATTGCCTTGTTCATAGGTTCATAGGTGTGTACTAGGCGAATGGGCTTGGGGCCTTTACAAGCCTAGCCCATAGGATTACCCTGGCATCGTGCCACCCGACCGTAGTTCCCAGTGCCTCTGTCGAGTAAAGCCACTGGAATGATCCCTGGGTTGAATTTTCTATTTCCCATCCACTCATCAAGATTTCTCTTGAAGAGGGCCAGTGAGGTGCCCTGCTTGACATGTATTGGAAGTCTATTCCATAGCATGGGCAGACTCTGGGTTATGAACCTGTCCCTCCAGCATGTTCTTTTGATTGTGGTAATGAGGTTGAGGTCTCTGGAGCATGTGGTGTGGAAAGATTGGGATTTCTTTAGATGTAGCATTTCTAACAGAGCTGGATCAGACATGGCTTCGTAAGTCAAGCAGAGATCACCTCTAAGTAGGCGAGATGAGACAAGCCAATAGTTCAAGTTTTTTTAGTCTGTCCATATAGGACAAATGTTTAAGGCCTGGGATCCTATTTGTGAGGTACTTTTGTGGCCTCTATAGTTGTTGCAGGTGTTTAGTGAGGTACATGCCTAATGGGGGATTGTACTGAATGACTGGCCTAATGAAGGAAGAGTAGAGGGAGACAATGACCTCTTTCTTCCTGGATGCAAAACCCTTAGTAATGAGATGTGCCACATAGAAGGACTTTCTGACCACAGTGGCAATATGGTGGTCAAAAGAGAGCTTGTTGTTAACCTGTGTTCCCAAATCTCTTATAATGCCTTCTGTGTTCAGTGAACTACCATCAATGTGGTAATTCATGGGAACTGGGTTTTTCCCAAAGCAGATGACAACACATTTTTTGGCATTGTGCTTAAGGCCATGGTTCTGACACCAGTCATTAGTCTCAGTGAGGCCTTTCTGTTGGATGTCAACATCACTCAGGGAGTTAATAATAGCTGCCAACTTGCAATCATCTGTAAACTTTGTCAGCCAGAGTCCTTTTGTGTTGGCCTGGACTTCAGAGAAGTAGATACCAAACAGGAGAGGACCCAGGACTAAACCCTGTGGGACTCCACTCGTGACTGGTCGGCAGTCTGACTTGGAGTCAGCTACTTTCACATTGTGGATTCTACCTGTGAGCCAGTTTGCAACCCACCTAATGATATATAGGGGTTGATGCCTAGCTCAGTGAGTTTTTCTATGATTTCTGAGTGGTTTGGGAGGTCACTCAGTGGAAGTCCTAGCTTTGCTGGAGTTTTTATTTTGTTTTTACTGATTGGTTTTTCAGTGACCTTCTCACTCATTGTTTTAGTTTGTTGTTTGGGATATTATTCATTGACCCTAATGATAATGGACTGGGTATAACAGCCCTGTGTTTCTAATGTTTAGTCAAACACTCTGCTTGTGCTGTGCTGATGAGGTCATAACAAGGTCGAAATAGGCATATCCACAGCTAGTGGGGTTTGGCTTTATTGGCTTGAAATTGTCCATTAAAATGATGAAATAAGTCATGGGCATTCAGAATCGCCAATTAGCTGAAACAACTAATGTTCATAAGGATCGTTTGCATATATCCCATGTGCCTCTGATACAAGAGGTTTGGGTGGTCTTAGCCAGATCACGGTAGGCTGTATGAACCACCTTGCCTTCATCCACAGATCTGGTGACTGACTCAAAGAAGTCGGCCAAGTTGAGCAGGCATGATTTACCCTTCACAAAACCAAACTGTGTGAGTCAAGAGATTTGTAAGAGGGAAATGGCTACCGTGGTAAACCTCTTTATAGAAAGAGGCTACCCGACACAAATGCTATAACCCATATGTGAGGAAGTTATAAATGAATGGGGAAAAAGATGTAAACCTTTATTAGGAACAACAACTGAACCTATAGTGAACCCTGAGGTCCAGAACAGGAACAAAAATTATAGTCAAGCATTGGTTTTAACATTTGGTGAGCTGAGTAAGCAAATTAAACAGAGAGTGAGAAGGAATTGGGTCATGTTTAAAAGTATGGACGACCTTATGGATTTTATAGGTAAAGAACCTGTGTTTGTATTTAAAACTAATTATAATTTAAAATTTTTATTGCAGCACCCTGTTCATTCAAGTGGTCTACCAAGTGGGACTAGGAAATGTGGATCATGTGCCTACTGTCCATAGATTGTGGGTGTTGAGTTCATAGAAATAGGGTTCCCTAGGAGGAAAGTTACATTGAAAAGGGGCTCTTGTGGATCTAAGGGGTTAGTGTATGTGGCAGTTTGTCAGAACTGTCAACAGTTCTATGTAGGCAAAACTGAAAGGGCTCTCCGTAGAAGGATATATGAACACCTCTACACTATTAGACGTGAAGATGAGAATAATGCCCTATATAGACACTTGAAGGTGAACGTATTATGTAAAACCTTTCACTTTGGGATTTTAGGAATTATAGGAAGTGATTTGAGGGGAGGGAATTGGAAGAACAGACTTGAGAGGGAAGAGTTAATGTGGCAGTTTAGATTAAATTCCACCCACCCCCTGGTATAAATGAGGCATGTAGTATCATGCCAGTATTGAAGTACAAGGAATTAAAGCTTTAGAAGATATATTTTTTTATTTTTTTATTAAAAAAGATTTTTAAATAAGATATTTATATATAAAATGTGAATTATAGTTTTGTAATATTGTATTTAAACATTAGGAAGTGTTTTTATATATTATTTATGGCATCAATAAGATGGTTCTGAATTTATTTAAAAGCATTTTTAACTTTTGTCTTTATAAGACTTCCTTACATATTAGCTCTTAATTGACAATCAACTTTAATTGTTTATCAGGGACTATTTAAGTATGGTGTTGATGTATTATAATTTGTTCTGAAGAAGTCTTGGGTTACAAGACGAAAGCGCGCTTGACTACTGGTTTGGATTATTGGATTATTGTAATAAATCAACTTTTTATCTACTTTGGAGGTTGCTGCGACACTTTTTTCCTACTGTTTCCATAGGAATTGCTTTGTCTTTTCATTGGTTGAAGTTTGGCAAGTTCCTACTTGGTTTTGGTTTTCGTCAATTTTAAGTCACCCAATATCCATTCCGTTTCCACTCGGATTGACATCTTTAAAGGAGTAAAGTGCTCAATTAGGAGTTTAAGGTAGTTAAAACTTAATTCAAGATTTAACCGTTGCCAGTGTAATAGTAAGTCTGGTTCACTTGCTGCTTGAGTCAGCATCTTAAGTATCCTTAAACCTCTCGGCATAATCTTATACTCAAGGCAAGCTTCAAAATGAAAACCTTTGCGATTCATTTCTCTTTAATTAACGAGCAAATTCTCTAGTTGTTTTAGGGAGGACAAAAAAAAAAAAAATCACACGTACCATCAGGTTCTGTGTTAATGTCAGTCTCTTGTGCCGACAGAGTGAATCCCAGTAAGGATTCTGATTTTGAAAGTATTTCATATATTTATCCATTCCATCAGCAGAAACTGCTTCCAATGTGGAGGCAGATAAATTGAAGGCTCCTTCATTCATAACCAAAAGATTCAGCCATGTGTAGTGTATCGCTATACAGAAGCTGAGAAAAACACAAATAGAGCGATTACAGCTACTAAAGGTTGATCACACTAAAGTAGTCAATATTAAAAATGCAGATGTGAGCACACCAACACAGTCAGCCAAGAAACAAATAGTCCAAAGAGTCCAAAAGGTGTTTTTATTCCGATTACTGCTTTTGAGGGGTTACCGCTTCATCAGATCCAAAACATAGTCAAGGGGCAATCTTTAAGGATATCTCGTCTCTGTATGAATGAAGATACAATGGAAGAGATGATGAGTAACTTACATGAGGATTTCCTCACTAGAGTTTACCGGAGGGGATAAGTAGAGGATATGTACTCTGAAATGGCCACTCAGGAAGGCAACAGAGGAGCTCCATATTTTTCAGGTGTGCACAGATGTAACCATCCTAAACAATGCATCAATAAGCCCAATGTATTGTTTACATTTTCAAGTAACATACAGCAATTTTGTGAAGTTATTAGAAGGAACTGGCCTAGTCTGACAGCTGACAATAAAGTGGGGTGGATTGTAGGTGAATGTCCAGGTTTTGTTTTTAGGAACAATATGAATATTAAGAGGCTATTATGTTATGGATATAAATATCCAACTCTAGAGTCAGTATTAGGTAGGAGTACTTTTCCTTGTGGTACCTGTAAAGCCTGTTCCTCCATTTCCTTTGATGTTCAATTTACTCATCCAGTGACTGGATGTGTCTTAATGCCTAGATTTATGGCTACATGCAAGAGTAAGAACTTAGTTTATTTAGCCAACTGCTATGCATGTAGGTGTTTTTACGTTGGGAAAACTACACGACAGTTAAGAGAATGTATTTTAGAACATCTAGGTAATATTCGTAATAGGGTTCTTACGAATGTATTAGGTAGTCATGCAGCTTCAACAGGACATAATGTTTTTTCATTTTAGGGTCTTACAACTAGCAGCAACAGGAGAGGTAATGTTAATAATGAAGTGGAAATGCTTGAAGCTAAATGGATTATCTCTCTACAGGCACATAGGCCTCCAGGCTTAAACTCTGGTATTCCTCATAGACCAGACTTAATTAAGAGGTGGTGATCTTTGCTAATTGTTTTATTAATGCAAATTGTTGATTGGTTGCATTCTCTTTTTTTCTCCTTTCATATAGAATGTGTTTTGTGATTTTATCATTCTTGTTCTCGATCTGATGAAGCAGTAACCCAGTGAAAGCGCTAATCCTTGGAATAAAAACACCTTTTGGACTCTTTGGACTATTTATTTCTTGGCTGGCTGTGTTGGGGTGCTCACATCTGCATTTTTTCTATTGACTACTTTAGTGTGTGTTTTCGCTCTATTTTTGTTTTTTTTCCAGCAAATCTATGCTATTTCTGTTCATGATTAAATATTATGCTAATTAGATTGAAATGAATCCTTTAAACTATTCCACTGGCTCCAAATAAGCATTCTGAAAATGATTACTAGGACCATTTTTACATATTGAGCTAGCTATTTCAGTTGACATGAAAGCATAGAAGTGCAAAATATACCTATTTTGGTTTTATTTTTATTGACAAACCAGGCTGTAGAATTTCTCAAAAGAACTGAATGTAAAGAATACATGAATATCTTAAAATGTTCAACAGTTTAAGAACCGCTTCTCCAGAATGGTGCAGAATTTCATGTGTGAGTGGTATAAATGCAGTGTGAGATCTGACAAGCATGTATGATATGATTAATACAAACCATACTACTGTAAATGAAATGTAAACCTGAAAATCAAAGAAGATGTGCATGTTTTTCAGCATTGTCATAATCAGGGATTGCAAAACTATTAATCTTTGTTCCTTCCAGTCTGCTGGAAAGCGATTTTCATTTCAGGATTCTCAGTCTACTTAGTACAGGCAACTAAGGCCTCTGTTAGCAATTATCGTACCAAAGTTCAGGACAGATGGGGGCATGGAAGAGAAAATCTTTGAAAATTCTACAAGCATGCCATTTTGTTTTTAACCAAAAAGAAAATTAGAAACGTTGTTAATCTCAAAATGTCACAAAAACCCATTCTAAATTAATAAAGTAGGCTTTATTTAGACCTGCACCATCTGGCTTTCCTCTCAGTGTCATGTTGTATTAGTGCATATAATAATTTTACTTTCTAACTATAAGATGACTTTCATTTACCCTAGGATACTGAAATGGCATAAAACTTACAGTAACACACTTTCCTGAAAGATTATTCTTGAACATCAGCTCATTTTTATCGTGTTCATTTATTGAGGGCATGGTCTGCCATTTCAAAAGTGAATCACATATAGGATCATGCTGATGTTCGTTAATTACAGAAAAGAAAATGCACTTAGGCACCAATAATGTATGACACACACAGCCAGGAAACGTATGTAAGTGAAACTCTACCCTGAAACACTTCCTGACGTTTTATGCTGGCATGCTTTAGCAGTAGTACTTAATACTATTCAGACAAATGATTTATGTTATGCCTTTCTTCTTAATATTTTGCCCTGACTGCTTTTTGCTATATTGTGCTTATGTGTTTAAACTCTGATGTTTAAGAATTGTAGTCTGCATATAATCCTTTACATCTTTTAAAATTATTTTGTTGTTTTCAGTTACATGCTGCTTGATAGACATGCACAGCCCATTTATATCAAGACTGTTTTTTAGAACTAGCTGTTACATTGCAGTGAAATTGTTATTCCCTCTGAATAGCCATTATTATACAAAAGCTCTTGAAGCAATCAGTTCTTATCGTGTCATCCATTAAGTCTTCTGCTGAGACCCTACTATGCCAGTTAAGGATGTTGTTGGGGTCAAGTGACGCATTAAGCCATCCCAAATTAATCCATCTTCCAATAGAAATCATTCTTCTAGGTTAAACTTCTCGGCTCTAAAATTAGTGAAGTACTTATATTTAGATACTCTTAACCCCTTCCTGCCACAAATGGAGCAGTCTCTGTCTTGTAAAATGAAGTTATCCATATCATTTAATTAGGATGCTTCCATCATTCTGTTGTAGTACAAATAAACTTGGCAACTAGTAACATTCTGACCTCTTACACCATGGGTGACACAAGACACAACAGCACATCAAACCTCAGACTTCTCCAACTCTACAACATAATCCTTAGGATCCAATAGCAGCCATCTTTTTATTTAACAAGAAAAACTGGTTATTGATATGCACTAATCACAACTTTCCAATGGCCTTAACTTGTCATATTTTATTTAACTCAGCAGTAGGTGAAGACATCATCTGTCATATTTTTGTTTTTATACAAGTATTCCTGTATGGCTTTCTGGCACTGTTTGGTGTTGGCAGCTTTAAAAACTTGTCATATAGATGCATTGGTTAACACTGCTATCTAAGAGTGCTTGGTACTCTCATGTGTCCATAAAAACCATAAAAACACCAGAACTTGGCATTGTGACTGGTTTTATTAAAATTTTAACAACAGTTAATGCAGTAACAGTAAAAAAATTGATTCAAATGAACAGTTCATCAGAATCTCAAACATTAAATCATAGTTCCTATGGCAATGTGAGGGACACTCACCATATAATCCCTGAACACAAGCAGTTTTAAAGCAGTATAATAATTCAAATCAAAACTTGTGACGCAGCATACTAAAACCCACACCAAGGGGGTCAACCTAATCTGAGACCCTATGATATATAATCTCCTTAACTACTCCCCTCAAATTCTACCTCACTTCCTGATCCTAGCACCTCCCTGCTCCATATACTTTTATTTAACCCTTCTTTCACTCATTATCTTATAACTGATCCTTTTCTACTAACACACAAAACCACAAACTCAGTATTCCCTTTCTTCACAGCACTGCGCCCCCTACCTTTTACCCACATAGGTGTATATGGACAAATAGTTCTGCAAGCAAACTACATTTAGTTTCTGCACAGGGAATCTTCTATAGGTTATTTCTATTTCAGTTTTCTGTTACATCCCAATATAAGCCTTTGGTCGAATTGTTGGACTTAGAAATTGTATGTAGGTGTTTTGTGTGACTAACTGTGTGGTTGCATGCATATGTGTGTATGTGTGTGTGTGTGTTTGTGCGTGCATGCGTGTGTGTGTGTGTGTGTGTGTGTGTGTGTGTGTGTGTGTGTGTGTGTGTGTGTGTGTGTGTGTCTGTGCATCTGTGTTTATCCACTCATACATGGTTACCTTAGCAATGATTTTTTTTCTCTCTCACTCATATCTGTTGCTTAACATGAAAGCATAAAGTAACAGTAAACACATGTATCAATAAAAAGGTAATTCGGCAGAGTATGATAAAATGATAGTAAGAATGCTTGTCTAGGATGTTCTGCAACAGAAACATTAACAACTGTTTTTCATTTCTTAATCATATTTTCATATTTTATTCATATTTTCATAACTGAGCTAGCTGTATGCTAAATGCAGGTCAACATATGAAATGTCATGTGAGAAGAGGGAATCATATGGTGGAACTATCTTTGTAGAATGCACCCTCATTTATTAGTGATTATGAAGATAATTAATAGTTCTAGATTTCCATTAACTTCATTAAAATCGACCATCTTGCAAACTCTCGAATGATATTAACTGCTAGCTTAGTTGATGCAAAAGAAAATAGACATGACTATATTGTGAATTACTTGAGACTGGCAATTGTTTATGTCATAATTGTGTATAACGGCATAATGTATACATTGCTCCTAATATCTCAAAAAAGTAAACATCATGAATGGAATTCACAGTAAGCAAGTGAAAGCTCAATCTGAGATGAAGAAAAATATCATCAGAATTATGTGTTCTGGCTATATGCATAATAAGAATACAAATCTGTTTGTGAAAAATTATAAAAAACTATACACATAATGCATGTAACTACTGTTAATGACTTGAATGTTACCATTATAGGTTCATAGGTTCATAGGTAGGTAGATACTAGGCTATCTGCCCGAGGGCATTTATAAGCCTAGCCAGAGTGTGTCAGCTTTCGCCGCCCCATTGATTAATTAACTGACCCTCTGTCATGAAGAGCCAATGAAGTGATCCCAGGGGTGTATTTTCTGTTACTCATCCACTTGTCAAGGTTTCTCTTGATGAGTGTTAGCGAGGGGCTCTGCCTAATGTAGTTAGGAATTTTGTTCCAAAGCATGGGGAGTCTCTGTGACAGGAATCTATCCCTCTAGCATGTTCTATTTAATGTTGTGGCGAGGTTTAGTTCACTAGAGCGAGTGGCTCCTGTGACTTGGATTTCTTTAGGTGGAGCATGTCCACCAATTCTGAGTTGTACATGGCTTTGTAAGTCAGGCAGATATCACCTCTGAGTAAGTGATATGCCACTGAGTACAGCTGGAGTTTTTCCAGTTGGGCTGCATAAGACATATGTTTGAGACCAGTAATCCACTTGGTGAGGTACTTTTGTGGTCTTTCCAGCTATTGGAAGTGTCTTGAGAGGTACATTCCAAATGGTGCATTGTACTCTATGATGGGTCTGATGAGTGATGAGTAGAGAGGCACTATAACCTCTTTATTTCTAGATGCAAACCCTTTAGTAATTAGATGGGCTACATAGAAGGATTTCCTAACTACTTTGGCAATATGATTGTCAAAGGAGAGATTACTATCTACCTGGGTCCCCAGATCTCTTATTACCTCTTCTATATTAAGGGGGCTGCCACCTATGTGGTAATTCATGAGTGTTTGTTTTTCCCAAATGGGATGACTATACATTTTTTGGCATTTAGCTTGAGACCATGACTTTGACACCAGGTGTCCGTCTCAGTAAGGCCCTTTTGGAGAATGTTTGTGTCAGCTGGTGAGTCAATTATGGCTCCCAGTTTGCAGTCATTGGAAAACTTGGTTAGCCATAGTCCTCCTGTGTTTGCCTGTATGTCTGAGAAGTATATGCTGAACAGTAGGGGTCCCAGGACTGAGCCTTGTGGGACACCATTTGTGACTGGTTTAGAGTCGGACCTGGAGCCTGCTATTCTTACTGTGTATGTTCTGTCTGTAAGCCAGTTGGCAACCCATCTCATGACGTAGGGGTTTATGTTCAGGCTGGTGAGTTTTTCTATAATTCCCAAGTGGGGAATGGTGTCAAAAGCCTTGGCAAGGTCAAGGTAGGCTGTGTGAACTACCATCCCCTCATCTATGGCCTTGGTGACTGTCTCAAAGAAGTCAACCAGGTTTAGTAGGCATGATCTGCCATTAACAAAGCCAAACTGGGTCGGGTCAAGTGTTTGGAGGTTCCCAATGTCTTTGTTAATGAGTTCCATGATGATGCACTCCATAGCCTTGCAGACCAGGCTAGTCAAGCTTATGGGGCGATAGTTACCAGGGTCAGTTGTAGCCCCTCCTTTGTGGAGTGGAATAACTGTTGCTGTGCGCCATTCTATGGGCATGTAGCCTGTGGAGAAGCTGAGGCTGAACAGTGTGTTTAGGTGGGGGGGTTAGTTAATTCTGTAGTTCGTGCAAGACGCCGCCTGGGACACCATCTGGCCCCATTGATGCTGTGCTTTTGGCTTTTGAAAGGGCTGTTTTCACCTGTGCATTTGTGATTTCCGGGACACTACACTTTTCTGGTATTGTTGTGGGCTCTTTTGGGGGTGAGAGGGGGGTGAAGTTTGCATTGAATCTATCTGCCATGATGTTGGCAATATCAGTGGGTTCAGTATATTTTGTTCTATTTTGCACTAGCTCAAAGCATATCTGTGAGTTGCCACTTAGATTCTTGACATAGCTAAAGAAAGATTTGTGGTTATCTTTCGAATCCTTGGCTATTTGTCTTTCAAAGTTAGCCTTGGAGGATTTTATGAGGGGCCTTAGTTTCTTACTGATACTGATCAGGGATGTCTTTCCTTCTTGGGATTTGCTTTTTTTTTAACTAGTTTCCTCCTTTTATTGTATAGCCTGTTTATGGAAAGGGTCCACCAGACTGGTTTCCTTCTCTTAGGGGAGTGAGTCTTGATTTTGCAAGGGATGGCATGATCCATGCATCCTTGTAGGTGCTCATAGAGTGCATTTGTAAAGGTTTCTACATCTTGGGCAGCATTATTCTTTAGCATGGGGGCTGTGAAACTTACCACCTCTGTCTTAAGTAAGGTGAAGTTTGCTTTAGAAACGTTTTTTTACTGTGGTTTCCTTAGTTGGGGGTGGTGGTGGGGTGTGGACGTCCAGAGTGATTAGTTTATAGTCTGATCTAACCAGTGATGGGTTGACTTCTGGTGTGGAACACCTGTCGCCCATGTTGGTGATGACCAGGACCAATATGTTTTCACCTCTAGTAGGGGAGATTATCAGCTGATCCAGGGCATTTGAGTTGATAAATTCCAGGAAGCGCTGGACCTGGGAGTTTGTACTTGAGTAGTTTTCCCAGTTAATGGTATGGTAATTGAAATTGCCCAATATCAGGGTGTTTAGTAGGACCTTCATGTTTTCCAGTGTCTCCAGAAAGGTGGAGTGGTGGTCCTGGGTCATGGAGGGTGATCTGTAGCAGGCCACAATTTGCATTGCAGATTTGCCTGATGTTAGTTGCACATGGATGATCTCGGAGGTATCATGCTGCGCCACTAACCTGGAGGTGTAGGTATCCTTGATGAATATGGATACACCCCCTCCTGTTGTGTTTTAGTCCATGTTTTGTGGCCGAAATGTGTGGTATGAGTTGTAGCCCGGTAGAGCTGGGGTGCTCTGTGGAGCCTTGAGCCAGGTTTCAGTTACTGCACAGATGTCAACGTTCTCCATACTGAGGAGTGCTTCGAGCGCATGCATTTTGAGATTTAAACTCCTGGCGTTCAGTAGCATAACTCTCATTTTTTTATTTGTGCTTTTTATGGAGGTGGGTTTGACTTTTGAGCCTTGCCTAAAAAAGGCACTATGAGGGCAGCAAGAGCCTTGGCCAGTATTCGAAAGCCTAGGGGTGACAGGTGCAAGCCATCTCTTGTGAAGCAACGAGGCCGATCAAGTATGTCGTCCCAAGGTGACAGACACTGGATCCCCTTTGAATGACACCAGAAGCTTAGTCAATTGTTGAAATTGATCAGATTATTTTTGTGCTGAAAATAAAAATATTACTGATTATATTTTTAGTAGCATTTCATTTATACAAGATTCTCTTACTAGCTTTATGTCTGGCATTTTAACTTGAATTTGTACTACAGGTCCATGGTTTTCAGGTTGCTTATAGGTAGCAAATTCCTAACTTTCTACAAGTGCTGTCGAGTGAACAAGGTCATGTGATTGATAATGTTCCGCTTGTAGGCCATTTAACAGTGATTTTTTTTTTTATCTCAGGGGTAAAGGACTGTCTTCTTGCATGGAAGGTTTTGCCCCCTCACGTCATCTTTTATTATTATAACCAGCAGCAGGGTCACATCATAAACAGATAAGGGGAATCTTTATTGGACATTGTAGACTGTTGTCAGTGAAACGAAGCATCACTCAAATGACTGTTAGCTGCTATGCTCGTTGCATGTCATACGTGCCCCAATGACTGTGAAACACTTTAATTAGTTCACAAATATTTATTAAAGTCATATCAGTCATTACCATAACTGTTTACTGCATGTGTTTCATTGTTCATTGTTAAGTATTAGAAACATACCACATTGATTTCAGAAACTACAGTCTGTGGCAACATAGATAAAAAACAACTTATGAAATGCAAGCATTGTGTATTAGGTTGGTATTTTTCCTTCAAGATGAGATAATCATGGAGTTGGTTCTGTTAGCAGGTGGGGAGATATTGGGGGCATTTGTAGTATTGGGAGACATGCCTTTAGTAAAATGGCACTTCATTTGCTTTGCTGTATGCTGCTGTGTGCTGCTATTTCAAAAGCGGTGGCATTTATTTATTTGTTTGTTTGTTTTTGTTTTTGTAATGCATTTTTGAAGCATCATTGATTGATTAAATGTTATCTTCCATTAACTGCCTGAGAATATATTGGTTATGCTACCTAAAATATGAGCAGGCACCATGGATATCAGCTAGAAATGGTCTGAGGTGCATACCAGCAGTGTGTACCTTGCAGTATTTGTCCTGAGACAAGATTACTGTGGTAGCACCTGCAAGGCTTTGCTGATATTTAATCTTGAGGAAATCAGGGGGCAGTAATAAACCTGAATGCATACACCTGCAATACCTACACTTGTAAATAATGTCATTGATGCTGCAGGTTGCTGAAATGTATAACACTGTACCATATAACATTACAGTATCTGTAAGCCTTGGCACACCTCACTGTCACTGGGAAGTGTCCAGCTGTAAACTGCAGAATGGGAAACTGACAGAAGGCAGTCCATGTGTATAGAACACATGCCTGAGACAGCATATGCAGCCCAGTGGTATATACATTTCCCAGCCATGTTTAGTAGTCTTGTAGTGAGACAGTGAGTATACTGTCTTAGCTGTGGCAGGTAGGTCAGTATACTCACCATTAATATAATAGTTGAAAAAAAACAGAAAAAAAATCCAGAGACACTGTCAGGACATTAGGACATTCGAAATCAAGTAAATACGAATGCTCTATATGGTCATATTAAAGTTAATGAAGACCACACTTTTAAATTTATGGTCATAAGCAGGCTAGTAGAAACAATACAAGGAGGGGATATGGCCAACTATACTGAGGAAATAAAATGGATTATGAACCATAGAGCGGACCAGAAACCTGGATTAAATGAAATTGTACCACTCAAACCCATCTTGAAAGGAAGGGCTCTAAAGAAATAATGCAGATGCATTAATTCTGTGTTATTTCACTTTAAAAACTTCAAGCTTTTAGCTAACACTAAGTAAATAGAACATGCATTCTGAATGAGAGGTGTGTCCATACACCAAAACTTTATTGATTGACTGAATGAATGAGCTGCAGGAAGCTCTTTTTAAATGAAAGAATACTGCTTTTTTCTTTAGGATTTGATAAAGTTTCAACAACTGAAGGCGCTTATCCAAACAGCAGCACCCAGATTACATTTTATTTTGTTAATAAAGGAACTGATTTTAACAATTTCAACCATTTTACTTCAGCTTGGGTGGCAGCAGCAGGTTTGCTTTCTTAATATAATAGCTGGTTGCATGGCTCACTATCTGTTAAGTAAATGTATCCTTTTGTCTGAAGGTACAACTCAACACCACATGTTCAGACATCTGCTGCTGGTTATGCAGTGCAGTCTATGTAGCAAGGTCCACATATAAGTTCAGAGGACATCCCACTGGATGGCTTCTTAGCAGTGCTATGCTTCCCCTGCTCATACTATGTACTACTGGTGCACTTGAGACAGATCAATTCCATATGAATTGGTGCCTCACCAGTTTATTAGTCCAGCATCCTAGCAGTACCCATGATTCCCATATTTGGCACACAGCTTCACTATGCCACCACTTCCTATATGTTAGGATTTCTTATGGTTACCCAATTGGTAGGTGCAGAATACAATTTTGTTAACCATAGTCATTTGTCTATCTACATTCTGAGATATTTAATAATGAGTTATTAGCCCTTCCTTGTGTGTTCCCTCCCTGGTATGTTTTCCAGGTGGTGCAAGCTACCTCTCAAAACCTTGGCGAATTACACTAGTCTGTCCACTTCAGGGAATTGCAGAGGAGTGTTTCATCAGTGATCTGCTCCAGACATGGATAGCCACTGAGTGAGTATTTAGCTTGTTTAAAGCCCACTTCTGTTGCCTGGATGAGTTGGGAGGACACTGAGTATGAATCTGGTGCTGTATGCAGAATGTTTATGGCGTACTGCATTCTGCATAACATGATCATGTGTTATACTGCTGTGCAAGTGCAATAGCCAGTGTCAGATAATGGCAGTGCAGCTCCCTCCATCTTATGTCTCACCAGTGACATTAGTAACGGTGTCCAGCCAATGGCAGTAGCATGGCAAACAAACATGACAAATAATTGTCATACTAATTCACCGCTAAAGTACTTCAAACTCTTGGGCTGTATTGTTAGTTGTCTCAGCCATCTATATCACCCTCTGGTAAAAGATTTGTAAATTTGTAAAAAAAAAATTGTATATAACTGCATGTAACAATGTAATGCATGTTTTCTAAACATGCTTACCTCTCTCTGTAACTGCAGAAAGCACACACACACACATATATATATATATATATATATATATATATATATATATATATATATATATATTTAGTTTTAGTACTGCATATAATTTCTGTATATTCTTAGAAACCGTATAATTATATATTCTTTACCTCTTTCAGTATCTCTGCAATTGTCTTTAATTCTTTCCCAGGCTTGGAATGAAATTGGTCATTTGTGATCAGTGCTCTACTCTGGTTAGCACATTTAAATAAATAAATAAACCCATCCTGCAGCCTCATGCATGATACATGTCAGCACAGGTAAAGTGATGACATCTATTTCACACCTATGGCCATGATATTCACTGTGTGATAGTGTAAATTTACAAAGATAATACATGGTGCTTACAGTGTTACTTGTGGTCTGTGCTGAGTGGTGTATGTTCAGCTTACATTCTGTATCAGGCATTTGTCCACATATCATATGCAAAAGTATTGTTCATATGTTCATACCTGTCATCATTTGCACAGTGTTTCACAGTCAATGCCACAAGTGCTATTTATACTATGGGGGGGTGGGGCTTCGAGGAATGCAGCAGGTTATGTGAAGTAATATATAGAGACACATGGTCTATAAATTAATTCAAGTTTTAATGACAATGCAGTAAGTTGTTAAACAAATGTCAATGGTATTGCAGTCAGAAATGTTTTATTTTTACATAACAGGTTTTACTTTGCTAGTCTTATTCAGTTTTGCTTTGTTCATCTATGTGATTTTTTACAGCATGCAGGTAAGTGTGATTTGTTGATTGATGTACCTTATTCTGCATATTTTCTTGTTGCCTGAGGTATATATTACAATAATTGAAATTGTGTTAAAATAGAAAAGTGTCATAAACAATGTTCCCTAATGACAGAATATTATAATTTTATCTACAATTATTTCTTTATCTGCATAGATCATAACCAAGTGCTACCATGAGAGCTTGAGGCTGATTTACTCGGACAGCAAGATGTACTAGATGCGGGGAAAGCTCTTGATGTTGACTGAACAGTACTTTTGGACCTAGATCTCAGCTTAAGGACCCCATGATCTGGAAGTTTGACTAGACCTAATGGCTTTCTCCTTGGAGGAGCACCATATGAATTCTTGCAGCATACTCTTGAGTCAAACATAGTGTCTAGCCTACTCATTCCAAGCATATGCAGTCACTCCCTACACCGCATGCTTCAATGTATGCAATGCATATCTGTTTAAGTCCTTACTAAAGTCCATATTTCTCAACTGTACAGATTTTTGCAGAATGTCTAGGTTTTTGCCCTATATTTTTGGTCTGTTTTTCATAAAATTGTGGTTTTCTGGCAAATTATTGGCAAATCATTATAAGTTCATAGGTTCATAGGTAGGTACTAGGCTATTAGCCCTAGAGCCTATATAAGCCTAGCCCAACAGTACCCTGGCTTTTGCCACCCAAGACAATTATTTTCCTGTGCCCCTGTCAGGCAGAGCCACAAAAGTGATCCCCAGGGTGAATTTCCTATCTCCCATCCAATCATCAAGATTTTTCTTGAAGAGTGCTAATGAGGAGCTTTCTTTGATATAGATAGGTAGTGTGTTCCAGAGTATAGGAAGTCTCTGAGACAGGAATCTATCCCTCCAGCATGTTCTGTTTATTGTGGTGACAAGGTTTAGGTCCCTAGAGCATGTAGCTCGGAGAGATTGGGATTTCTTTATGTGGAGCATGTCCAACAGCTCTGGGTTTGACATAGCTTTGTATGTTAGGCAGAGATCGCCTCTGAGTAGGCGATATGCGACAGAGTAAAGCTAGAGTTTTTTGAGATGGTCTGCGTAGGGCATCTGTTTGAGGCTGTTAATCCTCTTTGTGAGGTATTTCTGTGGCCTTTACAGTTGTTGTAGATGTCTTGTGATGTACATACCAAAAGGAGCATTGTACTCTATAATGGGTCTAATGAGTGATGAGTAGAGGGGAACAATGACCTCTTTTTTCCTGGATGAGAAACCTTTTGTGATGAGGTGTGTGCCATGTAGAAGGATTTCCTGACTACTGTGATGATGTGATTATCAAAGGAGAGACTACTGTCTACCTGTGTCCCAAGGTCTCTTATCACACTTTCGGTGTTAAGTAGACTACCACCTATGTGGTAGTTCATGGGTACAGAGTTTTTACCAAAAGGGATGACAATGCACTTTTTGGCATTGAGCTTGAGGCCATGGCTTTGACACCAGGCATCTGTCTCAGTGAGGCCCTTTTGTAGGATGTCCACATCGTTAGGAGATTTGATTATGGCTCCTAGTTTGCAGTCATCTGCGAACTTTATTAGCCAAAGACCTTCTGTGTTAGCCTGTACTTCAGAGAAGTAGATACCAAACAGGAGAGGACCTAGGACTGAACCCTGTGGTACTCCACTTGTCACTGGTCTGAAGTTGGATTTAGAGTCACTACTTTCACAGTGTGGGTTCAGTCAGTGAGCCAGTTGGCAACCCATCTTGTGACATAGGGATTTATACCTAGTTAAGTGAGTTTGTCTATAATTCCACAGTGGGGGATGGTGTCGAAAGCCTTGGCGAGATTTAGATAGGCTGTGTGTACCACCTTACCCTCATCTACAGCTTTGGTGACCACTTCAAAGAAGTCTATCAGGTTTAGGAGACATGATCTGCCTTTTACAAACCTGAACTGGGTAGGGTCCAGAGTTTGGAGATTAGCAATGTCATTGTTTATAAGTTCCATGATGATACGCTCCACAGCCTTGCAGACCAGGCTCATCAGGCTAATGGGGCGGTAGTTCCCGGGGTCCGTGGTGGCTCCCCCTTTGTGGAGTGGGATAACTGTTGCTGTGTGCCATTCAGAGGGCACAAAGCCTGAGGTGAGGCTATGATTGAACATGATATTTAGGTGGGGTGCCAGTTCGTTCTGTAGTTCATGTAGAATGCAGCCTGGGATGTTGTCAGGTCCCATGGATGCTGTGTTCTTGGCTTTGGAGAGTGTGTTTTTTACCTGTGCAGCTGTGATTACAGGTACTTTGCATTCTTCCAGTATAGAGATGGGCTCTTTAGGGAATGAGAAAGGGATAAAGTTAGCACTGAACCTATCTGCCAGGATGTTGGCAATATCAGTTGGTTCTGTATATTTAGTGCCATTGTGCTGTAACTCAGAGTAGATCTGAGTGTTGCCATTGAGATTCTTGACATATCTATGGAATGCTTTGTGGTTGTCTTTAGAATCAGTGGCGATTTTGTTTTCATAACTAGCTTTGGAGGATTTTATGAGGGATCTCAGCTTCTTACTGAGGCTGACCACGGAGTTCCTCCAATCATGGGATTTTACTCTTTTTTGCAACAGTTTCTTTCTTCTGTTGTAGAGTTTGTTTATATTAGGGGACCACCAGATTGGCTTCCTTTTTTTGGAGGATAGCATCTTGGTTCTGTTAGGGATTGCATGATCCATGCACTCGTGTAAGTGCTTATAAAGTGCAATTGTATAGGATTCAGCAGTCGTATCTCTATTGTCCGTCAGCGTGGGTGTCGTGAAGTTTGCCACTTCTGTCTTAAGAAGCGTGAAGTTGGCTTTGGAGAAAATTTCCCTAATGAAGTTAGAAAATAATGACAGACATTTGAGTTTCAGACTTCATACCCTTCAGAAAATTCATGCTAATGCAAAACCTATTATTCTATCAACTTTCTAAGTTTGCAAGAGCAATATTTAAAAAATGTACTTTATTTGTGGGCCTTTGTACCACTTTTATTTATGGCTTTGTCCAGATTTCTTGCTCTAAGAGGTTGAGAGGTATGGTGTGGACAGAGGCTGACATGGATACAATGTATGTGTTACCATACTTCACAAGAGAATCACCTTGGTATTCTTGCTGGCTTCCACCATTCCCACATACTACTGAATTTCCTCACATATGCCCAGAGCCAAATCATGGAAAAATGGAGCACAAGGCAAAGCAATAGACTAAGGCCCCCAGCCATACCAGTATCACATTACTTGACTGTCTCTCGCCATCTACCATGAAATACTTTTGAAAAATATCAGTGTGCATATTATATTTTTCTATATTTCTATACTGATGACAGAAGTTTGCAATTACTTTTACATTTATTTTTCATATTTTACTGCAAAAATATTTACAGTCATTTGCTAAAAAAGTCTCACCTTGAAAACAGCTTATGAGCAATAGTAAAACTTCTCTTGAAACTTACATTTACTAAAGGTATATCTGATAAGCCATTAAACTGCAAAAGAGGTACTGGGTTTCATAATCAAATACCATATGCTCAGGAACTAATTGGTGGCTATGTGATGGGTGCAAGGATTCAAAGATAATCTGCAATGCATTTGCTAACAACCTAGGACAGCATACTGGACTCGTGTCCCTTTTGAGAGGCAGACCAGGGGTGCTGTCCACTGTTGTGACTTAATTAGGATCACACAGCAGACAAATGAAGGTTGAGTAAATCGACCGCTGTAATACACAAAGTAACTGTTTAACATGTCACAGCCTTACTCATTTAGTACTAAGTGCCAGACAGACACTGCTGTAACTTAACAAAGTGTGCTTCACACCTGCTTGCCTGCAAGAAAAAAAAACAAGTTACATTAAAAATGTATTCAAAGTTAAAATATTAACATTGCACTTATGAAATTTCTGTTGTCTAAGTAATTCAGAAATAAATAATAAATACACTGATGAGAATCAATAAAATAAGGATACCAAGTGTCATACTGAAAGAACACAGCCAATATGATGATGCTCCTGTTTACTACTACTGATTCCTTCTTTTACGCTGTAACTACTTTGAGCCGCAGGAAACAAGTAATTTCACACACACACATACACACATGCATGCACTCACACATGATCACACACTCTCACACACGCACACACGTGCACACACACACACACACACACACACACACACACACACACACACACACACACACGCACACACATGCGCACTCATGCACTCACACATGATCAGACACACCCACACCCACACACACACGCACACACACACACACACACACACACACACACACACACACACACACACACACACACACACACACACGCGCAAGTGTATATACAGCTGTGACCAATTACAGGCACTTGTATGACTGCACACCTCCAATATCTAGCTGAAATCAAGAGATTGAATTAAATACATTAAATAAGGGCTGCTATCGGAACCAAACCATGAAACCTAATGCAACTCCCCTTTTCTCTCTCAACTTCTTAGTCTATCACTTGCAAAATCAGAGCTATACAGCAAAATGGAAGAAGATGTTGATTTGGCCTCAGGGAAGATGAGAAGTCAATAAAAAGTGGCTATGGGAAAGTATAGTTCAGGGGAAAGATAAAATAACATATTTATAGCTTCTGGGACAAAGCATATTAAAGACATTAAAATGTAAGGAATATATAAATTAAAAATGTGAAGTTCTTCCAATAGGAATGGTGATAAAGACTTTTGATATAAACACAGTGGTGGTAAGGGAGTGGAGCAACAGTGTCAGTGTGTTATACTTTGGGAAGATTTGCTGGACGATGGAGAGAGAATGTCTTGGGATGAACTGAGGAAAAACCTGTGTTTAAGTAATATAAATTGAATAAGATATTGTGGGATTTATGAAATATATGATAAGCATTCAAGGGAATTGGAGATTCGATGGCCAGAGAAACCTGAACTTATAAAACTACTTATAGAGGCAAGAATAGAACAGGCAATGAAGAAGGGGATGTTGAGGAAAATATATAGTGTCCTTATAAAGAGTAGGTGCAACAAGAAATGGAGTTAGAGAACAGTATAGAAACAGATAGGATGGAGAATAACCAAAGTAGAATAGTAGAAGATACAGTGGATATAAAACGTGTACATACTCCTGTTAAAATGCCAGTTTTTTGTGATATAAAAAATGAGACCACAATAAATCATTACAAAAACTTTTCCCACCTTTAATGTGACCTATAACCTGTACAATTCAATTGAAAAACAAATCTGTTAGGGGAAAAAATATAAAAAATAAAAAATGTACAATAAGCTGGCTGGATAAGTGTGCACACCCTTAAAGTAATACTTTGTTGAAGCACCTTTGCATTTAATTACAACATTCAGTCTTCTTGGGTAGGAGTCTATCAGCATGGCACACCTTGACTTGACAATAATTGCCCACTGTTCCTTGCAAAAGCACTTCAAATATGTCATATTGCGAGGGTATCTCTTGTGCACAGCCCTTTTCAAGTCACCCCACAGCTTTTCTATTGAATTTAGGTCTGGGCTCTGGCTGGGCCATTCCAAAACTTTAATTGTCTTCTGGTGAAGCCATTCTTTTGTTGAGTTAGATGTATGCTTGAGGTCATTGTCATGTTGAAAGGTGAAATTCCTCTTCATCTTCAGCTTTCTAGCAGATGCCTGAAGGTTTTAGGCCAAAGGTGACTGGTATTTGGAACTGTTCATAATTCCTTCCACCTTGACTAAAGCCCCAGTTCCAGCTGAAGGAAAAGCAACTGCAAAGCACAATACTGTCACCACCATGCTTCACCATGGGGACGGTGTTCTTTTGGTGATGTGAAGTGTTGTTTTTGTCCCAAATGTACCTTTTGGAATTGTGGCCAAAAAGTTCAACCTTGGTCTCATCAGACCATAGCACATTTTTCCACATGCTTTTGGGAGACTTGATGTATTGTTTTGCAAATTTTAGCCAAGCCTAGATGTATTTCTGTGTAAGAAAAGGCTTCTGTATTGCAATCCTACATCATAGCCCAGACATATGGAGAATAAGGGAGATTGTTGTCACATGTAGTACACAACCAGTACTTGCCAGATATTCCTGCAGTTACTTCAGTGTTGCTGTAGGTCTCTTGGCAGCCTCCCTGACCAGTTTTCATCTTGTCTTTTCATCAATTTTGGAGGGAGGTCCAGTTCTTTGCAATGTCACTGTTGTCCCATATTTTCTCCACTTTTTGATGACTATCTGCACTGTGTTCAGTGTTATATCCAATGCTGTGGAAACTTTTTGTACCCTTCTTCTGACTGATACCTTTCAACAATGAGATCCCTTTGATGCTTTGTAAGCTCTCTGTGAACCATGGCTTTTGCTGTAGCAGGGGACTGAGTAAATGTCAGGAAAATCCTACTAGGACAGCTGAACTTTATTTGGGGTTAGTCAGAGTCTCTTTAATTGATGGCAGGTGTGTACCCAAGAAGACTGAATGCTGTAATTAAATCAAAATGTGCTTCAACGAGGTATTAGTTTAAGGGTGTGCACACCTATGCAACAAGCTTATTGTATGTTTTTTTATTTTTTATATAGATTTGTTTTTCAATTGAATTGTACAGGTTATAGGTAATTTATTGTGGTCTTGTTTTTTATATCACAAAAACCAACCTGGCATTTTAACAGGGGTGTGTACAAATTTTATATCCACTGTATGTAGGATGCTCAAATTAGCATCAAAATTTGGAAAGTTTAGAATATTTGAATGGAAGTGACTGCATGAGTACTTTTATACTCCGGACTGGCTAATCAGGATGTACCTGGAGATGAATCCAGGTTGTTGGAGATGCCTTGAAATTATAAAGGGGAAATGGTATGCCATTTTCTGGGAATGTCCTAAATTGACAAGATTCAAAACAGTGATGGGGAGGCTAGTGAGAAAAGGAATGGACAGAGTCTGTAATACATCTATAGGCAATTTCAGTCCTAATTGGGTAAAAGGCAGACAAGTTAGTAATTATCAAAAAGCAGTAGCAAGCCTGATACTATTGTCAGCAGAAATGAATAACCAGAAACTGGAAAGGTACTAACCTGCTGTGCATAGAGGATATCTTTCAGTTGAAGGCAGATGATGAAGAACTTGAAAAGGAGATTTTAAGACAATGTCCTAGTAAGGTGCATCTGAAAAAATGGGACTAGTAGAAGAAAACTAAAAGTAAATGGAGAGAGCAGACAGAATTGTTAGTAGGAGGAAATGAGCTTAGTCATTAAATATTTAGTAATCATAATTATCATTTGACACCTGGAGCTATGGGAAACAGAAATGGGTGTGGAAATGGAGGCTGTAAATTTTAGTCTGGGATAAAATGTGGGTAGAGAGAGAGCTAACAGAAAATGTTCTTTTTGAGTTTTGTGTGAGCAAACCTTTACTTTGATATAGACTATGATAATTTGTTGGAGATATGTCAAATTTAGTCTAAGATGAGGTGGGAAAATATAATGTAAGTCTGTGTTGTAATAGCAGAAGCAAATTTATGCAGACAAAACTGTAGTGCAATTCATGTACACTGATAACACCTAATGTAAACCTGTTAATTATTAGAAATGTGTATGAACTGTGTAACATTCTGCTTTACAAAAACTGTATAATAACTGTATATGAACTTTCTAAAGTTTTGCAACCATGTAAATCTAACAATCTGCCATATTTGAAGTGCAATAACATAAGATTGCTTGCAATGTTTATTGCATTTGTGCCCGGGTTATGGCAGAAAATGGTCTCTAGACTAGTCCACCTACACGGTTACCAAACAGTAAATAAATAAATAAATAAACAAATAAATCAATCAATCAATAAATAACTTGCTTAAAGTCACACAGCAGAGACAAGCACCCTGGCATAGGGGGATAAAGCCCTAACAATGGCTCAGGGGACACGAGCTTGATTGGAGGCTCAGGCATATGAGGCTTTGGCAGGGAAGGATGGGCATGTATATTCTGGAGAAGGAATGCTCATCTTGGGGCTCCCTGAGAACAGGCAGCTTTCATGAAGAAGGGAGAAGCCCTTAAACAAATCTAGTATGGGTGAAGAGGAGGGGAACAGACAAGATGGATGGGTCTTAACACAAGAATCTACACCCCTCGTGGAAGCAGTTGTTGGTGAGACCCCCAAAATGCCCTTAAGTTCTATTCTGGATTTAGCTCAGAAAAAAATCAGAAGTTATTCTGAGGGATGAAAGTTGGGGGATTGAAGACCCTGATATAGACATTGGCACCGGTGCAAATACTGAAAAATTATACAGTGGGGGGGGGCAAAATATGTCAAACTTTAGATGAAGATGGAAAAATTCCCACTCTATACTTTTGACTACAGGAGGCAGCTTATTAAATGCTAAGAGCTTAAATCCTGTATATTAAGTACCAGATATTTTCTAATTTCATTAAAAAGTTAATAGCTCGAGTGTTGCATGGACTTCCATTTTCCTCAACAATAAGGACTACAAAATGTTAAAATTACATCATTGACTGATTGTAATCCTCAGTATTTTATGAAAAAATCAAACATTTTATAAAGGTTGGCACAACTATGAGGTCAAATGAGAGATGTCCTGCAAAATTAAGGGCAGTTGAAAGGTAGAGCTTTATTTTACACTCTACCCAATAGTGCACACACACACACACACACACACACACACACACACACACACACACACACACACACACACATATATGTATGTGTATATATATATATATATATATATATATATATATATATATATATATATATATATATACATGTACACACATGCATGTCTATACTTGTGCACATTCGCATACATACAGACACACACACACATACACACTTGTGCACATCCTGCACAGTTACTTACCACATCCACACAGTAATGTCTTTTTAGCACTGTTCAGTTCCATTTTTTCCTTAAAAAAGCCATTGCACATGCTAATACTACATTGTTTTCTGCTCTTGGTCCATTTTGACTGTAAAAAGCTCCAGGAAGTCTTTCCGTCATTGGCTGTAGACAGGATTTCAGAGCTGACACTATCAAAACAGAGCAGGTAGAAATTAAAGAGACAGAATCAAGAGATGTGGATGGAACACTTTTCTGGCATTTGTGAGGCCCGACAGCTAGTACTGGGTCCTACGCAGCTGCACTCAGTGCTTTGTGCTAGATTCAGCTCTGCATATACCCTGTATCACTCTAAACATATATTTATGGCTCTCAGTGGCAGTAGCTTGGGCCTGAGCTATGTCATGGCACACCTGCTGCTGTGCAGAAAAGACCTTTCATTTCTCTGGAGCTAGGTGTGAATGATGTCATGCAACCTCAGAACTTGTTGTGTCTTCTTCCAGTGGTTCAGCTTGTCTATAAGAAAGAGCTATCGAGCTTTGAGGTGATTCCAGACCTTTTGGTAATGGCATTTCATCATTATGTCCAACATGTGGCCTGTGTTAATGACTACGGAGTTATCAACCTGCTTGGCAATAGATGGCCCCGGCAGTACAGATTCTGACTGTCTGTCACTGCTCTGATTCTGTTACATGTATGAGAGTGACACTGCCATCACCAACAGCCTTTATGCTGTCATCATCAGCCTGCTGTGTTGCACCACAGCATGTTATTGTTTGGGGTGCTCTGCCTGTGAGAAAATACATAATTATCTGATTAATGTCTCCTGAGAAATATGTCTGAGTCACTGTTACAGTTATGATGTCTACATCTAGCAGGTGCTGTCTGTCTGCTGAAGTGGTGCTGTAGCTAATATTGAACAGTTATGTGGGAAAAGATTACAAAAAATGATATGAACACAAAACAACTTCAGTTACTAATGTTCATTACATGTACACAGTAAAGGATCTGTATTCATTTACCTTTGTCTCTTTTCTTCTCCGTTTTACACGACGTGATGAAGTCAATACATATTGCTTCTTCCAGAGGATCCAGGGGAGGCAAGCACAGTTGATCCCATAGTTCTGTATGTAGTGGTTACCCCCAAGAAAAAGAAATGAGTTATCATAAAAAGAGAAACATAAAATTAAAAAAGTAATAACATCGATAATAAATATTAAAGAAATACAGGGTAATTCTGCACTCAGGATTACGACACTGCAATAGTAGAAATATATCAAATGCAACAGTGACAATGTAGCAGTAGCTGTACCAGTACATGTAAGTTCACATTGCTTTGATATACTGCATTACTGTCATCTAAGAAATGATAAATGGAGGTCTTAATGGTTTCATTTTTTTTTCTGAAATAAAAGTATTTGCATTGCAATACTTGTGTGAGTTCTTTTTTTGTCTCCAGTTTTGTATCCTTTTGTAAAACCACTTGAGCCTGGGGTAATACAACTGAAGGTGACCTAGGTGAGGGACATATCACTACCACCCCAGCTCATCCTGGCACTGCTTCACAGGGTAGATGTGGTGCCCACACTGCTGTGGATATCTCCACTAGCAGTAGGTGAACTTGGGAAACTCACATTTTGACCTGCAACACATGGTGGTGGCTGCACTGGAAAGATCTGTTGATAGGTGATAGGCCCCATATCAAAGTCTTTTTTGGCAGGTGCAAGACTCATTACCCTGGTTGTCTTATGAGAGGCTTTCACCTCCATGCCACCGTGATCCCATACCAGGAACATCAGGGCAAGGAGCAATATCATGTGCTCTGGATTAGACTGATAGCGGATTTGGCAATTGCATCCCCTTGTGTCTATCCACTCTTTGTCTGTATGTCTTTCTTCCCTCCAAGTACAGGAATCAGTACTACAGTTTCATGGCATTGGATTCAGAGACTAATATTCAGGGGGAAAACAGACTAGTAATGGTGTAGGAACTGTGGTGAGAGACTGGGCAGGATTCACGAAGGCTTGTACGGAGTGTAAGAGACGTGTAACACTCCATGCAAGCCTCGCGATCCAGGAACAGCCCGAAACTCCATGTAAGAGACCAGCTAAAACCTCTCTTACACGGACTGGGCGTGGATATGCTAAATACCTCACTTGCAGCCGAAAGGTATGCAAATGAGGTATATTAGCGATCCATGAAGCAGAAACCAGCCCGTGTAAGAGACATTTTAGCTGCAGAAATGTACTCAGTTGACAACTTAGTAAGTTTCTGCAAAAATCACAACGGAGCCATGTCAGCTCCAAATAAAGTGTGCATATGTGTCAGGCAGCATGCCAATGGCCAAATATGTGGCCATTGGCAAGGTAACCCGATGCAAAAATTAAAAAAATATAATTTTTTTTATTCGGCGATCGCCGATGTTTAAATGCAGCGCAGCCCCGTGCAAACGGGCTGCGCTGTATAAAACATAAAAATGAATGTTATAAACCCACAAATGTGGGTTTTATGCAATACATGGAATGACAATGCAGGGACCAGCAGACCAAAAACAACATGGCCACCGTGTAGTGGTTGCTAAGGGGGGAAGCTGAGTCTAAGACATGTAACTAAGCATTAGTAGGCAATCTCATGTAAATGAGGGTTAGGATACTGAATCCCACAGTCACATAGCAAACGAGCACAGTCTGAGTAGTGTAAGAGATACATAAGGGAGAGGAATACAGTAGGAGATAGGTGACATCACAGGGGGGAATGGTAGAAAGAAATGCAGTTCATTGGAGGTCAGTGTAACATGACAGATGACAGACACAGATCAAGGAAAGAGGAGTACTACAAGATAAGCATGGGAATGTCAAGAAATGGAAGGTGTACACTGTTACTTACACCAAAGTTTCTTGCTGGTCGTGCATGTGCACGTGTGCATGCCATGAAGCACAAATAGGGCAGTGTGCGCATGTGTAAGGCAGACTGAGCATGTGGGAGTGTGTTTGTAGATGTTTAACACTGTTTGCGCTGGTGTGCACACGTGTAGGGCAGACTGATCATGTGGGAGCCTGTTGGCAGACTTGTAAGACTGTTTGCGCTGGTGTGCACGCATTTTAACCCAAATAGGCAGATCCTGAACAGTGTAAGCATGTGTGCGTGTGTGTAAGCCACTGTGAGCGTGTTTCTGCTGGTATGCACGCTGCTCCCCCCTGAGGAAACAGAAAGGAAAAAGGAAGCAACAGAATTAGTAGGAAGCTAGCAGAGAATACTGCTGGAGCTAGCAGGTGAAAACAATTAGAAGCAGGCAATTACACAGGCAGAATAGTAGCCCAGCCCAGCACTTAAAACTCTGCAAACAGCAGTGCAGGATGTTTCCCTCAAGAGACACTGCAAGACAGGAGTAAGCTATTAGAAGTGAAAACTGAAAAAGCTGAATTCAGAGCAGAAATGTTAGGGGCTGCCATAGCTGTCATAATGAGACATAGGCGACTTGCTGAGGGTGGTGACAATGCAGCTGGTGCCAGACAACCCACAGTGAGGAGATGGAGAAGAGTGTACAGGCTCAGGGTCACCTACCATGGGCTACATGAGCTGGAGATAGTAGAGCGCTATAGAGTGGACAGAGAGCTCCTGCAGCAAATAGTCGAGCTGTGCAGACCACGCCTCACACACAGAACCAACAGAGGGGAACCCATCCCAGTGGAAGCCAAGGTATGTGTTGGCCTAAGAATACTAGCAACAGGTACCTTCCAGAGACCAACTGGTGATATGATGGGGATATCACAGGCATCAGCCTCCAGGGTACTGCACCAGTTCCTGGATGCCATGTCAGCACATGTCGGTGATCATGTATATTTCCCCAATGCCCGTGAGGTATTGGCCAGCAATATGCGTCTCTTCCAGCAAATAGCGGAATACCCTGAGGTAGTGGGTGCAACAGACTGCACGCACATATGCATCAAAGCACCAGCCGGTGAGCGGGGTAGGGCCTACATTAACCACAAGGGCTTCCCCTCCATCAACTGCCAGGTCGTGTGTGATGCCCAGGGCATAATAATGAATGTGTGTGCTGGCTGCCCTGGGAGCTACCATGATTCCCACATCTGGCATTTGACGCAGCTGTACCAGACATTTGCCAATGGGGACATCCCACACAGGCACCTAGTGGGGGATGCAGGTTATGCACTGGAGCTGTGGCTGATGACACCCATCAGAAATGCACACACACTTGAACATGAGCACCATAATGAGGCACACACACAAACACGTAATGTAATAGAGCATGTGTTTGGGCTGCTCAAGTCACAGTTCCAGTGTCTGGACACATCTGGTGGAGCCTTGCAGTACTCACCAACTACATGTACCCAAATTGTCATGGTATGTGCTATGCTACATAATATGATCTTGTGAAAACAGCTGCAGCAGGACCAGCATAGGGCTGGGCCAAACAGCCCCCCACCATTGCCAAGGCCATCACAGGCAGAGCGTGACTCGGAGGAGGAACAACCTGAGCTTGCCCCAGTAGGCAGAAGGAGGCGTGCCCAGTATGCCCTGGCCTTGGCAAAGAGGCAACACATAGCACATACACTGGCTCAGTAGGAACCCTGGTAATGATACCCCCCTCTGACTCACTCAAATAATAACAGGGATGCCTAAAATGACATGACCTGCTCAGAAACATGTACAGGGAGTGTAATATGCGCATCCGACAGAGGCAGCCCTGCAGCACCACCTGAGGCATGAATGCCATGTGTTAAGTAATGTAACACCATGTACTATATGCACACCTGAGGACCCTGACTAACATCCACCCTCACCAAGCATGAAGCCACAAAATGACGATGGGATGATCAATTGCAATAACTGGCTGAAGTAATGCAGTTAGTCAAAGGGGAGCCAATGTGTTTCAGCCTGGGAAGACATGCGGAGCATGACATGATGCACCACCTGCTAGGGGTGGCGTGCACCTATCAGTCCAGGCCCCATGGATACTGGCAAAGGCTGTCAGTACCCACAGCATGCCCTGAATAGGTAAGTCTCAACAAACCCACCATCATAGGTACCACAAGGGATAGGAACCTAGATGTAATGCTACCCAATGCCAGAAGTCTAAACAGCAAGATGCGTGCAGTGTAAACGCACACAGTATGGAGAATGTTGATATCAGTCCTGTAATAGAAAACTGGGTCAAGGCTCACATCAGCACCCTAACACTACCAGGTTACACCTCATACTGTGCTGTACAGCCGCAAAACATGGAACAAGCTACAAAAGGAGGGTGACTAGCAATAAATGTCAAGGATTTCCACACCCCCATGTTGGTACCACAACAAGAAGCAGCATAGATTAGCCATGGTCAAATATCAATGGCTAAAACCGCCTCCCAGTATATAGCCTGCTGCAGACTACTGTCCTAATACCAGGAACTGCACCTGGCCTATGTTGGAATACATGAATATATCAAGCCCCCCAAACCACATTATATTGCTTGACTGAAAATACCCAGACATACACTGGGAGCATTATACTAGCACCAACACAGTAGGAGAAAAGTTCCCAGAATCCATAAACCAAAATGCCCAGGAACAACGTACCACTCCCACAAGAGGGGTAAGCATACTGGATGTGATAATCAGCAACATGTGTACTGGATGGCAAGATGAGAAGTGTATCCCTCACTGGTAAGACCAGACCATAGAGTAATCACACTGGATATACACATCCTGTCCACAGTCCCTAGCCAGAAAACCACAGTGAAAAACATGTGTAAAGCATAGGCTGCACCCCTCCAAACCGATGTGGAATCCACGAAAGGCCCTGTGCAAGTGCAGAATATGGGACACACCGCAGAACATGTTATACAGGCATTCCATGAACACATCCAGGAATGCTTGGAGTATGCAATCACAAATAACAACAAGACACAATGCCATACACGCAGGCATCTGGCATGTTGGACTCCAGCCATTACCAAACCATGCAAGAGAATGAGGAAGCTACTACATGATAGAGCACACATAAAAAGGGAAGTAATCACTGATCATTAGTATGGCAATAAAATATGTCCACACATACAATCCACTAAGGCCAGCCACAACAAGTAGAATCTGTGAATCCAGAGGCAATGTGACACCTGCCCCAAGTACACAGACAACTCACAACTCCCCCCAATAAATACAAATATATGTGAGAGATGCAACCATTTATCCAAACCGGAGGCTGAGCTCCCCCAACTCAGTACTGTCAAAACTAGTCAAGAGGAGAAGGTAACCACATACACCACAAACCCAGTCCCACATAGACCTATCACAACTGTAAACCAAACACATAAACACAGAAAAACATTCCCGGAGGCCCTAATTACAAACACACCACACCAACAGAAGCCTCCAAAGCAGATCCCAAGCAACCACAACCTCCAAACATAGCACATGCAACACATAGTACACAAAGCTGGTGTGCCAAACAGTTACAGGCCAGAAGGAGAAACAACATGCCTGATACAGTTGTAATAGGTGTCTGTATAGGCAGACACACTGCTGTCCCACTCACCAGACTGGACAAGGGAAAGGGTACAGTAAGCTGCCTGTAGGCTGCCACAATATGCCACATAACACAAGTATGCAGGTCACCCCAAAGCAAGCAGAAATATGATGCACTCATTGTCCATGCTGGTGTGAATGACCTGAGATGTACCTCCCTGGACTACATGAAAAGAGACATGGATAAGCTCTCTGAGTATGTACTCCAGGCCGGTATGACACTGGCCGTTTGCAGCATCCAACCCTCACCAAGAATGATGCCACAGTACAAACACAGAATGATCAGCTTTAACAGGTGGCACAGTTACAGCTGTCAGTCCAAGAGGGTTTAATGTCTGTCTGCTTGAGATGTCATGCATGACAAGCCATGCTGCTGTTCCAGGGATGGCTTGCACCTGTTACCCCTGGGCGTCTGGATACTGGATAAGGCCTTTGCCACCTCCATAGAGCCGTACGTAGGCAAGGCCAAAAAGACTAACCCACCACCCTAGAAAACATAAGTGGTAAGAAACATAAGGGTAATGCTGACCAATGCCAGATGTGTAAACTGCAATATGCATGCCCCTGAGGCACTTCCCAGTATGGAGAACATCAATGTCTGTGCAGTGACAGAAGCCTGCTGCAAGCCTACTGATAGCACACCAGCACTACCAGGTTATACCACATATCATGCGTTATGGCCCCAACACCTGGACCAAAACATCAAAGGAGGGGGAGTATCCATATGCAGCACAGACACCCATATGGCCAGGTAACTGACAATGCAGGAAGCAGCGGAGACCACCCATGGGCACCTAAGTGTAGTCAAAACTGCTGTACAGTCTGTACCATGCGACAGACCACACTCTCTCACACAAGAACCCCACCCAGACATCCTGAAGACACTGGACAGTATGAATATCCCACCAAATACCAGACAAGGTACTCACAAATGACCACATAGGTGGTAAACCATTATGTATGCAAGGAGTAATCAGGGACCTAGGGACACAAGTCGACAGTAACCTGTCATGTGACACTCACAATGCCAATGTGGCAAGGAAGACTGTCTATATTGGACACCGTATCATGAAAGGATTCACATCTACATCAACAGAGGTCACTGTGCCCCTGTACTGTTCCCTTATCAGACCCATAATCTAGTACAATGACTCATATGGGATGTACCGTACCTGACACCTGCAGCGGTTCGGAAGACCACAAAGGTACCCCACCAAGAGGATAAAGGGTGTCAAATATATGTCATATGCTGCCTGGCTTTAGACACCCCAGCTGAATGCAGTCACAGACTGCCTACACAGAGGCATTGTATGTCTGTTGCACAAGGCTATGTCCAACACAGGAGTAATGGACATGCTCCACCACAGGAAATCAAAGCCATTGGAGCTGTGAGAGTGACAGATGTCAGCCTCAACACATAATGAAATAGGATGTGCTGGAGGGACAGATACATAACCCAGAGGCTCCCCACACCCAGAAACAGGATCCCAATCCATGTTAGGCAGAGCCCCTCAGTGACACCCCTCAACAGGAATATTGCCAAGTGGATGGATGATCGTACATGTAGACTGGGAGTTTTCACTGTGTCATGTCCAGACAGAGGCACAGTAAAGAAAATCATAAATGGCCATAATAGTCACATAGCAAGGGGCGGTGAAAGACACACACACTCTGGCTTGGCTTACTAATGCCCTAGGGTGGATAGCCTAGTATGAACCCATGAACTTATGAAGATACAAATTGTACAGGACACTAAGGATAATCACAAGGCTTACTTAACTGATGGTAGGAACCATGTTGGGAATTCACAGATATGCTCCGAATCACACAGATATTACAAACAACATACCAAACACACACACATATTGCCAACATACAACCTGACAGGTTCAGTTCAAACCCACCCCCCCCGCCCAGAATGCAAAATATCTATCCCAGCAGACTGCTGGTCCCCTGACATTGCAGATGCTGAGGTAACAGCCTTCATCTGCAAAGCAAAACACACAGCAGCAAAGGTATGTGATGGTGTCCTGGGCTGAGGCCAACATGGAATGCCAAATCACACTACTGCCCAGTGTCAGCCTTGCCACAGGATATGTACCCAAAGAGCAGTGTACAACAACAGTGGTCCTTCACAACAAAGGTGTTGCCTGAATGGATACTGCAAACTACCACCCCAGGATCCTGACAAGCTTGGACTGCACAGCTATGGAAAGGATCAGTATGTACCGCAGACATAAAGCTATCGTGGACCTACTGATACCGGACCCTACACAGTGTGGCTGTCGTAACTGCAGATCCTGTCCCTAAACATGTTTGACCCATTTGAAACAGTCATTAAGGTCATTGATGAGGGCAATGTGGTCCACACAGCGTAGCTGGACCGTGCATATGCTTCCAGACAATACCCTATGAGTTCAGTATGGATATGTTCACCAGCTTAAATATAAACCCCTATGTCAGTAGAGGGGTTGCAAACCAGACCAAGGACAGAACTGACATGGTCAGACATGCTTCATCCATGTCAGACTACAAAGCAGATATGAGTGGCATCCCACAAGGCTTGGTCCTGCCCCCCCCCCCCGTTCTGTATATATGTTCCATAGGTACAGGCCAACATGGAAGGACTGTGACTGAACATGTATGCAGAGGAGTACAAACAGCCCACCATATCCGACCCCCAGCTGACACAAGCAGCCCACAAAAGGGCCACATAGAAACAGACAACTGGAGCCATAGCCATGTCAGCAAGCTAATTGCAGAACTGTGTATAGACAACCACCGTGGATATACAGTAAGTGCCCACAAATTACCACACAGGTGTTAACCCATTACGTACCTAACATGTAATGAGAGACCTGGGGACACAAGGTGATAGATATCCGGCATTGGACAAACATGTGGCTGTAGTGTTCGCAGAAACATACCATATACCCACCCAATCATGAAGGTTGTCAGATGTAGATAAGGGGAGGTCACTGTGGCTCTGAGTCATCCTTCATCAGCATCACAATTGACTACAATAGCTCCTGTGGGATATACCTCAGCAGACACCTCCATCAACTGTAAAGTCCACAACAGTACCCCACCAGGAGTAGCAAAGAGCATGAACAGATGCCATGTGTTGCCTGAGTAAACAAAATGCAGCTCCACACACTGCCATACTGCCCACCCAGAGGCAAGCTGTGCCTGATGTATGAAGCCATGTCCAAGCTGGAATCAATGAACATGCTACACCTTGTACAATCTGAATGGCAGTGAGCTATGCACATGAGAGACCTGAACCCCAGCACTGACATACATAGGACAAGCTGTACAGAATGATCCATAACACAGAAGGCACCCCCACTCTTGAGTAAACTCCCAGTACAGGTTAGCCAGAGAGTCACCTATCGACACCCCTCAAGAGGAATCCCGATGAGTGGATGGGAGATGGTAGGTTAACCCTGGGTATCACTGTTATGTCAGACGTAGACGGAGGCACAGTATACTAACCATGACATATGTCATGGCAAATTCCAGTTACAATGTGTGTTGAAGGACAAACACACTCTGTGACTAGCATCAGAAATGGCCTAGGGAACATCGCTAGTGTTTGCCAATGTCCACCTATGTTGTGGAATACACTACCAATGTTGGACAAGCCTGGTGTAGGTAGTCCATATCTGAACATAATGCAACATGGTCATATGTGCACAACTGGCCCCTACACAGTCTGTTATGCTCACTATGAAGATGTCAAGCAGTGATAGGACGAAAGCCCAGGATACTGTCCACCACAGTGAAAGTACTGAACCAGTACACTATACGGTACTACAGTGTTAGGTCATTATGAAAGGATGTTGACAACTGTATGCAAAGTATCTCATGCAATCCCTGCAGGCACAGTATAATCCCTGTTGTGGCAGACACGAACCAGTTGGCCAGTTAGTACACAACATGACACCTAACACACAACCATAAATGTGAGATATTGTTGAAGTTCACACACATCCAAATATGTGGTAGACTTCAGAGTTCAACATATGGAAAGCTCACACTGGGCATGCTTGCACACTTTGATAAATGAGGCAGATGTCAGACACCATGCCATGGAAAGGCTGAACTGGGCATGCTC
The DNA here is from genome assembly GCF_019279795.1 of Protopterus annectens. Classification (NCBI taxonomy): domain Eukaryota; kingdom Metazoa; phylum Chordata; order Ceratodontiformes; family Protopteridae; genus Protopterus; species Protopterus annectens. The sequence continues at coordinate 565,934,564 of NC_056725.1, forward strand.
ACACACTTAGGCCATATCTCTCTTTAGCAGTTGGCCACACATATCTGGTATTTGTACGTGTCATTCCAGGAACCAACCACAACACAGCAATCTGCCCAGTGCACACAGTAAATGGCTACAGAGACATAAGTGATATAGTGGATCGCCCTCATATTCAAACATCTTCCACAGATACACATGTTGTTCATAGGAACAGGGAATGCTATGGCAATAAAGACCTGCAAACAGTCTAACAGTACAACAAATATTGTGCATCTGACAATTGAATATATGGGTGTAGAGGTCAATACTAGGCTTGTTGCCCTAGGGAATGGCAGCTTAGCCAGAGTGTGCTTGGCATCTGCATCCCCAGTACAGTAGGCTACTGTGCCACTGTAAAGTAGGTCACATAAGGCAACGTGTGAGGCTAGTGTGCTGTGCCTCTGTCAAGCAGGGGCACAGTGGAGATCCCAGGGTTTGAATGTGCTAAGCCACAGCCATGTTGTTGGTGTGTGCTGGAAGAGGGTTGCTGAGGACCTCTAACAGTAAGTGGGCATCAATAACAGACTGAGGGAGCCCTATCTGCATTGTCTGGACAATTCCACTGTCAACACTGTGTTGTGATGATTATGTGGGAATGAAGTGTCGTGCCGGTACTGTTCACAGATGTCCTCCCTCTGTGGGCTACAGCTCTGCAATGTATTAGCTCACTCTGTCTGTTGGACGGCTCATATATGGCTGGTGTACACCTGACAGGTGTCTTGTTGTGGAGCAGTCATGGGTATATGTGGCATAGCATGATCAATGCAAACCTTACACATGCTCATAGAATGCAATTGTCAAGGATTATGCAGAGTGGCCAGTATAGTCCCCCAGCATGGGTCCTTTGAAGTCGTCCACCCCAGTATTCACAAGTGTAGAGTCTGCTTGTGCTAAATACAGTTTGTTTGCAGTGACAACCTTGCCTGGGGGTGGGGATGGGATATGGATGTCCAGGGAAAGGTGGGTATGGTCAGATATCAAGAATGGTGGTCTACCTCTGGTGTGGAACAGTGAGTACCCATGTTGCAGATGGACAGGTGCAATATGTATTCCACCATGTGGCTGTGGTGAGTGGTTCTGCCATAGCACATGGACCCACAAATTCTAGTGGCTGTAGGGTAAAGTGGTAGAGGCCTGAGTAGTTCCCACACACAATATGCCTGTACCTGATGTTAACAACTGGAATGGTGTATGTGAACACCTGCATATCCCGGCACTGTTCCCAGGAAAGCAAAGTGTGTGTCCTGGATGTGGGAGTGGTGTTCTGGACTGGTTGTGTTGTGTGTTACAGGTCCTGTGGTCACGAAGCATGGTATAGAACATAACCTGCCAGTGTGATGTGCATATCTGACCATGACGTAGGTGGCTGCAAATGCATATATATGCTATCCCCCACCTGACAGATAGTACTTGATGTACATACCTCTGTATAAATAAAGATGTCAGCACCCTATAAATACTGCAGGTGCAGACCAGATGCCCAGTAATTTGGTTAGCGCGCTCTGCTAAGGCGTCTCCCTCAAGTGTCATAATATAGGTAGGTAGGAGTTCGAACCATGCAAATGCTCAGTGTGTGTGTGTGTGTGTGTGTGTGTGTGTGTGGGTGAGCGGGGTTGATGTGTGTGCAAGTCTGTGTGAGGGAGATGTCCCTTTTGGCAACTGTGAAAGCACTCTACAGGATGCACATTCCCCTATCTAAGCACGGATGATGTCAGCACCCACTAAGTACAGCAGGAGAAGGGAACCCTCCCAGTAATTTGAATAGCATGCTCTGCTAAAGCGTCTCTCTCAAGTGTCATAACATAGCTAGGTAGGAGTTTGAAATCTGCAAGTGTGTGTGTGTGTTTTGATGTGGGGAGTTTGTGTGTGTGCAATTCTGTATGAAAAACATGTTCATTTTGGCAATCAGGAGATCACACTACATGATTCACATTACTCATTCCAAACACTGATGATGTCAGCACCCTATAAGTACAGCCAGAGAAGAGGAACCTCCTAGTAATCCGAATAGTGCGCTTCGCTAATGCGTCTCTCTCACATGTCGTGACATAGTTAGGTTGGGGTATGAATCCTGTAAATGGCAAGTGTCTGTGTGTGGGGGTAGCAGGGTGTGTGTAATTGCAAGTGTGAGAAAACAGATCCTTTTGGCAAATATTACAATACACCAGATGCTGCATATTCCCCCAGTAAACACAGGGGATGTCACCACACTATCAGCACAGCCAAACAGAGCTACTTGGCCAGTAATGCCAATAGTGCGCACCACTACTGGGTCTATTACCATTGTCAGAGTACAGATAGGTATGTTTTGGAAACCCACAACTGCCACATGTGGTTGTGTCACACATTATGACCTAAACCAGCAATGGCAATGCACACATGAGGTATGTGTGTGACACATACACATAAATACCTGTGACCTGCAGTAGTTACCATGTCTGACACATGCCTCAAGTGGATAAATGGTATTCGCAATGCATAACAATATGACTGTGTCTTACTGTGCAGGGGCCGCACACGGTATGTGTCTATACAGTGTGGGTTGTATATGGTAAAATACCTACAGCAGGGGATACACATCTGGTCTGGGCCATATAGTCTACATGTAGTCGATGAACAGGTGCTGCATGTTCCCACTAGTTGTGGGAGTGGTAACATGTTATTCCACTGCAATTCAGTGACCACATGCTGGGAACCTTTCAGCTAGTGTGTTGTAGCTACAGTAATGCTCACGCACAATGTTTGGCTGGATGCAGTCCAGCCATATAAAGACAGTGTTGTTATGGAGGATAGGTGGGTTTCCTGTTTATGGGAGGGTTGTGTGTGCCAGGCTATGAACCAGAAGGCAGTCCGACACACTGTTAGCTGCACATGAATAGGCCCTGATGCTTTGTGCTGTGCCAACAACCTGGAGGTGTGTGTATCTGTGGTGCCTTGGGATACCACACCCCTGTCCATGTGTGTTACATTTGTAGGGGACGACAGGCATGGTATGAGGTATAACCTGGCAGTGATGGGTTGCACCTGTGAGCTGTGAATCAGGACTCTGGTACTGCACAGACATTGCAGTTCACCGTGCTGAGGACAGTGTCCAGTGCATGCATCTTGCGGTGTACACTGCTGGTGTTGTGTAGCATCACTGTTAGTGCCCTATCCTGTGTAATACCCATGGAGGTGGCTATGTAATCTATGTCCTGCAGTAAAAGGCACTATGTGTGTATCAAGGGGCTTCGCCAATATACAATGGCCCATGGGTGTCACGTGCAAGCTGCCCCTCGCAAATCATTGTGGCTTCCCTAGCATGTAAGCACACGTTGACAGCCAGTGGATACCCTATGAATGACATTGGGGATTGAGCAGAATGTAGACATAGAACACCCTTCCTACATAAAGTGGTAGCATACCTGGTGAGGGTATGATGGCAACCAGGATCAGGCTCGTACTGGCCCATGCCACATGCTGAGAGATCCCTTCTATGTTCCCTATCATGTAGTCCAGGGAGGTATGTCTCAGGTCATCCAGAGTGGCATGGTCAATGACTGAGTCATATGTGTCCATGCCTCTGACTGACCTGCATGCATGTGTTTTGTGGTGGACCATAGTGCCCCACAGGCATATCACTGTGACCTTCACCATGTACAGCCTGTTGAGCGGGACCCCACTGCAGCAGCCAAGAGAGGTACCTCACACATCTGTAGCAGGTGTGTTGTGTAGCCCTACAGGCTGTGAGTGTGTGGCACACGGGATGTGTGCGCCATGTGTGGCATGTGCTCTGTTCCGACGTAACGTATGCCTGTGTGCCAGCTGCGGAGATGTGTGATGCTTAGGCAGGATGCTATTCTGAGTCTCCAAGTATGCCCCAGTGTGTTCAGATTGCTGTCAGTATGGGTCTATGTCAGACTGGTATTGTAGTCACTGTAGTATGTCATGCCACCTGACAGGGTATGGCATTACTGGGTTCAGAGTGCTCAGTCCCCAGATTGGCTATATGGTGGCATCCCACACACGTGTTGTACATTCCTGGCCAGGGGTGAGGGTTGACTGCATACATGTGGCAGCTGTGACATTGCCACATGACTCACATAAACCACAACTGGACCATAGAGGTGATTCACAGGTTACCTTTGCACATGCTACCATAGTAGTGTGATTGCCATGGTGATTACCAACACATAGGGCCAATGGGAAACAACATACTGAAGGTGTGTATGTGTGGGTGTACTGTACTGATTTCATAGCATGACATATATGACTGCACATAAATGCCAGGTAAGCCATGTGCAATGTGTCACAGGCAACGTACATGAGAACAGGACAGACAGTGATGTTCTGTCATGTGTAAACTTGACATACGTATAGTATGCTATGCAAATGTCACTAGGAGTCCACAGAAGCACTGTAACTCTGCATTGCAGGTGGAAGCAGTGTTCCAGGGAACCCCAAGCAAACATGCATGCAAACAAAGCTACAGTAAGCAGGGCTGGAAGTAGTCCATTGTACAACAAAGAAGGGGTAACACTAACAGTAGGTAACAGTGCAAATATGTAGGCACTATCAACATGTACCCAGGAATGCACAGCTCAGATGTCCATGGTAGAACTGATATTATGTCATAGCTAATTGTGATTTGGATTACATTGGTACTGCACACATATGAACATGCACAAACATCCACATTGCATAGTCGTTGTGGGCAACTTGCCACCATTACTGTACATGTCCATCATTGCGTATCACTACTTGCATTAGCTTCCCCCCTGTGCTACTCATGTATGTGTCTATCTGTTGACATCCTTACCACCGGTATGCAATAATGTGCAGCTGTTACACTTTGGTACGTACTATGGGTGTAGATAACAATTCAGGACAGTCATACGGTTACTGCATCAGGCATGCTGGGATATACACACATTCATATCAGCGCACTGTACTGTTACCAACATGATACTACTAATACACTTCTATGTAGTCACCCTGTGCATCAGCAATGTGTTTACCTGTTCCTGCACTGATGTTGGAGATTGCAGGAGGTGGCACAGTTTCATCATATGCACAGGGTGTGAATTAGGTATGCCTGAGTCTGCCACTGATACCACCAATTGACATGTGTGTGTATGTGTGTTGGTGAGGGACAGCAGTACAGGGTGGGGCACTGTTGGTGCAGTGTGTGCGTGTATGTGGTAGCCCTAGGTGTTAACATTTCGCATGTGTGTATGAGCTCACACAGTTCCACCTCATGGCTGCCATATACAGGAGTTTGTGGACAGCCACAGACTGAACCTGGCAGGTCAAACAGATCAGTGTCTGTGGGCATGGACACGGTACCTGTGCCTGGCAGGGGTGCTATGTACTGTATCCGGTACTAGGCCAGACTGGGTACTGTCATCAGAAGTGGGAGTGTGTTGACTGGACACAGGTCCCTGTTGCGACTGTCCAGAGCCACATGCATGTGGTCTCCTGGGGCGTTCCGATGACAGCACAGACCCAGCATTGCTGGGGCTGCTGCTGTCACTATGGGGGCATCCCCGGGCCTGTTGTCGTCCGCGCCGACTGCCAGCTGCTGCTGTTGCTGGCATACGGCCAAGTCAACACCGCAACCACCCACCATTGCCCTGGCTCATGGACATGTGGTTGTGGAACTGCTGTAATATGTCCCCACAATGTCTGTCTATGACATCGGTGAAATTACGGATAGCATCCGCGATGTCATGGCTGTGCAACATGCTCTCAGCTCCCTCAGAACCTGTCTGGTGTACCTTTCCATACGTGACTGTGCCTGCATGACAGCCCGAAACATAGCTGAGGTTGACAGACCTCTTTGGGCATGTCTGCCAGAGGCAGTACGCCCATGGATGCTCCCATGAGAACCCATGGGCAACTGTCTGTGTGGTACCATCGCAGGACCCTGCCCATGGCTGCTGTGTGGGGAAGCATGTGCCACAGATACCACATTACCCTGGTCAATGCCCACTGTATCCTGTCCATCACCTGGGGACAATGATGACATAGGATGTACTGGCAGGATGACTGTGCACAATGATGGGGTTGACAGCTGTGTACTGTCAATTGGCTGACCAATGATGGACCTTGACACACCTTCCTGTGCCATTACACAGATATCATCATTATCAGTACCTGTGGCACCAGATTCAGGTTCTCTGCTGCAGGACACCAGAGCAGCACCAGAACCTGTGGAAGGAAGACAGGAAACACAGTTTACAGTGTCCACACAATGTTACCAGTGATGCACTTATGCACACCTGCACACATGCACACGTGGACACATGCACACATGCACACATGCACACATGGACACAGGTACACATACACACATGCACACATGCACACATGCACACATGCACACATGCACACGTGGACACAGGCACACATGCACACATGCACACTTGCACACGTGTACACATGCACACATGCACACATGCACACGTGGACACAGGCACACATGCACACATGCACACGTGGACACAGGCACACATGCACACATGCACACATGCACACGTGGACACAGGCACACATGCACACATGTAAACCCCGCAGTATACACACAGAGCACTACTGAGTTACACTAGTATTACTAGCACTATCAGGACTATTATAGGTATTGTTAAAACACACTCACCAGCATGGATGGCCTGCCTTGCTGTAACACCAGAGGGACCTGCAGAAATGAGGAGATTAATGTCAGTGGGCACAACTGTGCCATTGATACTGCATATGATACTGTGCAGTAGTACACCAGTTGCCTTTCACACGTCAGCTGCTGATACTGCCAATATCACACCTGCACAATTACATACTATGTTGACAGCTACATACCACAGACACACCTTACACATGCATAAACTATCAGTGTACAGAACAGTCAAGTGTACATATGGCATATTACCTGCACGCTCCATGTCATGCTGCTGTGTGGATCCAGCCTCCATCATGATGCAGGTCTATTGCTGTTGCTGTTCCGGGGCTGGAGCCACAACACTTAGGAGTAACCCCTCCAGTCTGGTGAGGGGGGATGTGTGGCCACCCCACCTCCTGTGGCAACCTGTTGCCTGTGGATATCCGACACACGCTGACGGACATTTTTGATTAAATCACTGCAGTGATGTCGTACCTGCTCATATGTCCTATTATGCGTGCCAATGTCATTTACCCTACGGACAAGGTCTTGCCACAGTGCAGCCCTCTCCTGCTGATTCTGGCTGATTCGGGAAAACAGTATGTCATAATCCCGCACCAGGCTCTGGTGTATCTCCTCATCTTCTGCTGCAGAGTAGGCGGGATTACGCTGACGCACCATGTCCCTGGAAGAGAACACAAACAGGATATCAGCAGACTAGGTCAGCAATATATGGCACACATACTATACATGATACTCAACTGTAGTGATATACTGCTACTCCCATATGTAGCATGTGTGTGTCTCTTGGTGGATACACAAGTACATGGCCAGATATCAGTGCTCAGCCAACACCTGTGCAACAATACCTGCCACATTCCATACAACATAGTAGCATGCCCCATCGGTCAGCACACTGCGACGGGTCCAATGCACAACCTCACTCTGGGTTTCATACCAAGGTACTGTATGTGGAACGCCATCCACTAGTGTGATCTGGACACAAGTTACTCGGCCTGGATATACATATCCCACCACCACCAGCACAGTAGACTACTTTGATATGTATGTGATTAGACAGTTATTCACTTGTTAGGACTGAGATGGTATCCATGCAGCCCACTGGGCCAGTGGAAGCCACAACCCACACTGCTGACCCCTTTGCGAATGCTTCCCATGGACATCCCAAAGACTGCATGGAACATGCACACACATTTCTAACCCAGACCCTATGCACAAAGGTTAGGCATCCTGTCCAGTGGACCCCAGCCAAAGGCAGATTGTATAACGATAGAAGGAGGCTACTGCAGGACAGAGCAGATTCACATTAAGGGAAGGCACCTGTGGTCAGCACTGGTAATAAGATACAGTCTCTCATAACAACATCCACGGCCTACTCTGGGAGGGAAATGGCCACGAACACTATAGATTACCACAAGGCCTTCTTCAGTTATTTTACACATATGGACCAAACACCTCAGATATGCTCTGAGTTAATACATACCTACTTAACATTCACCGAACACACAAATATTGGCAACATTCTTGCAGACAGGTTCGGTGCACGTATCCCCCCTCCTTCTCCCCCACACTTAGAAATACTTATCACAGCTGAATGTAACCTCCCTATCATCTCACATGTCCAGGTGAGGGCCGCCCTCAGCAAAGCAGAACACACAGCATCAATGTGACCTGATGGTATCCCTGGATGTGTGCTACGTGAACTCCAAGAGGACATACAACCGCATATAAGACTGATATTTAACCTTGGCCGTACTACAGGATATGTACCTGAACACTGGCATACAGCAACAGTGGTCCCACTCCACTAAGGAGGCACCTCTACTGACCCTGGGAACTACCGCACCATAAGCTTAACCAGCCCGGTCTGCAAAGCTATGGAATGATTCAGTATGGGACGCATATACAGCGATATTGGGTACCTGCAGATACTTGTTCCCGGCCAGTTTGCCTTTGTGATGGGCTGATCCTCCCTTTTGATCCTGGTTGACCTTTCAAAACAGTCACTACAGCCATTGATGAGGGCAATGCAATCCATACAGCCTACCTGGACTTGCCTAAGGCCTTCAACACAGTACTCCACTCAGGCATCATAGACAAGCTCATTAGCTTACATGTTACTACATATGTCACATGATGGGTTGCACACTGGTTGACATACAGAATCCATAATATCGATATTGTAGGAGCCATGTCAGTCTCAATACCAGTCACATGTGGTATCCCACAGGCCTCTGTCCTAGGACCCCACTTGTTTGGCATTTATTTCTCAGATGTAAAAGCAAACATGTGCGGGTTGTGGATGACAAAGTTCCCAGATGACTGCTAACTAAGCGCCATAGTCGTTACACCAGCTGACACACACATCCTACAGACAGGCCTCACTGCAACGGAAAACTGCTGCCAGGATCATGGCCTAACACTGAATGACATGTAATGAATAGTCATCCCCTTTTGGTGGAACTACGTGCACACAACATATCACATGGACATACCTATAGATACAGACCTATGACACATATGGAGGGTTCACAGTATGCAGACTATTAACCTGTTACTTTACACTACCTGTGTTTGTCGCAGCTGGTTGCATTACTGCTACTACTGCTTCCTGTTGCTGCTGGCACGGCTTGGTACAGTCACTGCTAACAGCTTCAACTCAGTTTGTGTACCGTGTGTTGCTGTTTGTGTTGTTATTTTTTCTCTCTCTCTCTCTCTCTCTGTCTCTCTCTCTCTCTGTCTCTCTCTGTCTGCCTCCAGACAGTGCAATGAACGTATTGCATGTGTGGAGTGTGAGTACAGGATGCTTTTGTAGGTATCTGCATAAGTCCATGTGATGGCCTCTGCACCAATTGTAAGCCAGCATTTGCTAATTGCGTGCAGCCAGTTGTGTACTGATTGCAGTTCTCACTGTGATTTCAGGATAGTGCTATAAAAGGGTATGTGAGATAGGCGTTGCCCTTTCAGATTGTAAGGGCGGGGACCATGCTGGTATGCTGTGGACACTGTTCTGTGAGTGTAAAGGTTAGTATCTCTCTCATGATTCAGGCTGTGTTGTAGATTCACATTTCTCCATTCTTCTCTCCTGTTTCCTGTAGTAAGTGTGTATGCACACTGACACCTACAACTATATATATATATATATATATATATATATATATATATATATATATATATGTAAATATACATACATTTATATATGTACATTAACTGACATTATTACCTACTAGCTACCAACTAGCATGGCTGTTTCTGTTCACACACTACTATTATGGAAATCCACTAGTTCTGACAGTAAGTATGAATGACATGCTTTGTGTACTACAAATCCTATATTCCCTTTACATTCATTCCTACTATTAGATGATATATTTATTTTAACACAATGTTCTTGTATAAGAGTCATGGCTTAGTGGCAGGTCATACAGACTACTGTTTCTAAGGTCCTGGGTTCGGGACTGACAGTGGGATTTTATTTTGCTTTTGAACTGACTACAGGACCTGTCAATCAGAGTGACTAAGACACTTTTAAGTAGTTGTAACCGGGTTAGCGATGGTTTGCACGGAGCTCCCGCATGCGCACTGGCGTTCAGCTCCGCGCACACCCGCTTACAACCGCTTAACAGTGCTTACTCTGGCGCACACCCGCACTATTTTCTTTGAAAGAAATGAAAATGGGGAGACAGGAAAGTGGTGAAAAAGGGGTCACAAAGAGGGTAAGACAGTAGGGAAACAAGCTTGGGTTTTGCAGGAGGGATGTAGGTAAGGCCCATAGCTGCCCATTTCTTCATCAGCAACAGCTGTGCATATGTATGTAATTTGGTGTGACATTTGAAACCTTCCACCCCTGAGAGAGGTGTCAGGACAACAATAATACTTGTTGTACAGCCAATTGTAATTGATAGTTTCCATGTCCAGCAGACATGTGTGCGGAATGGGCAGCTATGTATGGGGTGTAATTTTTTTGTGGGTACACAGTGCCCCCTTTTTTTTTTTCTCAGGTGAGAGTGGTATGTCAGGTGAAGGAAGTCGGTATAGCTGGGGAGGTAGGTTGGGTAGGTCAACAGACAAGACAAACAAGACGCATACAGGGGTGGTGTATGACACGTGTGGGGGGGTTACACAATTGACGGGGATGGATGTTTGGATATCCAGAGCCCATGAGCCCACAGGTGGCAACAGTGGAACTGATATCCCCACCCATGGGCAGTTGCCACTGTTCCTTCACTGCCCAGGATGGGGCTGTGATGGGGGCTGTGTAGGCCGGGCAACAGGCATGCCCGTAAGTTGTGCCACCTGTGCCTCAAGCTGGCGTAGGGGCCCAAGAACAGAGTCCCGGATCTCCCTACGCACCACAGTCCGGACGCTACGGAGGGTGAGTGGTGGTTCTCCTCTGGCCACATTTGCAGAGGGGGGACAGGCCCCATCCCCTGCAGCGCTTCCACCCGCAGGTGGCACAGGGCCACCGGAGGAGGGTCCAGACTGGGCACTAGTGCCAGGTGCACTCGCCAGCTGAGGTGGGAGAGGTGGGTCCACTGGAACCCGCCTTCCCTGTCATCCTATGTTTTGCATTATGTCATGACAGTTTGGGTTAGTAACATACAATACCATTCGCAATTAGTAGTAACAGCATGCATTAGTATTCCCATTAACCAAACACCCAGATATTCACACCATTGGACAGCGAGCATACCACATGCATAATTTGAACAGCAATACACAGTCCAACAACATGCAGGGTTGATTGATGGCAACAGGCCATCAGGTTTGGATGTATGAACAGGGCAGATGCATCAACATACATGCAAATATTTATGACCCAACAGGACAAATGTCCAGGGGTGTTAATTGTGATTGCACATACCATTTTCACGTGGAATGGGTTATATGTGGTTATAGGGTGGGGTGAAGAAAATAATATTAACACCTTCGAATACCAATACATATGCTGTACATTTCTAATAGCTGCACATACATACACACTACTGTTCTAACTACAGTTTCCTATATGATAACTACTTCAATTTGGTGATAGGACTGTTACTGCAACATCAATATACATTTTATTGTTCTTCATACACATTCATATCTGGCTTTGTTCAGCTACATCATCCTGCTACATTTGCTTTATATAGCTATAGACAACTGTGGATGCTTGGTATTTCAGACAATCATACTATCTGCATATTGCAGACTGAGAGCAACATATCCAGATTTTGGGATACACATTCCAGCTGCAGCAACACTTTGAACACATTTCGCTGTTTGGTTTTGCTTGTCACATTCATTTCATTCTGTACTGACTGCAGTATACATTATTCAGGGGTTTTTACTACTTTATTGGTGGATTCATAACTCTTTCTCACACTCTCTCACTTGTTTTCATTTTACTATTCAGGATGGTACTTACTTCTAGGCTTTATTGACATGTTTTACCTGTAGTTATTACAATCCTTTCCAGCAGTCTCACTTCTGTCATGTTTCAGTATTTCAACAGGGGTATATATCACACATGTGATTTGCTCATCTTCTGCAGCTGTACTTTTCAGCCTGCTGCAGGTTGTGTACTATTATATTACAGGTGGGGCATCTTTATTTTAGACTTTATTTCAGACATTTTAATTTTTCTGTTTGGATTACAGACTGCAACACACTTTTGTAATCAAGCAATACTTGCAAACGCTCTTACACTGTTACTTGCACATTTTATTACTTAGTGACTACACTGCACTCTTTTGCTAACTGTCATACTTTTATATTTCTTTTACAGTTACTGGGAGAGGATTACTGACCTGCCTGGTGGCGCAACCGCACCAGCCTATCGCCATAGGCTCTGCGGTTCACAGAACGGACACCTGCAGCTGTAATATAAATGAAGTAATATTGGAATACACATCTCCATAATATCAGCTAGTTTAATTACTTACATACATAATTAAATGTAACTTACTCAGTAGTGGGGCGTTGGGCATTTGCCGGGCCTCCTGGATCCAAAGGTTCAATTGGTCCTGCTTGCGTCTCTTCAGGTCCACATGGTGGTGACGGACCTGGTCACCAGTCCTTGGAATCCCTGTGGCACTGGTGAGATCATGAGCCAACCGGTCCCACGCCTCAGCCCTATATGCTCCCCACAGGACCTGGCCCTGCATGAGTTGGGCCTCATGATTGTGGACTAGGAGCCAGACCATGTATCTGGACTCCTCAACGCCCCACCTCTGTGCTCGAAAGCAACTACCCTCACCTACTCCTGACATTCTGGCTGCAAGTTAGTTCTACAATCGTTTATGCTGTGTATTCCCGCCTATGGGGCTTATATATGCCGTTTTTCCCACACATATATGTGATTGGCCATTTTGAAATTGTATCAACTTCACAAAACCTGCTTTGTCATGCTCCACTTTGTATTCATTCCTATATATTTGCTATTACTGTATTTCTAGGTACTGCTGTCATGGTTTAGTGGTTCAGTACATTGACTATGGTGTATAGTAGCCTGGGTTTGAACCTGGCCACTGCTTTTTATTTTTTATGACTGTCTAGACAGGCTAGGGGGTGTGTCTGTGAAAAGGCAGTTTTGATACAGCTTGCTCAATGTTGCCCATCGGTTAGCTTGTTGGCGTGGTGCGCAGCTCCGTGCAAACGGGATACGCTGGTTTACGCTTCATTTGGCTGATAGCACGCATATTACACTCAGCTCAGCTAGGGGCACACAGTTTCAGCATGTTAAACCACTGCTCACCTATGGGCACTCATTTTACACCTGTTAAACCACTGCTCACCTACGGGCAGATGCACTCACCTTGTTAAACTGTAGCTCAGCTATAGGCACAGCTGGCATTTTTTATTGTTTTGTTATCTCACATTTCTTCAAAATAAATGGACTATTTCATTATATTTTACATAAAATATAATTTTATATGTGTACATATTTGTCAGGGACTTGTTTCGTGCTTATTTTACTAAAAATAAAAATTGATGTTGTGGGGGCTCAAACCATGACTGCCTGCTCTTCAGCCAACGTCTCTACCGCTATGCTATTGCTTCTTGGCTTACTTTAAATATTTAGTTCTTATATGCTTTTCCACTGACTGCTAACTGTGGCTAAGCTACGGGCACACCCGCGCAAACGAGCGCACTCATGGGCAAACATCTTTACGATTTAAAAAAAATATATAACATGTTCATTTATATAATTTATGTTCATAGTCTGTGGGGGCATGTGTTGTGTTTATTCACATTTCCATGGCCTCTGTCGTGGGTGTTTACTTTGGACACTTTTACTCTTCTGGGGGCGTGTCCGCTTGCAGGGCTCGGCCTACGGACACGCCCCCTACTGTCTTCCATGGACCGTGTTAGCCTTAGGTGTGATTCAGCATGCCCTCATGCATATGCATGACATGCTGACGTCACACCGTTTAACTGCAGCCTCCGTGTAAGCCATGTATCTCTTACACGGAGGCTTCGTGAATCCTGCCCACTGTCTTTTGAAGTTGATGAGGATTGTCAGACTCAGTGATTGACTCATGCCAATGAAACTCCAATGTAAAGTAGAGTAATGTTCATGATCTTAGAATATATGCTACAGCAGGGCTGCAATGATGAAAAAAAAGAGGATATTTCGACAGGATTTATATGGGCTTCTCACTGAAGTGAGAAAAAAATTTAGTTGCGTTTGTTAATAGGAGACTTGAATGTTTATATCAGGACAGTCCAAACAGGATATAAGGATTGCGTTAGTGAAAAAGGATTAATGAATGAGAGAGTATTTGAGACTTCTGTCTATAAAATGGCTTAATAATGGCCAACGCATGGTTTACCAAGAGAGAAAGTAATATGATCACATACAAAAGTGTCTAGAATGAAACTCAGGAAAACGTCCTCTAAGTAGGGAAAGGGCATTGGTCTTAAATCAGAGATAGCAAAGCCATTTCTAATGAAATGGTCAGTCCCAAATATAAACCACTGTTGGCCTCAGTCATCTGTAAGAAGTGATCAGTCAATGCTCTAATGTCAACAGAGATTAGGCCAGAGACTTGTAAGATGACTGATGTAAAGCCAAGTGGGTTAGTATTTTGGTTCTTTTTTCACTTACTTAAACAAGCCTGTGTTTTTAAACATGTTCTGCCTACAGAGTTTCTTTGAACTTGCACTGGTAAGGAATGCAGGCAACTGGTCATGGACTTATCAGTTTTCAAATCTTTGAAGTACCTCTTCTGCCAGGTTTTCAGACAGCACTGTGACTACTTATTCCTAGTATGTTTAACTGATGACTGTAACCAGGAAAGAATTACTAAACAAAACTATGGAATCACAAGAAGGGAGCGATCAAAGACTGATGTAATTACAACAAAATCAAGAAAAAGTTGTGCCGGACAACATAGTCACTAACCTAAGAACTGGTATTAATATGAAAAAAATAAATAGGAGATGTGACCTGAAGTCATGTTTTATTTTTTGGTATTTGAATGCCATGCCACCCCAGAAAACTAGAAATGAGCAGAGTGGGCAAGCATCCTGTCATCCATTTAACAGGAAGCGCATTGAAAATGTACACAGACATGGAAGAAACTGATTACATGGACTATGACAAACTTATAAGACATTTGATGAGGGATGCTATAATCCTGTGATACAAGCAATCCAATATCATAACCAGACTTTTGTTACTGATAAACCAGTAAGCACACAGATGCATAAATTAAAGCATATTTTGAAATGTTGGCTTAAGCACCATAGTAGCAGCACTGTAACAAAATTAGAAATTTTGGCAGATGACAGGTTTAATAGAGCTTTGCCTAGTGGTACAAGAAAATGGATACTGCAAACTAATACCAAGAATTTTGATAAGTTAGTATAAGTTTTTAAGTTTGCTGAGAAAGATAATAAAACAACTGGAACTGGGATCTTTAGAAAAGGGAAGGAGCAAACTCATAGGAAAAAATGGGAATTGTGGGAACAATATATGCAAAGCAGGAATGAGGTTTAAGAGGCAGGATTTGAATGAGCTATATGATGCTTAACTGACAGTGACTGGATGGTTTATAAGTGATCTATAATGTTTACAACTACAGATGTTTCAGTGGTGTCTCTGATGTAAACTGTTTGCAACTAAAGTGATATCATTTTGTATGTTTTTCATTTATATAGATGTAAGATTGCCTTTGTCATATGTGAAAATTTAATAAAGATGTTTGGAAAAATAAAAGATAATGCCTGGTGGCCATTGAGAAACACTGACTCTCTAAAGCCTGGGTTGAAGACATTTAATTTAAACAACTTATCCAACTTTATTTTTAAAGAAAGTTAGAGAGTCAGAGTTATGAATGGGCAAAGAACCTTATTCTAAATAAATGAAATGCATTCTGAATCAAATTCCTTTGAACCTCGGTTCTTATTTTTGTTTACATAAAAATAAAAATTTGCAAAATGGAATGGAATGCTTTATAAGGTAATAATTTACCTCAGACATAAGAGTAGTACAAACAGTACAGGTTTAAATGTCGATACCTTTCTTCCTAATCTAAGTGAGTCTTTTGAACCATCTCTAATCTATTCAATTTATCCACACTGTAAGTACAATTTATCTACTTTTACTGTATTTGTGTTTCTTCCTACTTTATTTTGCTTTTGTGTCATTTTAAAAGTACTCAATTGTATTTATTACTGCTTGGTGTAACTCATTCTAAGCCTTTTAGTTTAAGCACTTGGGCTTCAGACCAGTTGTTTTACATTTAGAAGGTTTGTGGCCTGCACTGTGGTGGCAGGACAGGTAGCTTACATCCTTCTAAGTTGGGAACTGCTGATTGAGGGCTCAGTGTCTGTTATTCTAAAAGTGTATTAGTTCTGGTTTAAGCACTTGGGCTTCAGGCCAGTTATTTTACATTAAGAAGGTTCGTGGTCTGCACTCTTGTGGGAGGAGAGGCTGGACTCTGCCCTTCTGAGCTGGGAATTTTTGGTTAAAGGCTTATAGTGCCTGCATATTTGAACGGTTTCTTACTGAAATTGGTACACCTTGTTTGCTGTAGCATACACTAGATCCAGGCCTGCTGAATCTAGCTTTGTTTGTATGCTTGTTGTTTGTTTGCTTATTTCCCTGAAATGCTAATTTCACCGAAAACGCAGCTTTTCAGTGCATCTGTGGATCCCTAGTGATATCTGCATTGCTTACTGTACTTATTTCCTTATTTCACTTGAAAGAAAGTTACTGTTTGTCATTTTTGCATTTAAGTTACCTGGCACTTGCTCACTAAGTCAGCACTAAAAAATTAAAAGCACTACACACTCACAAACTCCCCTTGAGTACCTTGTTCCCCATTGGCCCTTTTTTTCAATTATAAAGGAATTCCCAATACTATTCTAGCATGTCCAAAGGTCAGTTGTCAATCTCCTCTCCGGTCCAGCTGGTGAATCTGGGAATCCTGAGGCAATGTTACAACTGCCTCATGTACACAGACAACCCTCTCCTCCTCCCAACAAATTCCAACACATGTGAGAGATGCAACCATATAGCCAAACTGGAGGCTAAGCTCTCTCAACTCAGTACTGGCATAACCAGTCAGGAGGAGAAGGAAACCGCACTCACTACAATTCCAGTCTCACATAGACCTACCACAACAGCAAACCAAACACATAAACACACAAAAACATACTCGGAGGCTCTAAATAAAAATCTGCCTAAGCAGCAGAGACCTCCAAAGCAGACACCCAAGCAACCACTACCCCAAAACAAAACACATGCAACACATAGCTCACAAAGCCAGTGTGCTGAACAGTCACAGCCCTAAAGGCTAAACAACACACCTGATACACTTGTAATAGGTGACTCTATCATCAGGCACACTGACGTCCTGCTCATCAGGCTGAACAAGGAGAAGGTCACGGTGAGTTGTCTGTCGGGCGCTAGGAAACGCCACATAACACAAGCACTCAGGTCACTCCAAGGCAAGTACAAATATGACTCAGTCATTGTCCATGCTGGTGTGAATGACCTGAGACGTACCTCCCTGGACTACATGAAAAGAGACATAGAGGAGCTCTCTGAGCATGTAGCCCAGGCCGGTATGACTCTGACCTTGAGTAGCATCTTACCCTCACCAAGAATGATGTCACAATATGAAGACAAGATGATCAATTTCAACAATTGGCTTAAGTATTGGTGTCATTCAAAGGGGATCCAATGCCTGTCAGCCTGGGATGACATGCTTGACAAGCCACGATGCTTCGCTAGGGATGACTTGCACCTGTCACCCCTGGTCTTTCGGATATTAGCAAAGGCTCTTGCTACTCCCATAGTGCCTTTTTTAGGCAAGGCTCAAAAGACAAACCCACCTCCATAGGTATCACAATGGATAAGAAACTAAGAGTAATGCTACTCAACGCCAGAAGTCTAAACCTCAAGATGCACGCACTCAAAACTCTCCTTAGCATGGAGAACATCGATATCTGTGCAGTAACAGAAACCTGGTTCAAGGCTCCCGAGAGCACCCCAGCACTACCAGGTTATACCTCATACCATGCTTTTCGGCCCCAAAACTTGGACCAAACCACAAAAGGAGGGGGAGTATCAATATTCGTCAAAGATACCCATACCTCCAGGTTGGTGGCACAGCACGAAGCATCAGAGACTATCCATGAGCAACTAACAGTGGGTAAAACTGCCTTCCAGTTTATAGCCTGCTACAGACCACCCTCCCAAACGCAGGAACCCCACTCGGCCTTCCTGAGAACACTGGAAAATATGAAGGTCTCTCCAAACACCATTATATTGGGCGACTTCAACTACCCAAACATAGACTGGGAGCATTACTCTAGCTCCAACACCCTAGCTCAAAGGTTCCTAGAATTTATAAACTCAAATGCTATGGAACAACTTGTTACCACTCCCACAAGAGGGGAAAACATACTGGACCTGATCATCACCAACATGGGGACTCTATGCTCCAGACCAGAAGTGTATCCCTCACTGGTAAGATCATACCATAAACTAATCTCACTGGATATTCACATCCTGACCCCACCCCCTGCCCAGAAAACCACAGTGAAAAATTTCTCTAAAGTAAATTTCACACTCCTCAAAACCAAGGTGGAATCCTTCAAAGCCCCCAGGCCTGTGGAAAATACGGCCCAGACTGCAGAATCCTTTATAAATGCATTCTATGAACACCTTCAGGAATCCTTGGATCTTGCAATCCCAAATAAAACCAAGACCCAATCCTCCAAAGGCAGATGTCCTGTCTGGTGGACCTCAGCCATAAACAAACTATACAATAGAAGGAGGAAGCTACTACATGATAGAGCAAAATCCCAAAAAGGGAAGGCATCTCTGATCAGTATTAGCAAAAAACTACAGGCACTCATAAAATCGTCTAAGGCCAGCTTTGAGAGAAGAATTGCACAGGACACTAAGGATAATCACAAGGCTTTCTTTAGTTATGTTAGGAACCTGGGTGGGAATTCCCAGATATGCTCAGAATTAGTCCAAAATGACAAAAAATACACCGAACCCACAGACATTGCCAACATCCTAGCTGACAGGTTAAGTGCAAACTCCCCCCCCCTCCCCACCAAAAGGGCAAATATCTATCCCTGCAGAGTGCTGCCCCCCTGACATCTCAGATGCTCAGGTAAGAGCCGCCCTCTCCAAAGCAAAAAACACAGCATCAATGGGACCAGACGGTGTCCCGGGCTGCGTCCTACATGAACTCCAAGAAGAGCTAAACCCAAACATAAAACTACTGTTCAATATCAGCCTTACTACAGGATATGTACCCAAAGAGTGGCATACAGCAACAGTGGTCCCTCTCCACAAAGGTGGTGCCTCAATGGATCCTGGAAACTATCACGCCATAAGCCTGACTAGCTTGGTCTGCAAAGCTATGGAAAGGATCATCATGGACCTCATAAATAAAGATATTGGGGACCTACAGACACTGGATCCTACCCAGTTCAGCTTTGTTAAGGGCAGATCCTGCCTCTTAAACCTGGTCGATTTCCTTGAAACAGTCACCAAGGCCATTGACGAGGGGAAGGTGGTCCAGACAGCCTACCTGGACGTCGCAAAAGCCTTCGATACAATACCCCACTCGGGCATTATAGATAAGCTCAGTCCACCAGAACCAACAAAGGTTCAACCAAAAAAATAAATTGAAATTCGAACCACAGTGTGCACTGAATGAATACTCAAGATCCGAAACACGAAGATTTATTAAACCAACAACAGACTAAGCATATGCTTTCACCAGCAACCTGGCTTCTTCAGAGTCTGACAGTAAAACACTCCAAATAAAAAACACTCCACATTTAAAACAAGAATGCATTCTCCCCACCCATCCAATTAATCAATAAATCAATCAAACAGACAATTTCTTAAGAGTACATTTACAACCAAGTATTGTTTTAAAAAAAACAATTCATAACATTAAATAAACTTATAATAGTCATACACTACATATGTATACATATAAAAATGTAATATAAAATTACAGTTCCTCTAAATAACACTACTTAAGTATTTTAACTGAGGCTTTATGGTGACACATTCATTTAGTCCAGGGCGCCTGGTAGCATTGAGCCTAAGCTGCCATTCCATTTCTAACCTTGCTATCCTGTTCTGTACATCACACTGAATGTTAGACTTAACCCTATCTATAATAAAAAATAATAAATAATAAATAATAAATAAAAATTTGTTAAAGTTCCCACATACTGCATTATGCAAATAAAGTGCATTGTGCTCATCCTTTCTCCTGATTGAACTGACATGTTCCCCTATTCTTGTTTTCAAGCTTCGTGTAGTCATGCCCACATAAAATGCATCGCATGACATACACGAAGCAAGATATACACAATTCTTGGTGCTACAATTACAAGCGCCTGGACAAGATATCGTACGTTGATACCCCACTACACTTACGTACGTCCCAACTGCTATGTATCTACATCCTCTACAGGAACCACATTTGCTCATGGCAGATCTAATGTTGCTTCTACCCTCTCTTTCAAGTATACTCTTCAAGTTCTTTCCTTTTCCATAGACAATCACCGGGGTATCACCTAGGATCATTTTAATATCTTTACTCAGAAAATATTTCCACAAATTTCTGAGACTAGAACCTAGTTATTAGCTCTTTCATTGTATGTTAAAACAAATTTTGCTTTATTTGTTTTATTCAATGTGCTGACACTACTACCTATGTTTGCACCCTCCTCCCCTTGCCCTCTTAAAATAGGACTATATTTGTTTCTTCTTCTTCTATATACTTCTTTTTTGATGTTAGTTAACATTGATAGCGGGTACCCCCTGTCAACAAACATTCCAATCAATGTATAAATTTCCTTCTTAAATAAATCATCATTACTGATTAATCTACATAGCCGGACCATCTGGCCCTTAACTACACCTCTCCTTTGGTGCAGAGGGTGACAACTTGTGTAGTGCAGCATCGAGTTTGAATAACTAGGTTTCCTGTAAATTGTACTCACCAGTCCTTCTTTAGTCTTAAATAAGGTAATGTCCAGGTAATTTACTCTCTCTTTGTTCCAGGTGTGTGTAAATCTAAGAAAATCTGTGGTTTCATTAATGTAAGAGCAAAATTCCTTAACACTTTCCTCATCACCTTTCCAAAATATAAGGAGGTCATCTAAAAACCTACAGTACAAAAGAATGTTGCCCTTGTACTTTGAGTTTAACACAAATTGCTTTTCCCATGCCCATAGCACTAAATTAGCGTAGACAGGGGCACAGCGGGCACCCATCGCTACCCCTGTCTTTTGTTGATAGATCTCTCCATCAAATTGTATAAAGTTATTATGTAGTATGATTTCCATCAAGTCATGACATATCTCCAGTCTTTCTTTATCAAAACTGGGACTAGTTAAAAGACTGTCATAAAACAGTTCCAGCCCAGTTTGATGCGGTATCACTAAGAATAAGTTAATGACATCGACAGTCAAAAACCCAAACATCTCATTCCCAATGCCCTTAACACTTCCTACCCTTTCCAAACAATGCCACGAATCCTTTAATATGTGGTCAGCATCCATTAATGCTTTTTTACAAAAATGGTCCACAAATGCAGCCATTGGTTCTGTCTTGGAACCCTTTGCAGAAACAATTGGTCTAAACTGCACATTTTCTGTCCCTTTGTGGACCTTTGGGATTCCAAAAAGCTTGGGCATAGTAGGAAACTTCACACAAAGAAACTCATACTCAACCTCATTAATAACTCCTTGATGTAAAGCATCAAACAAAAACATGTCTATTCCTCTATATGCTCTATTAGTTTCATTAATTGATGCTCTAGTGTATGTGTTTTCATCCCCAAGCAACCTAAATATACAACTACTATAGTCTATTTTATTCATGATGACCATTCCTCCCCCTTTGTCAGGTTTCATACATCTAACCTTTTGTGTTGACCATAATTCTTGTATAACCTTTATTTCATTCTCTGATAAATTATCCTTAACCTCAGATTTTTGCCTACAGATTTTCCTAAACTCATATTCTACCATCTGTTCAAATCCAGTGATCTCTGAGTTTATGGGAGGCATGAAGCAACTTTTTCTTTTGATCCCTAAGGATACGTTCTCATCTGTAGACATCATAGCACATGAACCCTGACCAGCAAAATATAATTGCAAATTAAGCTTCCTAGTATATAACTTTATGTTTAGTAAAACTTGTGCAATATCTAGCTTGAAATTTGGCACAAAGTTTATACCTTTGCTAAACAGTTCAAAATACACATCACTAATATCCATTTCAGTGTAATTATATATTGTGAAGCCTTTGCTTCTAACAATGTCACATGATAATGAAGAAGTACGTACATCCAACACATCAGTGTTAGCTGAAGCAAATTCTTGATTTATACAAATATTATTGGGTTCATTATGAGTTACAGGCACATACATATTTACATTGCTATCCTGTGTCTTACTACAATTTCCCATTACATCAAAACTTCTGTACTGCACTTGCTTTACATTGTCAAAAATATACTCATTTGTGTGGTGTAAATTTTGATCACTTACATTCTGCATGTCACTTTGTTTTTCACTCAAAAATTCACAGTTCGTGGGAAACTCCAACACAAAATCAAAACATACATTAAAGTCTAACATATTAGTAACAACATCATTGGCTTTACATCTACTAGAGTTTAATAATTCACCCTCCTTCTTCTTGGATGCTGACGTGGAGATTTGGCCGTTTGTGGCTGCTTGTTCAAGAGCCTCTCCGACCTTCGCAGGAAAACCTGCGGCTCTAAAAAATCATCCCCTTCATCCACATACAATTCCTGTGTCACATCCATATCATTACCACCAATATCTTTTTCATGATTAGTACCATTGAAATTGAACACTTTTCTACCCGGTGGGTACGCTGCTTTATTTTTGTAATCTGCAGCATCCCTGACCAATTTTTTGTGTTTAATGGCCCTATTTTTTTCCACAAAAGCCTCAATGTTTTTAAAAACTTTTTCAAAATTCACTTTATATTGTAAAAACAATAAGTCAGATGTAATACTAAAGTGAAGTTTACTAATCTCTTCACGTAAAACATTGAGTCTATTATTGTTGTTCCGAATGATTAAATCAAGAAGCTCCATACCTGCTTTTTGAAACAGTTCAACCAGGTCTTGAAAAATGTCAGAATCCATTTCTACCCCCATCGGCAACTTCCATAAACGTAAACCCTTAGGGACTTGGTTAAGCCCCCTCGATTTAATCAGGAAGAAGTGTGGAGTGTTTTTTATTTGGAGTGTTTTACTGTCAGACTCTGAAGAAGCCAGGTTGCTGGTGAAAGCATATGCTTAGTCTGTTGTTGGTTTAATAAATCTTCGTGTTTCGGATCTTGAGTATTCATTCAGTGCACACTGTGGTTCGAATTTCAATTTATTTATTATAGATAAGCTCACCAGCTTAAATTTAAACCCCTATGTCACTAGATGGGTTGCAAACTGGCTCAAGGACAGAACCCACATGGTTAGAATTGCCACGTCAGACTCCAAACCAGTTACAAGTGGCATTCCACAAGGCTCAGTCCTGGGACCTCTCTTGTTCGGTATATATTTCTCGGAGGTACAGGCCAACACGGAAGGACTGTGGCTGACCAAGTTTGCAGATGACTGCAAACTGGGTGCCATAATCAACTCTCCAGCCAACACAAGCATCCTCCAAAAGGGCCTCATAGAAACAGACAAATGGTGCCAGAGCAATGGCCTCAAGCTAAACGCCAAAAAGTGTATAGTCATCCCCTTTGGCAAAAACAAAGTGCTCACAAATTACCACATAGGTGGTAATCCATTAAGTACAGAAGAAGTAATTAGGGACCTGGGGACCCAAGTTGATAGCAATCTCTCATTTGACAACCACGTGGCCAAAGTGGTTTGAAGAACATTTTATATAGCCCACCTAATCATGAAGGGATTCACATCTAGATCAGGGGAGGTCATCGTGCCTCTTTACTCATCCCTCATCAGGCCCATAATTGAGTACAATGCCCCTTTTGGGATGTACCTTACCAGACACCTACAGCAACTGGAAAGACCCCAAAAGTACCTCACCAAGAGGATCAAAGGGCTCAAACAGATGTCATATGCTGCCCAGTTAAAGAAACTCCAGCTCTACTCAGTGGCATACCGCCTGCTCAGAGGCGATCTGTGCCTGACGTATAAAGCCATGTCCAGCCCGGAAGTAATGGACATGCTGCACCTCAGAAAATCCAAATCCCATCGAGCTACGCGCTCGAGAGACTTGAACCTCAGCACTGAAATAAATAGGACATGCTGGAGGGACAGATTCATAACTCAGAGGCTCCCTTCACTCTGGAATAAAATCCCAGTCCAGGTTAGGCAGAGTCCCTCATTGACTCTCTTCAAGAGGAATCTTGTTGAGTGGATGGGAGACCATAGGTTTACCCCGGGTATCACTTCTGTGTCACTGTTAGACAGAGGCACAGTATACTAACCTCAAAAAAAGGGCATAGCAAAATTAATTTAAAATGGGTGGCGAAAGCCAAACACACTCTGGCTAGGCTTATAAATGCCCTTGGGCAGATAGCCTAGTATGAACCTATGAACAAAATAAATGCTGTATTCAAGAACTATTTGGATATATGTTGTTTACAGGCTTCTTAAGCAGTTCTCATCTCTTCTGGATAAACTTCTCAGCATGCGACCCATTAAATTTAATACCCAACTCATAGAGATGCCACATGATTTTTGAATGAAAATGTATTTGTAGCATTAATTCTTAGGTCCTTTAAGAAGTTACTTCATCAAAGACAGACACTGTAGAAAAAAATGATTTCTTAAATGTATTCCAGAAAACATTGCATTACATTTGTTGAGACTGAAAGAGATTCCAGATTTAGATGACAAATTTGAGATCTTCAATAGTTAGAGATTAATTTCACCAAAATCTTTTCTACTAATGATAGTACATTTTATTTTGTAGTTGTGACATCCTTGCCTTGGATAAGTAATCAAGAAGTCTGAATCCTCAGCACTGACACTGGAGAGGGACATTTACTTGGAAGAAAAATGGATACACACAGTATTTTCAGATGCACCAAGCACAATTTCCCTTAAAAGCACACAGGTTACACCCTCAGCCCTGGGGCTGGGTTCCCCTCCTCCCACTCTCTCTCTCTCTCTCTCTCTCTCTCTCTAGGCTACAAACCTCCCCACTGACACAGCTGTAGGGTTGAGTCCTCAGACAAGTGTTACAAACTCCACCACCACCTCTTTTAAACCAGTGCTCTGTGTCCCTGCTCCAAGTAGCTGACACCTATGCTCTTTGAGATTTGATTTTTATAGGATCATAGGATCGTAGTATCATAGGAAGGTGCTAGGCTATTGGCCCTGAGGCTCTTCTAAGCCTAGCCAAGAGTTTTAGCCCATGTTTAGACAAGTCAGCAACCAAAGCCCCTGTCCAGCAGGATCAGAGGTGGAATACCAGGGGTGTATTTTCTGTTTCCTATCCAGTTATCCAGGTTGCACTTGAAAAGGGATAATGAGGTACTCTGCTTGATGTGGAGAGGGAGTCTATTCCACAGATGGGGAAGTCTCTGGGACACTAATCTGTCCCGCCAACAAGTCCTATCGATGTCACAGACCAGGTTGAGGTCACGCATGTGGGTTACTCAAATGGAGCTTGACTTGTGGATATGCAGCAGTCCCATCAAGGCAAGGTCTGAGATTGCTTTGTATGCCAGACAGAGGTTACCTCTGAGGAGTCTGTATGAAACTGGGTAGAGGGACAGGGCTTTTAGCCTATCTGTGTAGGGTAGATTTTTGAGGCCCTGGATTCTTCTGGTCAGGAACCTCTGTGGTCTCTCCAGCTGCTCCATGTGTTTTGTGAGATACATGCTGAAAGGGGCATTGCACTCAATAATTTGCCTTATAAAGGAAGAATACAGGGATGTTATGACCTCCTTGTCTCTGGATGAGATACCCTTACTTATGAGGTGCGCCATATAGAAAGCTTTCCATACAACAGAAGCAACAGGGTGGTCAAAAGTCAGGTTGCTATCAACCTGGGTGCCCAAATCCCTCATGACTGATTGTGTGCTTAGGATGTATTGTTAATGTAATAATATGTGGGAATGTCACTCTTCCAAAAGGAAATGATGATGCATTTTTTGGAATTTAGCTTGAGGCCATGTTTCTGGCACCAGTCATTTGTTTGGGTGAGACCCTCTTGGAGGACGTCCACAACACTTGGGGAATTGATGACTGTGCCCAAATTGCAGCCATCTGCAAACTTGTTCAGTCCTAGCCCACTGGTTTTGGCCTGCACCTCAGAAAAGTATATCCCAAATTACAGAGCCCTCAAGACTGATCCCCTGGGTATGCCGCTCGTTATGGGTCTACTGCTTGAGGTGGCTTCCCCTATTTTGATTAGGTGGGTTCTATCAGTGAGCCAGTTTTCTACCCATCTGATAACATATGAATTGATACCTAGTTGAGAGAGCTTGTCTACTATGACCAAGTGGGAAATAGTGTCAATGGCCTTAGCCAGGTCATGGTAGGCAGTATGCACCATCTTCCCCTCGCCCATGGCTTTGTTGACTGTCTCAAAGAAGTTGTCCAGATTTAACAGACATGACCTCCTCTTGACAAATTCAAACTGTGTGTGGTCATGTGTTTGGAAGTTGCCAATGTCCATGTTAATGAGGTCCATGATTATTCATTCCATAGCCTTGCAGATCAGGCTAGTTAGTCTGATGGGTCTAAAATTTCCCGAATCGGTGGGCTCTCCACCTTTGTGTAAAGGGATGACAGTGGCTGCCCTCCACTTGACTGGGACAAAGCTAATAGTTAGGCTTTGGTTGAATAGGGTGCCTAATGGTGCTGCACGTTCATGTCTGAGTTCATGTAGGATGTTTTGTTAATAATGCAGTATTTTTTAGACGTTACATAGATGATTTCATTTTTGTTTGTAAGGGTGAGATATCTTTGTTTGATCAATTTTTGGTTGATTTGAATAAGAATTATCATGGGTTGGAATTTGAAGCACATATATCACGGTCCAGTATTCCTTTCCTTGATGTAGAATTTTATGTAGGAAATGATGGTTTGGTTCAATACAAACCTTTTAGGAAACCTACATCAGTTAATAATTTTCTGCATGCCAGCAGCATGCATCCTCCTCATTTAATCAAGGCTTTACCAGAAGGGGAGTTTAAAAGGAATTTGAGAAATACTTCAGATAAAAGGCTTTGGGAAAAAGTTTGTGATGGAACCTTAGATAGACTTTTGTCTCGAGGATATGATCATAATCAGCTTTTAGATGTAAAAAGGAAATTGTGTGGAACTCAAACATTAAAGACAAATAGATATGTGAATAGTCATAATTTTGACTTCAAATTTGAATTGGATAAGATATTTTTTGTGTCGAGGTATTCTATTTTTTCTGATACCATGGAGAAAATTATAAGAGGATTGTGGCATGTTGTATGTGAAGATTTAATAGTTGGTCATTTACTTCCAAAGCATATTACTTTCTCGTACAAAAGGTATCCAAATTTAAAGGAAATATTAAACAAAAAATTTGAATCCTTGGTTGATGGTAATGTTGGGATGCATAGTTGCGGCCGATGCTCAGTTTGTGACAAAATTAAAAACATGCATGGGGTTAAAATAAATGGAAAGAAATATATGGCGTTTGAGAGATTCGATTGTATGTCTTTTGGTGTAGTATACATTTTGGGATGTGACTGTACCCCGCCTATGTGGTACATTGGTCAGACCACCAGGAAGGTTAAGGTTTGCATTTTGGAGCATTTGAGTGACATTAGGAGGGGCAATATGGAGAGTCCAGTAGCCACTCACTTTTGCAATACACACAAAGGTAACATTGAAGGTTTCAGATTCAGTGTACTTGCCAGACCTCATTTGTGCATAGGAAATTTTAAAACTGCTTTGAATAAGCTTGAACAGAGGATGATTATAGGGTATCACACATTATTTCCTGTTGGAATGAATTTAGAAAATGGATGAAAAGTCTTGGTGAAGCTATTTTGAATCTTATAATATATTTATTTCATATTTAATTATGTATATTAATATGTAAGTTATACGTTACTATTTTTTTGAAATTTATAAGACATGGATCAGTTGAGTTAAATTAAAGTAAATTAAATTGATGTAATATTTAAAATTGTATTTAAATTATGATAAAATAGAGAATTTTCATGTTTATACATGTTGGATTTCAGTCACAGTGTGGATAGGGTTAAAAATGTCAGATGAACTACTGAATTGATTTAATTATTGACTTATTGTTTAATTGATGTATGTATAAAAAGAGTATGTGAAAGTGTCTAAATGTGATCCACTGAAGGCGAACTGCCGAGGCACCAGGACAGAAATGATGGATTAAAACTGCTTTTGCGGTTTCACCCTCTGACTGCTTATTTTGTGGTGTATTTTTCATGTAGGATGCAGCCTGGGATGTTATTGGGTCCCATGAAGGCTGTATTTTTTGCCTTTGAGAGGGCAGTGATGACCTGTTTCCTAGAGATAAGGGGAGGGGGGCAGATACTGGGGATGTCCTGATTTACTGATGGGGGACAGAGGGGAGAAGTTTTTGCTGAATCTGTCAGGCAGTAGTTGGGTATATCTGCAGCATTTGTGTATTTGGTATCCTTGACCACCAGTTCTGAACAGGTGTGAGTGCTTCCTTTGAGATTGTGGACATATGTGAAGAAGGCCTTATAATTGTCTATAGTAGATGTGGCCAATTTGGACTCAAAGTTGGCTTTAGAGGATTTCACTAGTGCTCTTATTTGCTTGTTCAGGCTAAGGAGAGATTGCTTCCAGTTGGGCACCTACTCCTTCTTGGTCCTGGACAACATTTTTTTTTCCTTTTGTTATATAGTTGATTTATTGCAGATGTCCATCAGACAGGTTTACTCTTCCTTGCAGAGGATGATTTTGTCCTGTCAGGTATTCCTGGTTCCATGCATCTATATAAGTATGTGTATCGTACTTTGGTGTAGATTTGGGCATTGGTGCCAGTTCCAACGAGGGGGGGGGGCTGTGAATCTGTTTATACCATCCCTCAGGAGGTTGTAATTAGCTCTGGAGAAGTTTTTTTGTTTGACCCTAGCTAGAAGGGGGTCAAGAGAGATGCTGACTTTGAAAGTGACTGCTTTATGGTCGAATATCACCAGGGAGGATGATACTGTAGGGGTGCTGCAGTGGTTACTCATGTTGGTTAATACCAAGTCCAAGATATTATCACCTCTTGTGGAGGTATCGACTACTGCTCCAAGGGATTTGCATTGTTAAAATCAAGGAATCTCCAGTCTATGGTTGGGTAGTTAAAGTCGCCCAGGATCAGGGTAAAGGGTTGAATCTTGATAGATTCAAAGAGGTCCAGATAGGTGGAGTGGGATTACTGAGTCAAATTTGGCGGGTTGTAGATAGCTATGATTTGAATAGGGGTCTTGTCAATGGTTAGCTGCACCTGGAGTGTCTCCTGTGTGTCATACTGTCCAACCAGCCTGGAGGAATGTGTGTCTTTAATATACATGAACACACATGAACACACACACACACACACACACACACACACACACACACACACACACACACACACACATATACACATACATACACACACACACACACACACACACACACACACACACACACACACACACACACACACACACACACACCTGGGAAAGACTGGCACAGATTTATCAGCTATGCCCCCTTCTGCCCTGACTATAAGGCAGGTACTGGCACCAGAATACTCCCAAGCCATAGAGTACCCAATTATACTAAGAATTAATACTAATACAAATGGTAGTGTTTGACCAGTGCAGCAAACATTTCAGGAGTGGCCACAGTGTCACCAAATAAATATAACTACTCTCAAAGGTTAAAATATTCTCTAAAAAAACAGCCACAATGAAAAGTTTAAATGTATTTAATAATAAATAATAAAGGAACATGAAAATACTAAATATCTATTTACAATAAACACCAGAGTTTTAATCACAAGAAATATTAAAAATAACACAGATGGATAGATTCACACAGATACAGAAAAACAATACTTAAATCTCACTGTATTTTCCTAAATGATCTAAAGAACTACTTTTCCCTGGTTACATATAAAGCAGGGCAAGATGAAGTAGGTGAAGGGTCTTGTCAGTTCAAAAACAGAGTGACCCGTGACTTCTCTCTTATCTAGTATTAAAACATAATTTCAGTGCAAGATTTCAGAATGACATCACATACATCTGGTCATCTGACTCTGGTACCACACTACCCCTTTGCTGAGCTCGAATTTAGCACATATGTGTTACCATACACACAGATAGACTTTTTGATGAAATGTTTTATAGCATCTGGAAGCAAAAAAAACATTTCAAATCATCCACCCTTCCATGGTAGCAATTAGTTCACCCCTAAGGTGGTTTTCACAGACATGTCATCTCTGGCTGCAATCAGAACTTCAAGATACAATCATTATGGCCTAAACCGGGTAATTTAATTTCAGACTATTTTTCAAAGTTATCTCAACTAACATTAACCTCTTCTCTTCCAGTATCATCTGTTACAATATATTAATTTCAACAGTTAAAACACTTTTTGACATACAGGTGTATTTCTTTTCTACCCAGCAGGACCCACTGCTGCTACATTTTTCACAAGCAGTTTTACTAATACATTTTCAACACAAGCACCTGTATGAATCAGTTGGATATATAAATGACATATAATTCATTACAAAACTCCAGCTATCTATGTTTGCATATGTTACACATCCACTGCCTGACTTCTCCAGGCATAGCTGGCAATACCTCACATCAACACCCCCCCCTTTTGAAGACTTAAGCTATTTGTTTCAAGTGACTCTTGAGAAACATGGCTTAAGGGAAATTATCCTGTCCAGGAATATATTAACCAGTACCCTGTCTTGAAAGCCCCTCTGCACTTGCCATGCTGACACCACCTTAGTGCTGCACTGTCATATCATATGCTACAACCCTAGGCTTTACCTTAATAATGTGGCATTTTGCTGGCTGGTTTGATGTAGCCATATATCAACCTCAGACTTCACCTGCCACCAACTGCAAATATATACTACCAGGACCTCCCTAATATGGTAAGGCTTCATCATGTTAACATGGTACAGTTTGTCCCCTCCTGCTTCCTGCCTAGTAGGTTTACCATTAGGTCAACATTACTGACCTTCCTTACCACTTTGAAGTGTCCTTCCCATGCTGCATGCAGTTTATTGTGTCTGACAGGAAGGAGCACCATAACCTGCTGTCTCACAGCAAACTCTTGGGCTTGAGTATTCCTGTCACACCAGACCTTTTTCTGATGTTGGGCTTCTTCCAGGTTCTCCTGGCCCAAGTCCATGAGCTCCCTAAGCCTTGTCATGAGGTTTAGATCATATGCCACAACAGTCTCCTTGTGGGATTCACACTCACCCTCTCACTCATCATGAATCAGATCTAAAGGCCTCCTCACCCTATGTCCATACAGCAACTCAAAGAGTGAAAAATCTGTGGATTTCTAGGGTATGTCTCTATGCAAATAGCAGATGGGGAAATATTTGTCCCACTCTCTCTTAAACTGGTCGCACAATGCCTGTAGCATGGTCTTTAGTGTAGAGTTTAACTTCTCCACAACACCATTAGTCTGGGGGTGGTAGGGCTGGTCTTTAGGTGCTTCACCCCACAGCATTCCTACAGACAAGCCAGCAGGTCTGAAATGAAATTGACACTTCTGTCAGTCAGTATTTCTCTTGGGGAAACCTACCCTGTTGAAAATCTCTAGCAAAGCATTTGCCACCATATCTGCCTCGATAAAGGATAGAGCCACTGCCTCAGTGTATCTAATAGCATAATCTACTACCACCAGAATATACTTACTCCTTGTGGAACTTGGGGTACTCAGAGGCACTACAATATCCATAGCTACCCTCTGAAATGGCAACTCAATCTCAGGCATAGGCACCCAAAGGAGCTATGACCTTGTCTCCTGCCTTGCCTACCTTTTGGTACTGCTCACAGGCCCTGCAGTACACTACTACATCCCTTGCAATCTCAGGCCAATAAATGTTCTGCAAAATACGGTTTACTATCAAAATTTTGAACCGAACTCCGTCGACTGTACTTTGTTCAAACACAGAAATTAGAAAACGGCAATGTCAAACATCAAAAGCCAAACTAGGAATGGGTTTTAACAAGGGTCGAGATAGGGGCTTGATGTTTGACATTGCCGTGTTCGAATTTCCACGTTTGAACAAAGTGCAGTCGATGGAGTTTGGCTCGAAATTTTGATAGTAAACCCAAAATACATCTCTTGGTATGCTTTATGCCCATGCAACCTGCAAAAGAAATGTCATAGGCTATGGCTAGAAGTGCCAGACTGTAGACTCTAGCTGGTACCATCTGCTGCATTACCTCATCCTTTAGCCCTCCCTCAGGAGTCTACTGTCTATACAGTAACCCTTTGTTCCAGTATACAAACTCTCCTTTTCCTTGAGAATCCAGTGCCTCCCTAGCTACCTCCCTGAAGCCTCATAATGTAGGGTCTGAGAGCTGAGCCTGTCTCAACTCTACCTTTGTGACCCTTCCCATCTCCCCTTCCACAGGAAGTCTAGTATCCTATCACAGTGGTGCCTCACTGTCAGTCTAGTACTGCCACTCAGCTCTACTGTTGCAGTCAGTCTGTCTAGGGGAGCACCAGTACCTACATGCAGCTGTGGCTCACCTTCAGACTCACTGTACAGGGTAGCTCCCTCCCTAAAAATAGCCACCTCACCAGCTCTGGCTTCAGCTGTGGGATCTATCAGGGTCGCACACAGGCTACCAGCCCCACACGTCTGTCTCCAAGCCTGACTGCATGTAACTACATGCACACAAGGTGCTGTATTATCAAAATCATTACCTGCCAAGACATCTACAGGGATATTCTTAAAGACACTTACCTGCTTGCTTCTTTTTCCACCCTCCCAGTCAAGTTGAACTCTTGCCAAAGGCATTTGGAATGGAGTCTGCCCTAAAGCTCTGACTGGAGTGGACTACCCAAGCAAGGACTGCTCCCCTTTAACCACTGCAGGCTTCACAATGGTTATATCAGAGGCTGTGTGTGTCTTAGCAGTGGCCTGTTTTCCACCCACTAAGACAGGATATAACTCTGGTGGTAGTCTCGTATCCCTGGTGTGTCTTGACAACTTACCACTGGCATACTGTTATTCCCACTTGCTGGCTCCCAGACCTTTTGCTCCCCACCATGCCTCCATATGCTACATGGCTCAACTGGTTACATTTAAAACTTCTAAGCCTTGATCCTGGCAATGTACCTGAACTAATGGCTTCTCCTGTTACTGGTGGACTCTGTTGGGGCGGTTTAGGCTGCCCACCATAGGTTCCCTTATATGCATATGCAGCATTGGGTATCCCCTTCTTGTGCAATGATGCCCTGCTTGCTAAGTAGAGATCCCCTTTTTCCCCAGCTCCATCTGCAGAGTTACACTCCCCGTCTGTCAACCAGATGATCAAGTCCTCAGGCAAAGTGCTAATGGCTTGTTCCCTCACTAAAAGGTCTGCCAGTCTTTCAAAAATGGTGACCTGACATGCACTCATCCACCTATGAAAATAAGTGCTTAACTCAGCAACATACTCACATACACTTTCATCTGCCTTGCTCTCATAAAACTTTTTTCTGTAAGCTTCAGATGTTAACTTAAAACATTCCAATAATCATTGTTTTGCTTTATCATAGTTTAAACAGTCAGTATCAGAAAAAGTAAAAACAGCAGTTGCAGCTTTACCATGAAGTCAGAAGGTCAGCAACCATACCCAGATCACTTGGTCAACATTATACTGTTTACATACTGTGTTCAATATATGAATACAACTATCAAGATTATCACCACCTGTAAACTGTGGAAGAAATGTACTGACCTTTATTGCTTCTGGGGTTTGGTTATTCCCTTCCCCATTACCTCCATGACCCTGACGAAGAGTCAGCATCTCCCTCTCATATTGGCAGTGTTCTTCATATTTTTCAGCCTCAACATGACACAGCCTCACCACTGATTCTAATTCCAAATGTTCGGCCTCCAGTTCAAGTCTCAATTCCAGATGAATTTTTAAGTCCTCTGAAGAAAAGGTGAACTGTCCTGTTTCTGAAGGCTGCACATCCCATCACCAGACTGGTTGTTGGCCCATGCTGCAGCTGTAATTAAGGCTGAAATAATTTCCTTTTTAGTCAGGTTGGCATGCTCCAGTCCCTTGGCTTCACACACCTTGGTCAACTGGTTCTTTCTCAGCTTGCCATAATCCTCTG
Source organism: Protopterus annectens (assembly GCF_019279795.1). Taxonomy (NCBI): domain Eukaryota; kingdom Metazoa; phylum Chordata; order Ceratodontiformes; family Protopteridae; genus Protopterus; species Protopterus annectens. The sequence goes on from NC_056725.1 coordinate 565,969,073, forward strand.
CTGGCATCTTTGCCTGTTTTCCCTGACTAAACTAAACTAACAAAAATATATAAAACTGTTATGAAAATGAAACTCTGTATGTTTACCTTGTGGCTGATGAGAGTATACATACCTTCAGTGACAATTGCCTAGAGGCTGCAGGAGTTCAATTAATATTTCTCCACTGCAACCAATATGTGACATCCCTGTACTGGGCCAGTATTCAAGGAGACTGAATCCTCACCATTGACACTGGTGAGGAATGTTCACTTGGATACACACAGTATTTTCAGATGCAGCTCCCTGCACCAAGCATAATTTTCCTTAACAGCACACAGGGACCACACTCAGCCCTGGGGCTATGTTTCTCTCTCTTTCTCTCTCTCCAGGCCCCAAATAAGACTCCCCACTGACACATGTAGGGTTGAGTCCTTAGCCAACTGTTCCAAGCCAAGTCCTCCAACACCCACTCTGTGAAACAAATGCTCTGTTTCCCTTGCTCCAAGTAGCTGACACCCACACACTTTGAGATTTGATTTTCACACACATACCTGGGGAAGGCTGGCACAGATTTACTAGCTATGCCCTCTTCTGCCCAGACTATAAGGTAGGCACTGCCACCAGAATACTCCAAAGCCAGCTACTCTAAGGATCTTGCAAGGGTACCCAATTACACTGAGTAGAATTAATGCTAATAAAAATGGCAATGTTTGACCAATGCAGCAAGGTTTTCAGAAGTGGCCACAGTGTCACCAAATAAATATAACTACTCTCAAAGTTTAAAATATTCTCAAAAAGACCAGCCACAATAAAAAGTTTAAATATATTTAATAATAAATAATAAAGGGACATAAAAATACTAAATATCTATTTACAATTAACACCAGTGCTTCAATCCATGGAAATATTAAAAATAACACAGATGGATAGATTCACACCAATACAGAAAAACAGTACTTAACTAATCTCACTATATTTTCCTGACTGAACTAAATAATTACTATTCCCTGGTTACTCACTAAAGCAAGGCAAGATAAAGTGGGTGAGTGATCTTGTCATTTCCAAGACAGAGTGCCTTGAGACTTCTCTCTGATCTAGTATTAAAACATAATTTCAGTGATAGATTACAGAATGATGTCACATACATCTGGTCATCTTACTGTGGTTCCCACACTACCCCCTTTGCTAGAAATTGAACCAGAATTTAACACATATGTGTTACCATACGCACAGACAGAGCTTTGCTGAGATGTGTTATAGCATCTGGAGGCTATAAAATAAATTCAAAATGTCCACCCTTCCATGGTAACAATTAGTACACCCCTATGGACAATACAGTAGGATTCCTAGTCTGGGTTTTCACAGACATTTTGTCTCTGGCTGCAATCAGAACTGTAAGATACAGTCCTTATGGCCTAAACAATGTAATTCAATTTGAGACTATTTTTCAAAGTTAACTGGACTGAGTTTATCCTCTTCTCTTCCAGTATCCTCTGTTACAATATATTAATTTTAACAGTTACAATACAGTCTGACATACAGATGTGTTTCTTTTCTGTCCAGCAGGACCCACTGTTGGTAAATTTTTAACACAAGTAGCTTTACAAATACATTTTCAACCCAAGCACCTGTACAAATTATTTCGATATACAAATAACATATAAGTCTTTACAAAACTTCAGCTAGCTATGCTGGCATATGTTATATATCCACTGCCCTACTTCTCCTGACATAGCTGGCAATACCTCACATCATCAAAGTAGTCCTCTATGGATACATATATATATATATATATATATATATATATATATATATATATATATATATATATATATATATATTAATCCAGTAGAAATTGCATGTGTTAATAATAATACAGATGATATTAAACAACAAAAAGTCAGGGATTGAGCCCTGATATGCATCACAAAGAACATTTGATGAAGTTGACAAAAATCTCTGCACAGATGCTGTTTGACTTCTCTCTGAAATATGTCTCATGATCCACTTAATAATGTAGGGATATATGTCAGACTTAGATATTGATTTATGATATATCAGGGAATCAAATACCTTAGCTAGGTTAGAAATCTTATGTCACAAGTTAAACCAATATCACAGACCAAGGTTATCTAATCTAAGAACTCAGCTAAATTGGTAAATATATATCTATGGTGAAGAAATTCATGAGGGTTTAAATTTATTTCAAAAGTAATAAAGTAAAATGTGGTATTATATGCTTTAATATATACTTGTAATAAGTACTACATTCAACAAAGTAGTAGACCAGTGTGGAAATGTATATTGGAATATATATGCAATATAAAGCTTGTTAGGGCTATGTGCTCAGTTGCATTTCATTTTTCAGAATTCAGCAATAGTAATGCAGATTAATTAAGCTGTTTTTATTATGTATTATTGTTTGTCTCCTGAATTTATTTATAATATTTCAGAAGTATTGCTATATAGTAAAGCATGGTTTATATTCACGTATGCTATACTTCATCCAAAAGGACTGAATAATAAACTTTTAATGAAATATTGTTTATAGTGTTTAGAATATGTATTTAATGATTCAGTTAAAGGAAAATTCTGTAGTGTACCTTTAAAGTTCCCAAGCTCAGTTACGCTTATAGTAAGATTTAAAATTGTTATAAAAAAGGAATGACAATTTTTTTAAAATAGTTTGGAACTCTTAAAAGCAATTTGCGGACGCAAAAGTTCTTAAGTTTAAATAAAAATGTTGTACTTTCCAAAATGTATGTTTATGTTTTTTTTTTCTAGTTCTGGTTATTATTTAGCAACTTTTGGTATAATAGTGAAATTTTGTAGGTATTTGATTCTCTGCCATTAGAGTCAGAGCCAGACTGTTGCTTTTCTGGCAGGAAGTGATATAATCATTTTTTTCCTGTTATTGTTATGGGCTAATTTGGTCTCAAACATTATACTCTCTTGTTTTATCTTGCACTAAAGCAATTTTGTTATTCTGTATAGTTTTGTTTTGTTACTAGCAGTAAGAAAGTGTTCTAAAAATCTGCATACATGGATTTTCCTTATGTAACTTAATCAGTTTATGTTGCCAACATTTTAGAAGTTTTATTTTCCACAGTTATCTAGCGCTAATAAAAATTAATTTTTTTCTATGAAGTAAGCAGCAGGTAATGTTTTAATTTGCAAGAAATGAGGGAGAGGTTCATATTACTAAGTTCTGTGCTACTAAAAAATGCCAATGAAATACACTTGAAAACTGAAATGTATACTTTGAAGTTGTTTCAACATTATGAGTAATTGAACTATATGTCACTGTATTATATCTAAGCTAGTGTGGTGTACTGTATGTTTGGAAGGAAATCAAGTTCAAGCTCTTCTAGATTCTAGAAACATCCCAAAGATGATCACTATGGGCACACTCACCATCCTTTCCTCACAGGGCAAGGCCAGGTTCCCATAATACCTTCAGCAGGATCTCATTTTCTGATGCAATGAAATTGTCCTTCACCATTCTTGGGGCAAATATAACCTATTACGTCAGACATAAAACAACATGTTGTACCCATCTGTCATCTGCATATGGCTCTGCACATTCGTTCAGAACAGATAATATCTTTCCCAACCGAAATTCACTTTGTAAAGCTATTTAGGACATACACAAATACATGTTTCCATGCAGGATTTCATAACATGGCACATATACTAAAGTATATACACTTCCAACTGTTTTCTGCACTGTTATTAAACAATCTAGCTACATACACAACCCTTCATTGAAATACATTGCAAAATATTTGCGTATATCTGCCAACTTTTGCATATCTGCTAACAAGCAAATAGATATACTTATGTTATACATTATTTGTGCACGGATATCCAATTTAAAAATATCCAGCCTCCAGCAACAGATTATTTCAAATGCTTGTCTGGCAAGAACTTTTCTTAGTGCATATCCATTTGTAGGTTTTGCAGAGTGGCTGAGGAAACATTTTTGTCTATAGAGAGTTCCCAGTTTTTGGTATGTTTTTTCAATATAGGTCTGAATGTGCAGGTCAAAAGTCAAGTTTTCATCTATGATGACACCTAACAGTTTGGTATATAGTACAACTTCAATTATTGTGCTGTTTTGGGCTTGGGTGGTGAAATTTTCCTTGTTTAGTGGAGTAGATTTGTTTAGCAGAAAAAGAACAATTTTAGTTTTGTTAGGGTTTAGGGCAAGATGGTTATTGGACATCGATATCTCTTTAGTAGTGACGGCATCTTGAGTGAGTTGGTGTAGCTCAAATGGTGTGTTGGCAGTACAGATCATTGTGGAATCATCTGTGTATTGGATGACAGTACTTTGAGTAAGAGAGGTGTGAAAGATATTAATAAAGATGCTGAATAGAAGGGGCCCTAGCAAGGATCCTTGTGGAACACCTGTAGTTGTGTTGATGAAGGAAGAGAATGAGTATTCCTATTTGGTTGATTGTTGCTTGTTAGTCAGGTAGTTTGAGAACCAGTCTAGGGATCGGGGTGACATGCCTATGCCAAACAGTTTGGTGAGTAGGAAAAAGTGGGAGCTGGTATCAAAGGCCTTGAAGAGGTCTAAAAAGAGAGAGGAGACACTTCTTCCATCATCTTGGGCCTGGTTAACTGTCTCTGTGAAGAATATGGGAGCCATAGTAGTCCTATAACCTGATCAAAATCCATTTGGTTGTGAAGTACATGGTGAAGAAGCTGGGTGTGGATGCATTTCTCCAGGATCTTAAAGATGGGTGAGAGAGTAGCAATGGGTCAGAAGTTGGGGATGTCTGTGATAGTGCCTCCTTTATGTAGAGGCAGAATGTATGCTCTTTTCCAAATAGTGGGTATATAGGATTCCAGAATAGATCTGTTAATAAAAACACTGATGGGAAAGGCTATAGAATTTGCAGTGAGTTGTAGGACCTCAGGAGGTAGGTTGTCTGTGGCGTTGATGCAAGTTTTGAGTTTTTGGAGCAGCTTTTTATTGTGTTGGTGGGGACAGGTGAGATAGAGAGTTTGGTGGAAGGGAGAGTAGGGGCATGTTGGATGGATGGCTTGTGAGGAAAGGTGGCAGTTCAACTGGCAATAGTATTAATGAAATACGAGTTAAAGAGTGTAGCTATTTCTGTGGGTCAGGGTTCTGGCAAGGATGGTTATTTGACCAGGGTTTCATTTCATTAAAGTCTATAGAATTAACAGTATCTTTTTGATGACGTGCTTATATTTTCCCCCATTTTTATCACTCTCTGTTTTTTTCAAACATATTTCTGAGATGTATCTTACATTCCTACTAGAAGTGGGAAGAGTTATGTGCTATTTGATATTCAAATTCTATACTAATTAGGTGTCCAGTTACTTAGCTGGGTGTTTCTAATTTTCACATTTTCAATGCCTGCAGGTAAAGAGGTATGCTAAGAAAGTTTACAGCCTTGCATATGTGTAGCTGGCACATTTTATTTTCATACTGTATTCTAGGCTGATGGTAACATAGTACAACTATGGGGATGTTTGCCTTCTTTGGGGCATGCATGTTTAACAGATTAGTCCAATATGGCTGAACTGTCTTCTGTGTCATGAGCCTGTTTAGATACATATTAGGTTCATAGGTTAGTACTAGGCTAACTGCCCTTGTGAGCCATTTTAAGCCTAGCCAGTTATCCCCTGTGAGAAGTCTAAATCTCAAAATGCACGCACTCGAGGCCCTTCTCAGTATGGAGAACATCGATGTCTGTGCAGTGACAGAAACCTGGTTCAAGGCTCCTGAGAGCACCCCAGCACTATCAGGTTTTACCTCTTATCATGCGTTCCGGCCCCAAAATCCGGACAATACCAAGAAAGGAGGGGGGGTATCCATATTCATCAAGGACACCCACACCTCAAGACTGGTGGCAACGCACGATGCATCGGAGACCATCCAGGTGCAATTAACCATAGGCAAGACTGCTCTGCAAATTGTAGCATGTTACAGGCCACCCTCACAAACTCAGGAACCTCACATGGCCTTCCTGAAAACACTAGAGGGATAAATGTATCACCAAACACCATCATACTAGGTGACTTCAATTACCCTAATATAGACTGGGAACACTACTCAAGCCCAAACACCCTAGCCCAAAAGTTCCTGGAATTCATAAACTCAAATGCCATGGAACAACTAGTCACCATCCCCACAAGAGGAGAAAACATACTTGATCTCATCATCACGAACATGGGAGCACAATGTTCAACACCGGAAGTGTACCCCTCACTGGTGAGATCAGATCACAAACTAATCTCACTGGAGGTCCTCATCCCACCCCCACCTGAAATAAAAAAGACCACAGTAAAGAACTTCTCGAAAGCCGACTTCACACTTCTAAAGACTAGTGTGGTCTCCTTTAAGGCCCCCGAGCCGGCAGAAAACAGTACTCAAGCCGCTGAATCACTTACAAATGCCTTCTACCAGCACCTGCAGGACTGCATGGATAAGGCAATCCCAAGCAAAACAAAGACTCTTTGTACCAAAGGCAAGCGTCCAGTCTGGGGGACCCCAGCCATAAACAAACTCTACAACAAAAGGAGGAAGCTACTACAAGATAGAGCAAAATCCTTAAAAGGTAAGACACCCTTGATCACTATAAGTAAAAACTAAGAGCTCTCATAAAATCATCCAAAGCAAATTTTGAGAGAAAAATAGCTAAAGACTCAAAAGACAATCATAAGGCCTTCTTTAGCTATGTTAGAAACCTGGGAGGAAACTCCCAGATATGCTCAGAACTAGTTCAAAATGATGTGAAGATTACTGATCCTACAGACATTGCCAACATACTGGCTGACAGGTTCAGTGCAAACTCCCCTCCCCAAAAGGAGAGATATCTATACCAAGCGATTGCAGCCCCCAAACATCTCCAACGCCCAAGTGAGAACTGCTCTCTCCAAAGCAAAAACACAGCATCCATGGGACCTGATGGTGTCCCCGGCTGTGTGCTCCACGAACTCAACGAGGAATTAAACCCACAGCTAGGACAGCTGTTTAATCATAGTCTTACCTCTGGATACGCACCCAGGAGTGGCGCACTGCAACTGTGGTCCCACTTCACAAAGGCGGTGCCTCCACCGACCCTGGAAATTACCGGCCCATTAGCTTGACAAGCCTTATCTGCAAAGCCATGGAGAGGATCATAATGGACCTCATAAATAAAGACATAGGAAATTTGCAGACTTTGGATCCATCCCAGTTTGGCTTTGTCAAAGGCAGATCATGCCTTCTAAACTTGGTTGACTTTTTCGAAACAGTCACCAAAGCCATTGATGAGGGAACGGCAGTCCATACAGCCTACCTCGATCTGGCGAAGGCCTTCGATACAATACCCCACTCGGGTATCATTGAAAAACTCATCAGCTTAAATGTTAACCCATACATCACAAGATGGGTTGCAAACTGGCTGAGTGACAGAACCCACAGGGTCAGAGTTGCTGGCGCCATGTCAGACTCAAAGCCTGTCACAAGTGGTGTACCACAGGGCTCAGTCCTGGGCCCACTCTTGTTTGGCATCTACTTTTCCGAAGTACAAGCAAACACAGGAGGGTTATGGCTGACAAAGTTTGCAGATGACTGCAAACTGGGCGCCATAGTAGAAAACACATCTGACACAGATATCCTTCAGAAGGGTCTCACAGAAACGGATAACTGGTGCCAGAGCCATGGCCTAAAGTTAAATGCCAAAAATGCATAGTCATACCCTTCGGGAAAAACAAGGTTACCCCTAGCTACCAAATAGGTGGCAATCCACTGAGCACAGAAGAAGTTATCAGGGACCTGGGGACCCAGGTTGATAGTAGTCTGTCATTCGACACCCATGTAGCTAAAGTAGTTAGGAAGACCTTCTACATTGCCCACCTTATCATGAAGGGATTCTCATCTAGATCAAGGGAGGTCATAGTCTCCCTATACTCATCACTCATCAGACCAATGATTGAGTACAATGCCCCATTCGGAATGTATCTGACCCGACACTTGCAGCAGCTGGAGAGGCCACAAAAGTTCCTCACCAAAAGGATAAAGGGTCTCAAATATCTGTCCTATGCTGCCCGACTGAAAGAACTCCAGCTCTATTCAGTCGCCACCGCTTGCTCAGAGGTGACCTTTGCCTAACATACAAGGCCATTTCAAACCCAGATTTGATGAATATGCTTCACCTCAAAAAATCTAGCTCCATCAGAGCCACAAGGGCGAGAGACTTAAACCTCGACACGGCTATTAATAGGACGTGCTGGAGGGATAGATTCATCACCCAAAGACTCCCTATGCTGTGGAATAAAATCCCGGTATATGTGAGGCAGAGCACCTCGCTGGCCTTGTTCAAGAGAAATCTTGACCAATGGATGGGAGATCGCAGATATACCCCAGGGATTACCTCAGTGTCACTGCTCGACAGAGGCACAGCAAAATAATGGGTATAGTTCCCCATACTAAAGGGGTGGCGTAAGCCACAAAACTATGGGCTAGGCTTGTAAATGCCCTCGGGCAGATAGCCTAGTATGAACCTATGAACCTATGAGATTCAAACCCTGTACCTTGTGTTTATAAGGCAAACACCTTAACCATTAGGCCACCCTCTGAACCCGACTTAAGTTTATTAACAAGTCCTGTTTCTATTTATATTTTGTATTCACTGATTGCAGCATTTTCATTGTGAAAGCTGATATAGGTTTGCATATTCTGGACTATATAGTTATAGCTGTGATTATTAAAGGCTGGTTATACATATATATTTTTCAAATAATGAGTAAAGGGTGGTGCAATGACATACCAGGGAGGCATTCTTTTATTATTCCTCATCCTTTCCCATAGAAATTGTCATGTGGGTTTTATGCTGACCTCTTAGATATGTATCTTCTGTGTTACAGTGGTTTCATGTGAGGATGTCCAAACCAGGAGGAGTGGACCAAGATACTCCAGAGCAGTGAGTTGGATGATTTGCCAGTTCACTGTATGAGTTCACATTTTTGGAGTGCCATTGACTAACCTTAAGATGTTGACATTGTTATTGCTAATATTTAAAATAGCAAATGCATTGTACAGTGGAGGAAGCCTGTGCAGGGTTGGTGACGGCCAACCTGTAGGAGATGGCTGGCATACTGTCAAGAATCCTGCGGACACTATAGGCTTGTGCACCTCTCATCCACATGAGTAAAGCATTAAGCCATGTAATAACTATTCTAGCTGCACATGCCAGAGGCATAACTGTGTACTTCTTTCTGTTGTGTTGATAACCTGTTTTAGGCCACCATTTGGCTCTGCAACCTTTCCACATTCCATATGCACTGGTTATAACATTCTCTGGCACACTGCTGGGGAGAAATCAGTCAGTACACTTAATCCTTGCTAGTATAGACACCTGTATGCAGCATATAATCATATGCCTATGTGCATTTATCTTACATGCATGATCTTTGGGTACTTTGGGGATGGAGAACATCAGTGGATGCATGCTGCCTTTGCTCATCTTAACCTAGACAGTTGTGTGCTGAATGTGATTCATATGTCACTGCACGTATGCTAAATGTGTTTTTTGTTGTACAATGATTGTATGTTTTGTATATTTTTATACATTCTTTGTACATTAATTGCATATGTGAGTACATGCCTCTTGCATTTTAGCCATGGCTTATTCTGTTTTCATTAGCAGCAGATATAAAATCATGTACATCTTATATGCATGCATGTTAAGTACACATTTATCTTCTTTGTTTGTTAGGTCCCATCCCTACATTTTTCCATTCTACCCTGACAACTGCCCAGCTTTTGTTTGCACATTTACCTTTCTTGCCTTCCCTTCTGCTTGTCAGGCCCACCCTGTTTGTTGGGTTTGTTCTACACAACTGCTTATGCTTTCTTAGTTGGACTGTCTACACCCATCATATTTATTTCTTGGATTTCTAAAACTTTACTTGCTCTCCAGTGAAGAAATATGGTGCCAGACCCTAAGAAAGAAATTTTGCCCACCCTGTTTTGACAACTGCCCCTCTGATAATCCTCCATGACATTTTTTTGCATTACAATAATTGCACCAGTATTTGCTGCTGTGGGTCTCATATTTGAACTCAGAAGTTGGGGTCTCTTTTAATGTGACTGTATCTTAGATGAACTGTGGACTTCACAGTTCTTGCTCAGCATGTGAAACTAGTATTCTCATTTCACAAAATGCTGATCGTTTTATCTATTTTCAGAAAATGATTTGAAATAGCTAAAATGCATATAATTTTAGCTATTTAAAGTGATTTGCTGTCTGTGAGAGTATTGCTTTTGCAGCAGAGGACCTATCCAGTGCTTTGCAGACATTTTTGAATCCTGCCCTCGAAGCTCATTGCTACGCTGTTGACTGTTTTGGTATCTGGAAGGTAAGGGCCATAAAGGAGTTGGTTTGTTTATTCATACACACTTAGAACGGGGAAAGCCAGCTCAAGGTGCCTGCTTAGTATTATCTCATGATCTTTTTGTCCACATCTATTATGCAATATGTATTATGTAACAAACTGTAGTTATCCTAAAGTGTGACATTCTATATCATCCTTGTGTCTACCAACAATACAATATTATAGCAGGGGTGTCGGGTCTGTATTTCTGGTGTTAATATGATACCAGCTAGAAAATAATGCCTTTAATTTAATATGTTCATTCTTCTCCTGGCAAACTATACTTTAATGTGTGACTATTTGTGTTACTTTGTGTGATTTTCAGCAGAGTCTGCAGTTGGCTATTATTAAGTACTTACATACAGTTTTTCCTGTTGTATTATTTTGAATATATATTAAAACATATCTTAGTGGAGTTTGACAGTTAATATGGTAGGCTGAGTGTTACAAATCAAATGAGCTGTCTTTAAATGAAATGATTACTTGAGACCAGGCTTGCAAACATGAATACTTCAGTAGGTGCTGTCTTACTGATGTGGCAGTCCCTGATATTTTCAACAATACTGCACTTGGAATTGGACTCTACTATTTGAATGATTCATTTTAGCAGCTGTTTCACCTAGATTTCCTACTGCAACAAACTAATGAACAATGACAGGCATTTCTTTCACTGGTTTGAAGTGACCTTCAACACATTTCTGTTTGTTGTAATTTATTTTAACTAATACAAGTGTCATACTAAATTAATTTAGATCCCCTGCCCGCTGCAGTTTTCTCTGTGTCTGTCTTTGTCTCTTAGCTTTGCTTTGGTTTCCATCATTTTTTCCCCTTTTGGATGGGCAACATGAGGTTGCTGTGTTGTACTATATAGAAACTGAAACACCAAAACCTTGAAATGCATACACACACCATATATTCAAAATCTGTCACCACACACACACACACACAGACACACACACACACACACACACACACACACACACACACACACACACACACACACACACGAAACATACATTCAAACTGTATATATACTCTTTACCTCTTTACCTTTAAGTATTCACACTCTGTTCTTTAGATTTTTCTTCATCCTTTATTGCAGAATTTCTTTTAGCCCAGGAGAATTAAATTAAGGATTGAGTTCAGGCTCAAACAACATACAGTTATTTAAGCATTGCAACTAGTGTTAGCAATTTGCTCCATGTAGAAAAAGTTTCAGACAGTTTGACAGCCTGAATGGACTCTGTTGCAGCATTTATTTTGCTCATATTTATGAAGAGGGTCTTTGATACAGCATTGTGATGTGCATGTTTCTCAGTGTCATGTGTCTACAATAATAATTATAATTATTATTATAATTATTATTATTATTATTGCTATTATTACTACTACGGGATCCCTTTTCAGGGGTGACTTGAGTTGCTCACAGTCACATAGTTTTGAAGTGAAAACTGAAAAGATCAAATCCAATGTTTTTTAAGAAATTTTTGCAAAAATAATATTTACTAAATGTTCATACATTGGCTTTAATTCTTTCTTTTTGACTATCTCTCTTTACAAAAAAAATAACTGCCAATAATCTTCGGAAAATTTAAAACACACAGGTTATTGCATTTACCAGTAGTGTAATGAAGTCCACACTGAGAATACACTTACTAAAGAAACTTTCTGTATCAAACAGAACTCACTTAGTAATATCTAATGAAGCATGACAACTTAAGCTTTTGTATTTCTGCTTTTCTGTAATTGATTTTCAGCATGCTCATGTTGAACATGTGCATACATTATTATGAGGGAGTTCCTTATGATTATTGTTTGCTGTTTCAAAACCATATTTTACTGGTATTTCTTTAATATTTGACATTTTTCTTGCAAATTGTTTCACTTCTGTAAGTAGAAAACTGGTTAGTAGCAATGTATGTATGAACAAACTAGATTATAATTTAGGTGTTTAATATGCTTGCTCTAAATCTGACAGGCTATAATTTTGCATAGTTGATATTAATGTTTCAGTACTGGTTGGGTTGCTAATACAAAACAGAATCAGATAGAAGGTAAAAGTTCATATGGGAGAAGAGGGAGTAATAAAATGAAGTAGCATAAAGGATGATACAGGTAGGGACCAAATGAGGGGATTAGAGAAGAGAATGATAGGCGTGAGAGACATTTGTAATGTTTGCAAAGAAGAATGTAGCTGGGTAAGGAAGAACACCATCACATTTAGGTAAGACCCAATGAACAGGCAGACAAGGAAGGTAAAATGGCAGAAGGAGGGAAGATAGACTATGGAAAGGACAAAAGGAATAAGTAAAAATGAAGGAAACTAGCAGAGATGACATTGGTTTGAATTATTCAATTGACATGGAGGGACCTGGAAATTGGCAACCAGAAAAGTATTGCAAGGATAACAGAGCCTTGTAATGCACACCAGTGCCAGAAGCTTAGGAAGGCTAATGGCTGAGCTGGGAGACTACTGGGAGTCAAAGGCCAAGCAATGTAGACTAACTGTAGATGGAGACTGGACATGGTTATATTAGGGCACATGATAACAAGAAAGGATAGGGTAGATAAAGACAAAGGGACATAGAGGATACAAGGAGGATGTACTGGAGAGAGGATGTAAAAATGTAGAACTGAGAAAAAGGGAAAGTAAAAAAAGAAGAGATGGGACAACAGTAAAACAGAGAAGATGCTAAGGAACCAACATTAATCTTCCTAGCTAAAAGCTGCATAAGGTAATAAGGCACAGCTGAATTGTTACCACACCTGTTATAAGGTAAGATGTAGCATGATTCCAATCAGCAAGAGAGATGAGCCATTAGAAGAATATGCATATGAAGGGAAAACATGAGAAGCAATAAATGTAGAAAGGGACATGGCATAACCCTATCAGATGCTTGAGAAGTAAGCTATATGACAAAATTGTAAAGATGTTTGTGCAGCATACTGATTTGTATATAAAGCAGGATCTCCAGTAGGAACATATCAACTTATTTCCCCTCTATATGGTCAGTTGGTGAGAATAATTTACATTTCTGGATAATGATCTTCCACAAGGACACAGAATAGCCAGAGGAAGAACAAAGGGTCATAACAACAAAAGAGTATGCCCCTCATTCAAAAATCACATAACAAAAGATTATCAGTGCTTAATATATACAGTCTCAATGACAGGAGTAAAAATTAGATATCGAATAAATAATAATTCCATTACAGGAATCCATGAAGCCCAAGTCGGCACACTTTTCAGTTCCAGGGAAGCGGATACACCAGAACAAGAAATCATTATCTGAAAATAAAAAGTGGAAGGCTGAAGGGGTGGTAAATTATTGTAACAGCCTTTCGGAAGAGGTAGTGGAATAAAACACACAGAATTTAAGAATACATGTAAAAGATATAAGGAGTTCTTAAGATGTGAAGAAAAGAGAGGAGAAAAAATATTGGTAAGAGACGTGCAACTTACCCAACTCAGGAAATAAACATACAAGATGGGACAAAGAGTACCTATTCTGTCATCATAATCCATCTTTCAATTCCATTTTTGTATAAAAACTTTTGTTATCTGTATATTGAGAGACTGGAGATCATGGCATGGCAAGCTGCAGCTTTCCTTCTGCGACTTATCAGACATTAGATCTTTGTTTTTTTTTTTTTTTGCTTAAGCTGAGGTTCCCCTTGCCTAAATAAATAAATAAATAAAATAATGCCTATTATCTCACTCCCTCGGTCTCACATATTCACAGTCTGGGCACGTGTTTCCAGTGTGCTCTGCTGTAGTGCCACCTCTGCTTTTGCAATTCTTTAATGTTTGCGATTTTAAATGCTTATAACATTGTACATTGAAGAAAGGTTTCCTGTACAGGTTCCAAGTATAAATTAAAAATGAAACAAAATAAGATGGCCCAGTAAAAGGTATGACTTTGCTATAAGTACATTCTGATGGTTCTCTCTGTGGATTAGTAATGTGTTTCTGTCATTTTGCTTTGGTCTCTACAGAGTAGATTCAGTGTTTATCATAATAAGGAAGACTGAAATGATAGATCATGACAGAGAAAACAAATTCCATGATAACAATAGAAGTAGGAAGTAAAGAGCTTTTGCTTGGCAAACATTGTCCATGGAGATATTGAAGAGAAAGTATATGAAGTGTGTTTATAAAAACAGACAGTATAAATTTAGGCGATTAGCAATTATACATGAAGACAGGTATTAAGTAAAGCAAATGATGCCCTGAATAACCAAGGAATTTAATTATCCTCAAAGACTAAAGGAGAAATTTATCCCAGAAAGATACTGTAATATCAACTTTTAATGACCTAGTCAGCAATGAACTACAGCACAGAAAGAATGATGCAATGTCAGAAAGAAATAATTCACAAATGCTGATGTAAAGGCCCTTTCTGATCTGGGTTATTTATGGTAAATCATCTGTGATGTTTCTGGTGGGTTGCATGGATATAAACAAGCACTTTTCTTCTAACTGCTTTATCCACATTTTAGTGCAAAACAGAATTGTTGAGTGCGGTGATGGTGCTGCGGTAGCGTTGTCGCCTCATAGTTAGACGTTGCCCAATTTGATCCTCAGTTAGAGCATCTTCTGTGTGGCAACATGCCTGAATGGGTGTTCCTTCATGGAAGGTTGTGCGTTAGGCCCGACAAGCCAGCACGTAAAACTCTACTGCCAATCATTAGCGGACCGGAGTTCCGCTGTGGCGACCCCTAACCGGGAAAAGCCAAAATACACAAACAAATTTGAAGCCTTTAAATACATTGCCAGCTATATCACCAATGTCCCATTTAGTTTCTTGAACTGGATGCTTACTGTTTTATTTTAGGTTAACATGATAATGCTTTGTTTGGATGACTCATAAGATATAAGAACCTCGCAAACTGTTGGAGAAGCAAATAAGCAAACAAAAATATTTAATTTGTTCAGAAATCACATAATGCTGACTGGTGTGTATGTGCATGATGAATGTAATGAATTTACATTCACATCCTGCATGCATCTTTATTGTGAATTAATGATTTCTCTAAAATATCAGCAGTTTTATTCACATATGCACAGAAGTATTAGCATCAGTACTAATCCATGCAAAAATGAGATAAGACTGGTGTGACCCTGCATCATGTCTTACAACAGGACAGAGCTATGACAAGTTTTCTCCTTATTCCTATTAGGCTGGCTAAAATACATTATCTATCACCTACAAGTGGAGTGTACCTAAAACAGGAAGTAGCAGTCATCAGAACAGATGCAAGTATATAAATTAAACTATTTTCATTATAGTCCTGAAGTAAAATAGAATATGGTTAAACTAGTGTTGGGCTTCAGTAAAAATAGTGTACTAAATAGTGCCAGTGTCTGAAGGCTGTTAAATAGCATACTAATGGTAGAGAAACACTAGAATCTGTTTTTGTTTTTCCTTGAAGCTTTGTGTAAATGACAATGTGCTTCTGAAGCAGGTCTATTTACGTTTGTTTGTTACATACATCAACCAAGTAAGTTTGATTTAATGCAGAACAACAACAGAAATGACAAATTGTATTTCAACATAATGCATAGCTCCATACTTATAGAGTCAGATAGCTTGGACATGCAGAGTGTAAAGTACTGCTTAACATGGAAAGGAGGTTTCTTCCAAAGAAGGGGTCGCACAGTGCCCACCCTTTCTCTCAACAAGCATCTTCTTCAAGCGGCAGTGTGGCACACTGTCCGCTTTAAAAAGGAGCTGGAGAACTGGTTGGGTATTCATAAATCCCCACCTCACCCTGGTTTGTCTGGCCTAGCCCTTCTTGAGAACCCGTGGTTTGTCTGGCCTAGCCCTTCTTGAGAACAGAGGCCTAATGGTGGGTGCTGGCAAGGCAAGACATAACCTCTCAGCTCCATTTCCTTGTAACTGCTGTGATTCTGTAATCATACCTGTCTATCTATCTATCTATCTATCTATCTATCTATCTATCTATCTATCTATCTATCTATCCATGTGTGTGTGTGCGCATGTGTATGCGTGTGTGTGTGTGTGTATATACGTGTATGTGTGTATATATATATATATATATATATATATATATATATATATATACATACACACACTATATACACACACACTCACACACACACATACATACATGTATACTGACACACACACACATACATGCATGCACACATGTGCACACACACACACACACACACACACACACACACACACACACACACACATACACACACACACACACACACACACACACACACACACACACACACACACACACACACACACACACACACACACACACGTTTCATTGAGGTTCATGCTTAAATCAATATATAAAGTTTCATTTGTGTAACTGACTGTGATGCCCCTGTATGGGCCCAGTAATCAAGGAGCTTCAATCCTCACCACTGGCAACAGTGAGGGATGTACACAATGGGAGGATGACAAGTACACACACAGTAAAGTACAATTTCCCTTAAGAACACACAGAGATCACAGTCAGTCTGGGGCTGGTTTCTGCCTCTTTCTCCAGATCCCCAATAAGACTCCCCACTGGCACAGCTATAAGATTAAGATCTCAGCCGAGTGGTCAAGCCACCAACCACTACTTATCAGCTACTCTAATGCCCTTACAAAGGGTGCCCAATCCTACTGTGTAATGTTACTATTATCCAAATGGTAAGTGTGATCAAGACTAAGGCTATTTAGGAGTAGCCTGTACAGTGTCACCAAATACATATAGAAATACTCTAAGAGCTTAAATATCTCTAAACAAACCAGCCACAATTTAAAAGGTTTAAATATGTTTAATAATAAATAATGAAAGAATAAGACAATACTCAATAAACACAGTAACTACAGAGTTCAGAATCACATGAAACATTTTAAAACAACATTGCAGGACAGTCTCAAATAAATACAGAAAACATCTAAACAAATCTTTACTATATTCCTATCTATATCTAAAAGATACTATGCCCTAAATATCCTACTTACAGAGCAAGGTAAATGCAGATGATGGATGTTTCTAGGTCCAAGACAAGATACAAAATGCCCAGTCTTTCTCTCTCTGTCTCTCTGTCACTCTCTCTCTCTCTCTAAGAGACTTCTTAAATTAATATTACATAGTACTACTAGGTTAGCCTGGATGACATCACTATTTGTCACCTGCCTTCAGTTCCCAGGCTAACAGATACTTAACAAAATTTAACATTTCTTTGTGAAAAATACATATCTCTCAGATATGTGTTCAGAACTGGAAGTTGCAAAACAGTTAAACACTTTTACATTTGAAACCTAGTAATTATTTCTGTTTCATGACAATAGGAAAACCTCTAGCTCTAGACATTGTGTCTGCTTACTGAGAGGTAACACAAATGTAAAACACTTGGATTTCAACTTATTTTCTTGAAGTTTTGCAAATTAACTCTTTATGTTCCAGCTTCTACTATTAAAACATACATTTGCACAGGTATATAGTTTATATACATTTCTTTTCTTTTGTAGTAGGATTACATAGTAGTTACATTCTTGAAACTCAGTACATAACATACAGTTCTGTATAAATCATAGCAATATTCACAAATGACATAGAATTATTTACAAAATTACAGCTAGCTGGGCTGACAGCATCACACTGACAAATCACATATCACAAAAAAAGAAGAATCAGACCCATCTTAGCAAAATTCAAAATGAGTGTTGACATGGATACTGCTTGAGGGGAAAGCCCACAACTCCACTAGCCTATGCTGTTGATGGCTCCAAACTCAATGAAAGGTGTTTGATAAGTAGAAGCCTGATAAAATACAGCTTACCCATAATAAATAAAGACATAACATCCTCATTATACTACCAAAATAATATAAAAAGTATGTGAAAAAATTAAAACAAAATTACAATTTACCTCATAACTAGAATCACCCATGAGGCAGCATTTTTATAAGTATGTCTGAAGACTGCAAATATCCATACTTAGTAGATAACTTACGCAAGTAATATTTTGCCTTATTTTTGAAATGAATGGGAAATGGTTATTTGAGTTACAAAATGAAAAAATATAAAAGCATGGATAAGGGTCTGGTTTATGTGATGCATGTAATATCTTATCCTACAGAAATATAAGTTGATTTTATTATTTCTATTTTGCCACTTACCACAGAATTTGCTCCTTGATGCTGTGGTATAAAATGTTTCACATATGTACCAGATTCCCATGAATTCTGATAAAAGGTGTGATAAACTCTTTATCAGATAAAATATGCAATAATGTGAAAGAAACTCTGTCCCAATCTGCTAATCAGGGAAAAATGAAATTACATACATTGTACAGATAAAACACGCACACAC
The DNA here is from genome assembly GCF_019279795.1 of Protopterus annectens. NCBI lineage: Eukaryota > Metazoa > Chordata > Ceratodontiformes > Protopteridae > Protopterus > Protopterus annectens. Next base: position 565,987,795 of record NC_056725.1, read on the forward strand.
ACACACACACACACACACACACACACACACACACACACACACACACACACACACACACACACACACACACACACACACACACACATAGAATAAGATTTATAGATGACGAGTACACTGAGCAATCCATATCACATGTTACAAATAATGAGTAGTGGTAATGTGTAGGGCTTGGACGATTCAGAGAAATGGCTTGGCTGTGCAGGGGGCAAAATAGCATGACTTGCCTGCCTCTGTGGCATAAAAGGATGGAGCCATAATGGCAGTGCAAAGAGATTAGGGTGTGACTAGTGATCCTGGTACTGGATGACCCAGGCAAGGAAGGGTAATAGTAGTAGTAGTAAATCAGCATAATCTGTTTGTATCTCCCAGGGTAATTTGGGAGTCTGAATGCACTTGGCTGTACACAGGATAGTACCATCTCTCCTACTAGATTCTGTAGAGATCACCATTTGTAAAGTGGTGGGGTGGGGCAGGGGTGACAGGAGGAAGTGCTCCTTGTGCAAGTGACAGGGCATCCTCCATGGGTAGCCCATTGCATGTTCCCTCTTCAGTACCTCACTGACTCCATGTGTACTTTGAGTTGTGGATAAAAGCAAACCATCCCCAATGAGTGCCTGGATGATGACCCATCATGGCTTCTGCTTGGTATGGAATGAATGTGCTAATGGACTGATGGCCAGCTGGGAGGTGGAACAAAAATCACAAAAAAAGCATGGCATGTAGTGCATGCTAACAAGTGCATAATGATATGTAAATGTGTAAGTTCATGCAAATGAGCCAGACAATGCATGCAAATGATAATACACAAAATAGCCAACTAATTCAGAAGCATATAACATGGCCATGCTGTGCCATGGCATGTTCCCATCTTTTACACAGAAAATCTTGGTGTACATAAGAGATGCAATGTATGGATTTGCAGCAGTATGAGTTAACAGTTGCCTTTGGAGCTAATGCCCTCAATGTAGCATATTGGAGACATCTACAGCAACAGAGGAAGTACATATGGAGCCTGGCATAATGCCAGCTGATTGACCAGCAGATTGTGAAACACTTCCATCAGGACAGGAAGACTATAAGAAAACATGTCAAACTTTGTTTCCCAAAACCAAAACTGAGAAGGATGCATGGCATGGCCATTCCTGTGGCTACTATAATATGTGCAGCTTTCATCATCTTAGCTAGAAGGACCTAATGAAAACATATTAGAGATATCACAGGCATCAGCCTCAGGAATTCTGAACTAGTTTCTTAATATTATGCTACAGCAGATGCAGGAACATATCTAGCCCCACAGGACACCAGAGATGGAACCAACACTATTGGGAATTTTACAACACTGCATGTTTCCCTAAGGTCTTTGGAACTATAGATTGCACACACATTGCATTCAAGGCTCTACCTGATGCAGAAAGACTACAATACATTAGCAGTAAGGGCTTCCATCCCCTAAATGCCAGGTGTTCTGTAATGCCAAGGGCATTATTTATGTGTCTTTTCATGATATGGACAGTTTTCATGATTCTCATATTCTCACATCAACATGCTAGACCTAGGGAAAAAGTTCCTTTGAGATGATTTCCCATATAGTCATCAAGTTGGTAGGTCCACACACATAGGCTAGAAAGACATTCATGTACACACAGGTACCATGCAAGCAAGAAACAGACTGCATATAATGTGTTGTTTTGATTATGTTTTCTAGGTTATTCCAGATATGTTCCAGATCCTTGGTTGATGACCACCATCTACAAACCTCAGAAATAAATTGTCTATAATATAGCACATGCTGAAACATATAATGAAGTGGATCAGATGTCCAGCATAGTCAAGGAATGCTTTTGTTGCCTAGCTGCATTAAGATGGGCACTGCATTGCAGTCCTGAAATTTGCAGGCAGGATTTTCTAATGTGTGCAATGCTGCACAACATGGTGGTCTGCAGGGTGGAAGGAGAAAATCTTGGCATGCCCTTTTATGCCAGTAGTACCAACAGCTGAACGGCAGAGTGGAGGGTCAAGTGAGTAACATGCAGCAGCAGTAATACATTGCTACAATGGCAGAGATGCAGTTTCAGGTCCACAGCAATGGGCCATGGCACAGATAACACAGAATAAAATGATTAATGCATTATTGCACATAGCTATGTAGGGCAGTGCATTAAATGGTCATGCAATGTATCACACGTCATTAAATCCACATATATTAAGGGGTGAGCAGAGTACTATCATCATCCCTTGCACAGGTGAGATAATACCGTGACAGGTGACTTCTACATGTTGAGATGGGGTGGGTTGTGGGATGTGAACACAGCAGCCATGTACTCAGGGAGGTTGTTGGAAGTCTAGCATCATACTGTCCACTGGTGGGTTAAAGCTGCCATAACATGCCATTTGACATTATCCAGTCTGTTAGCTTGTACTGTCAAGGCTTGATGTGGTGCATGATAGGGAAAGGGTAGAACTATGGGACTGTGAAACACTAGAAAAAGGGAAAAGCCCTGCAAGTAGGATCCAAGTGCAAGGCAAAACAAACTATCAGTAACTGAAAAAATGCCAGCACAAAACTCAGTATATATCAGCAACAAAACTACAGCAACACTAAGGTAAAACTTAAGTGTTTTAATACATATCGAACAATCCAATAATCCAGACCGGTTTCAGCCTAACATGGCTTTCCTCAATGGAACAAAAAAAGTGCTCATTGACTACAAGAGGGATGGCAGGCTGTGTGTGCACAGGCTACATGGAAGTGGTACAACTATGTGTAGGTGTGCATTCAGTCTGATGAGAAATGCAAGATGCTGAACTGGAGGTGCTCCATTGGCCACAACTGGGTTGACACCCACAATAGGGCATGGCAGGCTGTTTGCCCATAGGTGATATTAATGCTAGCTCTGCAATGAAGTGCTGCTGCAGTGTGGGTGATGAAGGTACTGATAGAGGCAATATTTGTGACTAGTGACCTCAGTAGCATTATCTGCTCCCAGTCCTTGTATGTCATGCTACTGTCCAGTTGTTGCACTTTAGTAGGGATGCTGATTTTCACTTTTATAAAAATGGAATTCTGTTGTCATGAAAATAAATCCAGGAAATATATCCATGATTTTTACATATAATTTCCAGTCATCATGGTGATTTCATTATAATTTTTTTCTGCATCAATATTATTGAAAATTAGAGCAGATTCTACGCACAGAATTCTCAACAATGAAAGCAGACAATATAAGTAATACATATAAGGAGAAATTAATTAATTTTCTGGCCTAAACTGCCAAATTCCATGAAAATTCCATGTTTTTTTCAATTCTCAGGCAGTGCAAATTCAGAATTTATAGATATTTTTTCCTGGAGAACCAAAATATCAGTGTCCCTACATGTCATCTCGGAATATATGGAACACACTATCTCCATAATGCTGTGGGTAGCCCAGTAGAATACTTGGATCACTGACCTGCATATCAGCCAATCAGTGTCGAGTATTGCACCCATATCAGTAATGGTTCTGGAATCATGTCAGCACTTAACCCCCTGCATCTGTACCTTGAAGGGGTGTGCACAGCTCAGAGATATTGCATATTTAAGATGTTATGTGTGCTGTTGACACAGTCAGAGGCCATGAAGAGTACACAGGTACAAACTGGTTGTCATGCCCTGACAAGGGTTAGTGCTCAGCTTGTACCTGTCTAACGATCTCTGTAATGGATGATGTGAGTGACTCACGCCTTCTGTACTGTCGAAGACAGTGCCGCTCTGTCACTGGACTGCACCACCTGCATGTTATCATCACTGTTAATCACAGTTATGGCATCAGCCTTTTATTGTCATGTTATAATGGACACTCCTCCAGTGAAACATAATGGTTTTGTATGACCACACACTTCTACCCATGAATCCATCCCTCCAAATATCCATCCATCCACCCACAACCTCTTTTTCCCATTTTTGCGCATGGGGTTGGGGTGTTACTTCAACAGTGGCAGTCATCTAGAGCCACTGTTCACACCTCTGAGTGGCATGCCCACATGATCCTCTTTGGCATGCATAATAGTACATAAAAATATGGCTTCAACATTCTTTGACAAACATTCCTTGTTATCCAGTTTCTATCAGCTGCAGGCCAGAGGTGTCTGTAAAGGCAAATATGTTGATGGGCTCTTGGTCAGTCATCCCATTCAGAAGCAGTATAGTCTGCTGTATTCTACTGTGCTTTACTGTAACAGACATTACTAAGCTGGTGTTTCTCCAGATGATACGTAAGTACTTGGTGCCAGAGCAGCTCTCACGTTAAAGCCACAACTGGCTACTAAAAGCCACTCACCCTAGCTTTGATGGGCTTTTGTGTTGATGGTCCACTCTTCTAGCAAACCTGTCTGCTGCAATGTTCTGTGCCTTCTACTTTTCATAGAGCATCATATCAGTAGCTATTCAGTGGACCTGTTGCAGAGACCTATTATGGCTACACAGAGCATTCACATCTTGCTCTGTCAAATCTGCTCATGATGCTGCTTGGCTGTATTAGCTTTGCCCAGGCTGTGCATGCCATGTGTTCAAAGGACTTGTGGTAGCACTTGCTCATGGACAATGAACTTTTCCAGCTATTGACTCCCTCTGGTGGTTATGCCAGTACAAACATGTAAATTAGTGGATATTTTTGGCATCCTTTGGGATGACCACCTTATTGTCATAATCCCCCCTTATGCACGTGTTTATGAGTAATATTTGATATTTGACACAGCTTTCCCAAATTTTGTTCTTCAATCATAGCCAGAAGATCCACCCTTGTACACCTTTTTACCAGTTGGAGTTAGTGCTGTGTGCAATCATCTCACTACTTACATATTGCAGCAATGCTTCAATATGGGCTTTGGATCCCTAAACCCCCAGTGGCACATCCATCACAGTGTTTTCATTGTGCACAGTTACACCTCCCAAAGTACAGACAGACTGAAAGCGAAAGGCCATACCAGTGTCTTGGGTTCCCATTTACATTTACAGCACAACATTTTTCTCAACATGACTGACATTAGACACAAAAATTTTTTTTTTCATATAATTTACCAGGTGTAATGCCTTCATCAGCTCTGTAATATTGCATAAATACAGAACCTTTACTGAAATTCCTCTCTTCTACAGTTGTATGATATTTAGTGAGGTTGCACAAAATGGTGCTAATATTTTATAACATCCTAAAAAGGGCCAATTAGCAGGTAATAAAGACACTTATTGCCATTGTTTCTGAATCACTGCTATAGTTATTGTGTTACCCAAAAATGCTGATGGCAGCTGTTAGCATTAGGGTTACCAGAAGGCATATGACCAGTGGGTTCATACAAGTAGTATGTGTATGCCTTTAGTGCCATGGTGCAGCACTGTGGAGGTAAATTAGTGGTATCCTCTATTACTAAACCACATGACACATGACCTACAAATGTGTGCCTGTATGCACACAGCTACCATTTTGTTCTTTGTTCAGACCTGAGTGACTGGCCATGATTGCTTCGTTACTACAAGTGGTGTGGGATGGAAATCTCCAATATGGTTTGCTGTAGACAGCAATGTTTTCTTGTTCTTCCTGCACATGAATATCCATAGTGTCTGGAAAGGACTATGATGAGATCTTACAGAAGGTGGGTGCCTGGAATGAGCTTAACAGAATAGTTTCTAATGTTACCAACATCATCTGTTCTCATGAGCAGTGCTGACATCACTACTCTGATGTGATAGAACACACCCTGACCTGCTTTGACAGCAGCACGCAGAGGTTAGAAAAAGGCAGACAAAAATTTACTATTACCTGTTTATCTGCATACAATTCAAGCAGTAGTGTAGAACAATAACGCACCAAACCAAAGAAAGATTTTACTGTTAACCACTAAGACAGAGTCTCGGACAATATTTTAGACTTTTAACACTTCTGTTATTTAATAATGACAAAGAACTTCTTCAGAACCTAAAATATGTACATAACCAGCTAAAACATGTGACTAGGATACAACCAATGACAATAAAGGAAAAAAAAATAGATGTTTCCTTAAAGATACAACATAAAAATGTTGTAGCCTGAAAAAGACTTATTTGACATAAAACAATACCACATGATAAAAATGATGTTATATTAAACAATCTTCGATAATACTTCTGACTAGTAAAAAAAAAACATTTTATATTTACAGTCTCATTCAGTCCAGGATAGTGGTCATCTCTCAGTTTGATTTGCCAGAAGGCATATGACCAGTGGGTTCATACAAGTAGTATGTGTATGCCTTTAGTGCCATGGTGCAGCACTGTGGAGGTAAATTAGTGGTATCCTCTATTACTAAACCACATGACACATGACCTACAAATGTGTGCCTGTGTGCACACAGCTACCATTTTGTTCTTTGTTCAGACCTGAGTGACTGGCCATGATTGCTTCGTTACTACAAGTGGTGTGGGATGGAAATCTCCAATATGGTTTGCTGTAGACAGCAATGTTTTCTTGTTCTTCCTGCACATGAATATCCATAGTGTCTGGAAAGGACTATGATGAGATCTTACAGAAGGTGGGTGCCTGGAATGAGCTTAACAGAATAGTTTCTAATGTTACCAACATCATCTGTTCTCATGAGCAGTGCTGACATCACTACTCTGATGTGATAGAACACACCCTGACCTGCTTTGACAGCAGCACGCAGAGGTTAGAAAAAGGCAGACAAAAATTTACTATTACCTGTTTATCTGTATACAATTCAAGCAGTGGTGTAGAACAATAACGCACCAAACCAAAGAAAGATTTTACTGTTAACCACTAAGACAGAGTCTCGGACAATATTTTAGACTTTTAACACTTCTGTTATTTAATAATGACAAAGAACTTCTTCAGAACCTAAAATATGTACATAACCAGCTAAAACATGTGACTAGGATACAACCAATGACAATAAAGGAAAAAAAAATAGATGTTTCCTTAAAGATACAACATAAAAATGTTGTAGCCTGAAAAAGACTTATTTGACATAAAACAATACCACATGATAAAAATGATGTTATATTAAACATTCTTCGATAATACTTCTGACTAGTAAAAAAAAAACATTTTATATTTACAGTCTCATTCAGTCCAGGATAGTGGTCATCTCTCAGTTTGATTTGCCATAAAGAATTCTATTGCTTAGAAGCCATAAAGCTAGACCTGTCTTGCACAAGAATTTTGCTACACCTTTACTGGATGGAAGTGGCACACCCTCTGTTTCACAGACCAACCTTCATTCAACTATAAGAGGTCTCACAATGTAAAATCTCTCTTGGAAAGCCACAAGTCTTCCCATTTTTGAGACCTACTGTATTAGGGGCTTATAGTTGCAGGAAATTTAAGTAATGCCGGTACATCTACAATTCCCCCAATGTACATGTCAAGTCACCCAGTTTAGACATTTGGGCTAAGAATAAATACGAATGCAACTCAAAAGGTGTTGTTCATCTGGCTATGTTTGAATCTTGTCCTAGTTTCTATGTTGGGAAGACTGTGAAAAGACTTTCCTGTAGAATTTATAAACACGTTAGCAATTACAAATAAAGAGCACAACAATGCTCCAGCGAAACATTCTACAGGTTTCCTAAAGTTCAGAAAATTTTCTTTTTTTTTGTGCTCCACTCTGATAGTCTACATGACTTTTTCTGGGAACTATAACAATTTTAAAATGCCATGAATCCTTATGGTAGATCAAACTGAGAGCCAACCACCATCGTGGATTGAATGAGACTGTAAACATAAAATGTTTCTTACTAGCTCAGAAGTCTTATTGAATAATTTTTAATATCACATCAGTGTTTGCCATTTGGTATTATTTTACTTCAAATAAGTCTTTTTCAGGCTACAATATTTTTATCTTGTATCTTTAGGGAAACACTCATTTTTTTCCTTTATTGTCACTGGTTGTGTTCTAGTCATGTTTTTTAACACACTTTTTAAACTGCTGGTTATCTGCGTGTTTTAGTTTCTGAAGAAATTCTTTGTCATTTATTAAACAATGAAAGCACTAAAAGTCTAAAACATTGTCTGAGACTCTGTCCTGGTGGTTAACAGTAGAACCTGTCTTTGGTCTGTATACTTCTATATTTAGGAGCAGACTTTGTTTTGCAGTGGTGAAAGAGCATAAATGTTATATAGCTGAATTTCACAGACGGTGTTAGTAATGATTCTGACACCAGGGTATGTATGATATCTATAATGGTTGACTGTACAACTTCATTTCTGTTTCTACCATGTGTGCATAATCATTTCCCCTATTGTATTACCCTGCAGCAGGTGCATTTGTGGAGGAGGAGGAGAAAAGTGCCATGCTCACGTCATTCTGTACAGGCCAAAGACTCTGGTGTTTGGACATTAGTGGCTATCAGGACTTCCTCGTTTGGACTCCAGTGGCTATCAGAACTACCTCTTTGTAGCTCAGTAGGTTGATGATTGTTCTGTTGCTAGAAGTGAACCAGAGCATTCACTTGTACATTCTTTTTGCTGCTTCTCACATGGCAGCAAAGGCTCTTCTTCTGAGAGTGGTACAAAGGGGTCAGCCCTGGTCACCTGGCATCAATTGCAGAGGCCAGTGGTTCTGAATCTTGCTACAAACTGTATGCCTGACTCAGCAAAATGGAACATCTTCTATCATGGCTTGTAGAGTCACATGATCAGCATGTCCTGCTACCCATTGCATTAGCTAACCATGCAAGTGATGCCTGCGTTTGTTGCTGTCTGGGCCTATTTGACATCCAACCATGCTGGACCACTTCCTATTCATATTCTGGTGTTTTTCATGCCTTATGTACCATTCACTGTTCCTTGTTTGTTTTCCAACCCTCCCTATTGCAGACTGTTCACCTGTTTCCATCTACCATCTTTCCTTTTGTGCATGTATTGTATCATTCTTGTCTATCTGAGTAAATGTTTTATGCTTGTCTGTCTGACCGTGCTAACTGTGCATTTCCCACTGTCTCTCCCATAGCCTTCCCTCACTACCTTCTCCACTTACTGTTATTTCCAATACATGAAAAATGGGTCCTTTCCATATTATAAATGAAAAAGTTTTTCACTCAACCTTTCATATATTATGGTTACTCTAACCTGCTTTTCTCTGCTTGTTGTCGTCCCCTAGCCTAATTTCCTACTGTCTCCATTTTCTCTGTGTTTATATGATGAATAGGGTTGGCGCATTACTGTACACACCTACAGTGGTCTCTCTGATAGTGCTACTCTACCCTTCTTGTGTGAGATCGGTGTGAAATGCAGCCATGCAGAAGTACACTGAACACATAAGCACAAATTGTCTTGGATGTGCTAGCATGCCTTTCTTGTGATGTGCATCATGTCTGTCAATGCCTTAGTGCATCACAGGTTCATAGGTTCATAGATTACTACTAAGCTAACTGCCCTTGTGGGCCATTTTAACCCTAGCCAATTACACCATGTAAGAATCAAACCCTGCACCTTGTGTCTGTAAGGTAAATACCTTGACTATTATACCAATCTAGTAAAACTGAGGAAGCACAGCAGTGTGTAGAATCCCAGGACAGAAACTTTAATGAAAATAAGCGCTTTTGTCAGGTACAAGAACCAAACTTCTTCAGATAAAGAAAAAAGTTATCTGTCCTTCTTATACCACATTTGAAATATGTTATGGTCCAACAGCCAATGAAGCTAAAACAATGATTAAAAATGCAAATTGCAACCTGCAACCCTGATAGTAATCCTTTGTTTACCAAAATCTTTAAACATGTAAAAAAATACAAATTAAAAAAAAAACATATATGAAAACCTGTCTATATGCTTACAGGTGTATAAACAACACATAAACATTTATGCTTGCTGACAAATATAAATTTAAAAACTATATTTGTTATCTTTCAATCTGTTTTAATTGAAAAGTGCTAGAGACAGCAATGCTGTCATTCAGCCCAGGGGAAAACATGCATTCAAATAAATTTGGCACCAAGTTTCCTTTTGTTCCAAGTATAGTTTCCAAGGGCCATTACAGGGACTTTATTGAACTTGATGCACTACCACAAATTTGAACTGATGTTCAGGGTACTTAATCAGATGCCGATATAAGGCATTAGTCTCCTTTTTATGGGCTATATCATATTGGTGTTCAAATATTCCCTCAGCAAGTTAACATTCAGTTTTGCCCTTATAAAAGACAGGAGATTGCAAGCATAAGACAATATATTCCACTGACTGGGAATAACAGGAATATTTTCCTTTTATATCAATATTTCTTCCCCCTATTCTGAGACTTGTATCAATAAAAATTTGTTTGCACTGACACATTCCACATGGAACCATCCTTCCATTGTTGGTACTATTCTCAACAACTTCCTTTTCCATAATGCTTTTTAAATTAGGTGCACACCTATACACAATATTAAGCTGTAACCCCGGTCTATCCTGGATGTCCTGGTCACCCATAATAATATTCTACTTCTTATTCAAAATATCAGTAATAAGGAAACTGTTACTATAATATATAGTAACAAAAGGGCAAAAAAACTTTCCTTTGCCCTGAGTAGTATTCTGGGTACCAGAACCCATCCAAGGCATAATACCCTGATTAATATTCATCAAAGATGCCATACTTGCATCTCCCTGTTGTACAGAAAAATCATGCAAGATGGGGTTATATTCACACTTGTTACACTTGTCAACCAGCTCATTATGAATTTTGGTCAATAACCATGGTGGGTAGCCTCGACTGGAAAACATTTTGAGCATATATGTACGTTCTTGAAGGAAATCATCATAGTCAGTGACCATACAAGTCACCCTAACTAGTTGCCCTTTTACCACTCCCCTTTTAACATGAAAAGGGTGACTGCTGGTATAGTGGAGGTAGTTATTGGAGTGAGTAGGTTTTCTATGAATGGAAATCTCAGGGCATAGTTATCTGGGAACTTAGTAATTAAAACTTCCAAGTAGGCTGTTTCATCCTGATCAATGGTGTGTGTAAATTTCAAAAAGGAAGTAGTCTGCTTAATATACTCAGTAAAATGTAGAATTTCATCAAACGGTCCTATCCATGCAATAAACAAATTGTCCAAGTATCTCACATACATCTTAACATAGTTATAAATTTCAGAAGGAAACAAAAAAATCCTCTCCCACCAAGCCATAACAATATTAGCAAACAATGAGCCACATGCAGAGCCCATTGCTACCCCCAACATCTGTTTAAAATAATGCCCTTCAAAACAGATGTAATTATGTTTTAATACCGGATCTTAAGTTATCCTATCTTGCCTTCATTTTGATGGTTGGGCTTGGAACTGAGCATCGGTTCTGACTCGGCTGTATACTAAAGCTCAAGAGATTTCACTGGCTCGAGGATACAACCTATCCCAAGATGCCTAGTGACTGTTATCCAGATCTCGTTTGCCACTTGAAGCTTCGGGTTGCTTTTTCATTAGCTCAGGCTAAGTGGATTTTTTCTTAACCTTTTTGTGTGGTTGTTAATTAATTTAGTAGTAGAATAATCTAATTTTATTGCTATATCTTGAGTGTTCCTTGTTCTGGATAAAGGTCCTTTCCGGTCTATGTTTTTCGTTTTGTGTGGGCCGTTGTTTTTTCTCTTAGGCCTCTATCTAGCTCTGCCCCCCCCCCCCCCTTTAGGAATCCATTTAAGTCAGATGATTCCCTTTTTCTCTCCTTAGCCCATTTTTTGTTAGAGGGCTCCCCTTTATTCTTTTCGCTGCTTAAATTAGAGGCATCTCTGCAGGTTAGAAGAGTGCATCGTTTAAGTTAGAGACCCTCCTCTAACTTTTTTTCCCTCTTGCCACTCTTCAAAAAAAAAAAAAAAAAATACTTGTTGTTACTCGTTACCGAGTAGTTGTTTTTTGTAGTCTTGCACTTGTGTGAATCTTTTACTAACTGGGTCTTTCACTGATGGTTGTGAACTCTGGCTGATAATGACAGGATGTCTAAAGAGACTCTGGCTTTATAAAGTGTGATTCTTGCACATAAAAAATGTCAGTCTCTGATGGTCATACTAGTTGTGTGTATTGCTTAGGTGCCGTCCACCTGTAGGAAAAATAAGCAAATTCTTCAAGGTTTGTTAATGCAGCCTTTTGATTTAGCTGTTGAAGGGACTCAGGCCTCCAAACCTTTAGACAAATCACCCAAAATTTCTTCGGCTCCATCTTCCGAGCCATCGAAGAGACCTGAAAAATTGAGTTCTTCTGATCCAAAATCTGTTGATTCAGAAAAGGAAAAGTCTACTTCGGTTCCACTTGCAGTTTTGGAACCATCTAGTAGTCGAAAGAGGAGCTGGTCACCGTCCTTGGATCTGATTCGTTCGGTATCACAGTCTCCTTTATTACAATTGGTGGCAGGGAGCCATAAGCCCTCCCATTCCTCTCGGTCATTCAGGAGCCTTTCCGCTGATGATGTGGAATGGGTGGTTAGAAGGTTGCTTCATACATCAGCCCTGGCAAACATTCTTACCAGTCCAGCCCAGAAGGTCATGGAGTCGACTCTAGTAGCTACTTTACCTTCGGTTCCTGCACCGACACAGTCAAATCTGGAGCCAGAGTGCCTGGAAGTCTTAGTGGTGGAACCGTCGGACCCGAAATCCATTCCCGGAGTTTCAGTGCCAATCTCCACTCCAACCATTTCGATGTTGTCTTCCATCGAGAGGTCTGGGGGATGAGACTCCCTCGTTGGTTCTGGGGGGGGGGAGTCGAATGGACACTTGTTGGATCTGACTCTCCCACTCAGGGCTTTGGCACAGGTGAGTTCAGTGTCCACATCAGCCTCGGAGTCATCCTTCTTTGTGTGGGGGAGATCTTCTGGTTCCTCGGAGCTCGAGGCTCTCTTGGCCCAGGATTGTGGTGCCTTTGAGGTGATTAGGAGTATGCTTTCCTCTGAGACTGCTCCACCCATGGCTCTGGCTACTCTTCCACCCAAAGGGCCAGTGTCAACCTCAACACCATCCCTCCAGCCCCAGCGTGGAGAACCAATGCCCCAGGATGCCCCAATGGGCAAAACCCTCTCTTCTGAAACCTTCCCGGAACATCCTCTGAGTATGTCCCTCAGACAAGAATGTGTAAGGGAAACTCCCCTGAGTCTGTCACATCCGATAACGACTTAGAGGATTCAGAAGTGTCCCCATGTTCACCCTCTGAGGATGTCTCTTTTACAGACATCTTAGAGATCCTGAAACAGAAAGGTGGCTGATAAACCCTCTCCCCTTCTGAAGATGAGTCGGTATACCTGGAGGCATTTGTTTCTTGACCCTCTACCTCTTGGGTGTCTCCGCCTTTTGACCAGCTCCTAGGGGGAGTCAGTCAAAAGGTGTGGAGCTCTCCAGAGTCAGTGGAGCTGGTTCTGATAAAGCCCAACAAATTCATTACAGCCCCGAAAGGCAGATAGTTTTGACCAAAGGTGGCCCAGTAGATGCTATGGTGGTGGCGGTGGCCACCAAGAAGGAATTAGTTGAAGCTTCTGCATCTGTCCATCCGCCGAATAAGGGTCTCGAACAATGGACAGATATGGAAAGCACATGTTCTCTTCAGCAGCCTTTACCCTTAGGTTGCTGAATTATTTATCCAATTTTACTTGTCTTCAGAGGGATCTCCTCAAGGAGCTAGGAGATACCCTCCAAGGTGCTACAGCTGCAGGGTATCTGACAAGATAACCTCTCAGCTTGTGACCTTAACCTCTATAACTAACTCCTCTATGCACCTCATTTCTTATGCAGTCAATGGAGCAACCACGCAGCAGGCACAGGAATAGCTCTGAGGAGACATTCCTGGATGCATCTTTGTGAGTTTGCTGAACCCTTCAAGTCTTCCTTTATTGATGCCCCATTTGATGGCTCTTCCTTCTTCAGGCCAAAAGTGAAGGAGACTCTCACCAGGAGTGAGCAAGATGGCAAGACTCTGTCTGCCATGGGAGTACATTTCTCTGTCCCTATTAGACCTTATCCCAAAGGTCAGAAGGGCATCAAAATGTGGTTCCAGAAATCCAAAGGAGCCTTGCTGGATGCTCATGGTGAATTTTCCCCCAGGGCAGAAGAGGAAATAACAGACAATGTCACCCTCATGACAGGGGGGGGTCCACAGAACCAGGGTGACAGAGATACGTTGTTGGGTAGACCCTTCCAGTGCTTCTGAAAGGAGGCCCGCCTGTCCACGTCTGGAGGCAGTCAGGGGAGATTATCACTGTACCCAAAAGCCTGGCTAGACATGACTCAAGACAAATGGGTACAGTCCATCATATCCAGGGGATACAACATTCCTTTCTCCCTTCAAGCCTTCCCTCAAAGACCATCCCAGACATACCACCAGGTCAAAGGGATCAAGTAACCCTAGAAATTCAAAGGTTGCTAGAAAAAAAGAGTCATCCAAGAAGTCCCCACAGACCAAATTGGACCCGAAATTTACTCAAGGTTCTTTTAAGTTCCAAAAAAGACAGGGGGCTGGAGACCAATTTTGGATCTCAGCAGACTGAACAAGTTGGTAAAGAAAATGAAGTTCTGGATAGTAACACTGCAGTCTATTCTCCCTTTTCTGGGACAAGACAATTGGATGTGGTCCATAGCTCTACAGGATGTGTACTACCATATAAAGATGGACAGGTGATCCAGAAGATATCTACGCTATTACCAGTTCAGAGCTCTGCTCTTTGGCCTCACTACAACCCCCCAGAGTGTTTACCAAATGCATGGCAGTAGCTACTGCTCACCTGAGGTGTCAAGGATTCCGGGTGTTTCCATACTTAGACGACTGGCTCCTGACTGCCACCACCAAGCATCTACTAACCAGGACAGGAGACACCACCATTCATCTCTGCTCAGAGCTAGGCATTACTATAAATTTAGAAAAATCTGCCTTGTTGCCATCACAGCATATTACCTTCATAGGGGCAGACTTAAACACAAAAGACATGGTGGCAAAACTGCCTCATGAAGGAGTTCAAACGTTGTGCCATCAGATGTTAATATTGCTCATGAAGAAAAAAGTGCAAGCAAAATTTGTCCTCAAGGTTCTGGGTTCAATGGCAGCTGCAATAACACTAGTCCCACTGGCGTGCCTACACATGAGAATATTACAGTGGCTACTCTTTGCTCAGTGGTCCATGCAGGAGTTACACAAGATTCACATTATGAACACCTGCAAGAGGGACCTACAATGGTGGCTTCAGTCCACGCAGGTAACAATAGGCAGACCATTTGTTCTTCCCCAACCTGTAGCTACAGTAACCACGGATGCTTCCCAGATAGGGTGGGGGGAGGGGACATTATCTGGGACTGACTGTCCAAGGGACTTGGTGAGAATATGAATGCCACTTGCACAGAAATGTCCTAGAGATGAGGGTGGTGCTCCTGGCATTGCAAGCATTCCAGAGCTCTCTTCCAACAGGTATGATTGCAATACAAATGGACAATATGTCCATGGTGTGGTACATCAACAAACAAGGTGGAGCCAGATCCAAACCCCTCTATCGAGAGGCTCAGAGAGTTTGGGAATGGGCAATTTCTTCTCAACATTTTCTAACTGCAATGCACATCCCGGGGAAATCCAACGTGATAGCGGACAGGCTAAGCAGGGCAATCCTTATGCCTCATGAGTGATCCCTAAAACAGGAAATTGTGAACCAAATTTTTTTCAAATGGGGCCAACCTTGCTGTGACCTCTTTGCCACAACCATCAACTCCAAATGCAGCAGCTACTTTGCCCTAATCTCCCCCTGGTGGAGTCACCCAGGGATGCACTTGTTCACGATTGGCCCCTGGACTTCTTTACACATTTCCCCCATTTCCATTAATACCCAAATTTCTCCAGAAAGCCAGATCATTGAGTTACAAGCTAATTCTCATTGCTCCTTACTGGCCTCGTCAGATATGGTTCCCCTTTCTATAGCCCCATCTTCTGGAGGAGCCTTGGATCCTAGACCCAGTGCTGGATCTTCTGACTCATCAATCAGGAATGCTCCACCCCTCTCTTCAAAGCCTCAAGCTGGCAGCTTAGTTACTCCACTTCACATCTTAGCTAGACTTCCAGAACTATCCCCAGCAGTGTGACACATTCTAGTTTCATCACACAAGAATACAACTAGGAAACTTTATGCAAGCAAATGGAAGAGGTTTTCTTGTTGGGCTGACAAGAATCATATAGACCCCCTTTACAGCCTCTATATCAGCAATTCTGGAATTTTTAACAGAAACCTTTAATCAGGGTGCAGCAGCAGCCACTGTACGAGTACAACTAGCTGCTATATCAAACTACCACGTAAGAGACATGGGATCTAATATAATGTCCCACAGATTATGCAAAGCATTTCTGAGGAGTACATTCCTTTTAAGACCTCCCATAAGAGAACCACCACCTCTTGGGATCTAAATCTGGTGTTATCCTCTTTAATTCTCCCGCCATTTGAACCAGCCTCCTCTTGCCCACTAAAGTTCTTATCTTGGAAGACAATCTTTTTGACAGACATTACTTCCGCTAGGAGGGTTTCAGAACTGCAAGCTCTGTCTGTCCATCCTCCCTATCTGATTTTCCACAAAGACAGAGTGTCTCTCAAGACAAATTTTTCCTTTCTGCCAAAAGTTTGTTCTGAGGCCAATTTAAATCAGTCTGTTGAGCTACCCATGTTTTTCCCCAATTATGGTAACAAAGCAGAATACAAGCTTCACCAATTGGATGTGCATAGGCAGTTACATTGCTACTTACGTTGGACAAAGGTTTTTAGAAAATCTGACCAACTGTTTGTTTCATTCTCAGAAAACAGAAAAAAAACTTCAGTTTGAAAAGTCACCTTATCAAAATGGCTTACAGACACCATTACTTATGTCTATAACTCTCAGAATAAAGACCTGCTGGGAAAATTAGAGGGCATTGAACTAGAGCTATGTCGACTTCCACTGTCTTTCAGGCAAGGCTCCCCTTGGATTCAATTTGTGCTGCAGCTACATGGGTTAACCTTCATACCTTTATCATTCATTACAAAGTAGATGTGGCCTCCTGGAACAGGGCATCCGTTGGTTCCACTATTCTAAAGAGTTTATTTCCTTGAGCCACCCGAGGAAGAAGGTGCTGGGGATGCTGTCCCAACCATCAAGAATGAAGGCAAGATAGGGCAACATAACATAAAGAAGTTATGCACTCACCATAATGTTCCATGTTCATTGTCCATAATCTCGCCTTCATTCTTGGATCCTACCCCTCCTTTCCCCTTCCTGGAGGATCTAGAGGAATTTTTATGAAATTGGCTGTAAATTCCTGATTCCCTTCATGCCTTAGGAATTATGGGCAGAGTATCTGTTGTAGTAGTTGTACTGAGTTGCATAGTCTACTGATTAGTTGTCTCAAACAAGATCTGAGTAACAGCCGCTAGGCATCTTGGGATAGGGTGTAGCCTCAAGCCAGTGAAAGCTCTAAAGCTTTAGTATACATCCAAGTCAGAACCGATGCTCGGTTCAGAACCCAACCATCAAGAATGAAGACAAGATTATGGACAACAAACATGGAATGTTATGGTGAGTCCATAACTTCTTTTTTCCATTAGGTGACTAAGGGTATTAACTTTATCTTGACCTAGACTCACCACTTGACACAGAAAATCTAAAAACAATTCCATGCCCACATCATGTGGAATGCAGCTGTACAAATCTTTAACATCAATAGTAATAAAAATCCCTTTTTGAAATGGACTAATCTGATTACATAAGGTCAGAAAGTGCCAGGAGTCATGGCATAAGTGAGGGATTTTAGAAACTTCATGTTTCAGTTGCTTGTCGAGAAAATGTGCACTGTAACTAGTCTTAGACCAATCTGAGTCAACTATGGGATGTAGGGGGGGTTAATTAGGGCAGCTCATATGGTCACAGACTATGATGATTTCCTTGAAGAATGTACGTATATACTCAAAATGTTTTTGAATTGAGACTACCCACCATGGTTACTGACCAAAAATTCATAATGAGGTGGTTGACAAGAGTAACAAGTGTGAATATAAGCCCCTCTTACATGATTTTTCTGTACAACAGGAAGATGCAAGTATGGCATCTTTGATGAATATTAATCAGGATATTATGCCTTGGATGGGTTCTGGTACCCAGAATACTACTCAGGGCAAAGGAAACGTTTTTGCCCTTTTCTTGCTACATATTACAGTAACAGTTTCTTTATTTCTGATATTTTAAATAAGAACTGGAATATTATTATGGGTGACCAGGATATCCAGGATAGACTGGGGTTACAGCCTAATATTGTGTATAGGCGTGCACCTAATTTAAAAAGCATTATGGAAAAGGAAGTTGTTGAGAATAGTACCAACAATGGGAGGATGGTTCCATGTGGAATGTGTCAGTGCAAACACATTTTTATTGGTACAAGCCCCAGGATAAGGGGAATAAATATTGATATAAAAGGAAAATATTCCTGTTATTCCCAGTCAGTGGTATATATTGCTTTGTGCTTGCAATGTCCTGCCTTTTATGTGGGCAAAACTGAACGTTAACTTGCTGAGAGAATATATGAACACCAATATGATATAGCCCATAAAAAGGAGACTAATGCCTTATATCGGCATCTGATTAAGTACCCTGAACATCAGTTCAAATTTGTGGTAGTGCATCAAGTTCAAAAAAGTCCCTATAATGGCCCTTGGAAACTATACTTGGAACAAAAGGAAACTTGGTGGCAAATTTATTTGAATGCATGTTTTCTCCTGGGCTGAATGATAGCATTGCTATCTCTAGCACTTTACAATTAAAACAGTTTGAAAGATAACAAATATAGTTTTAAAATTTATATTTGTCAGCAAGCATAAATGTTTATGTGTTGTTTATACACCTGTAAGCATATATATAGTTTTTCATATATGTTTTTAAAAAAAATATATATTTTTTTACATGTTTAAAGATTTTGGTAAACAAAGGGTTACTATCAGGGCTGCAGGTTGCAATTTGCATTTTTAATCACTGTTTTAGCTTCATTGGCTGTTGGACCATTATGTATTTCAAATGTGGTATAAGAAGGACAGATAACTTTTTTCTTTATCTGAAGAAGTTTGGTTCTTGTACCTGACAAAAGCACTTATTTTCATTAAAGTTTGTGTCCTGGGATTCTACACATTGCTGTGCTTCCTTAGTTTTCTAGTTTTGGTTGCTGATTTTTGTGGATCCTATTATACTAACTTCCCTCCTTGAGCTGCAGCTATTGGCAATGCTTCTTCAGTTGGCACTATGTTTCACCTTACTTATTCAGTGTTTTTGTACCCATCACTCTCTTTCAACTTCTGAGTGGCTATGCAGCCCTTTGCTCAGCAACCCTCTTGAAAATTAGGACTGTATTAATCTCACAAAAATAATAATGCTGAGCTAAATCAGTAATCCTGAAATGAAATTAATTTAAATAAAAATAAAAGTGGAACTTTGAAAAATATTATAAAACACACACCCAGATTTGCCAATCCAAAATGTTATTGCCTGCAAAATGGAGTCAATCTTAAGTAAACAATTTAAAATATGTTTTAAAATCATAACTTACAAAACTATCATATCCCAACACAATGCTCACTACACTGCAAAACAAAGGAGGAAATAACTGATATTAATAGAACGAGGAGTAAACCTTACTTTCTTCTCACGATACTCCATTCATAGAAATATACAGAAACTAAGCCTTGCTTAATTATCATCTTCTTCAGTAACCACAACACATTGACATCAGTGGTAAACAGTAGGGAAAACCTAAACAAATAAAATAAAAAGAAAAAGAAAAAGAAAAAGAAATGCAGGGAAAACTGTTAAATAGAATTTGTGGGTGCAGTCTGCATAGTAGATTAAATATGTTTTGGTGAAGGATTAGGAAATTTGATATGTGATTCGTGGCTTCACCATTCATCTTGAAGCTTGTTCCATGAACCAATCAGAGATGCTCTTTTGTTTATGATATACCACAGCCATAGATATTTCATATACATTTAACCTATCAATAGAACAAGAGAAAAAAGGTGGGATAACAATTTATTATGAGATAGAGCACAGCATATTTTATCACCACTTTTCTAACATTATCACAGAAGAATCATCAACAGTTTCTCTTCATCTCTAGTTGTTTGTCTTTTCGGCTTTTCCTGCTTAGGGGTTGCCACAGTAGAACTCTGGTCCGCTAATGATTGGCAGTAGATTTTTATGGTGCTGAGTTGCCAGCCCGACGCCCAACCTTCAGCGAAGGCACACCGATTCATTTTGTCTTCATCTCTTGTAATTTGCATCATTAGGTTTTGGAAACTGTTTAAATATTTTCATTAAAAGCAATGGCATGACTCACCATATTTTGATTGAGTGTATCAGTACTCATTATCTTTAAAGTTAGATATGGCAAAACCTAAATAATATACATAGGGTCTGGGAGCACATTGCTCAACACATTTTTTATTGTCATTCATATTCCTTCAGATGTCTCTAGTTAATGCTATGCAAATTTCATGATGACAGTCATATTTCACTTGTTGCAATACCAGTTGTTTAAAATATTGTCTTAGTCCTATGGCCCAAGCCATGGCTGAAAAGGATCTTTCAACTAGTCCACATACTTGGTTAAATAACTATAAATAAAGTAAATAAATACAGCCTACACAATGACTGTATTTTTTATACAGGCAGCTACACAAATAAAGTAAAATATTTCTAATAAATAAAACTGAACAACTTCAAGACAAAATGTCAGTATACTGTAGGCCAGGTAACGTAAAGTTTGTGGAATCTGGCACACTGTCCAAAAATAGCACAAAAGTTGAGCAAAGCCTGTGATATGTAAATATGCCTCAGTAAACTTAGAATGTCTCGGTGTATAACAGAGTTCCTCAGTAGTAATGGCTGACTGTATCTCAGTCACAACTACCCTGTAAGTGATAGATAATTTCTTACAAAACGTGACATACATTAACAAAGTTACAGAAATACTATCACAATCTAAGATGCCGGACATTTGTACATAATCTACAACAGAATCTCTCCAGTAAGCTTAGAGACAACTACAGACTATCTCCATAAGTCCTTTATTATTAAAATATACTAGCTTTTACTTATAGATTCTGACAGAATCTGTAAAATTTCTAATAAAAAAATTAATAAAGGCTAAGGGCAATCATGGCCGCATCACCATAGCTAACAGTAGCTAACAATGGTTGCGGGACATATGTGCCAAACACAGGTAACGCACACTCCCAAATAAATAGGGAGATAGAAAGGCAGATGGTGAGTATGGGTGAAGAAGAGGGACACACAGGAGGTATGTTGAAATAGGAAAACCTAACAGAGAGTCAGAGAGCAATGGACAAATTTTGTTTGGTGGGAACAGGCCTCATTTTCTTTTTTTTTTTTTTTTTTCCTATTTTTTATTTTAAGAATAGAAGGAAAGGTAAAGACAGGGGAAATAGGAGGAGAAGGCAATCACAGCAGGTATATCCATATAAGAAATATTACAACACAAGGCAGGCAAAGGTTGGAAATAAACAATAAGGACAGGTAAGTTACACAGAAGGCACACGGCACAACATGGGCAATGGAAAGTTGACAAACAGGTGGGGATGCATACCAGCATTGGTAAAATGCAGGAATACATATGTACATATGCATTATTATGTTATGACATGTTCCAAACTGTGTGGCAGTCATACCTGGGTATGTAGGATGAATGGTAGTTGTGTAGTGTAGGGTAATAAATAGGGATTACAGTACACATTGGATAAATAAACCAATATCTAAACAGTCTGCCAGCAGTGCAAGTGTAAGCCAAGCAACATCACAGATGAGCAAATGCAGCTCTTGGGATGCCAGATAATACCAGCAGAGGACAGAACAGAACATTCGACCATGCATATGAAAGGCAAAGGACCAAGCACAGGGTCAAACAGCAATATTGAAGTAAAGCAGCAAACTGGCTGCTACCTTCTCAAGTAGGCGTCCACAACCCAAACAGACGTAATGGAATGCACATATCACACACACATATATGTCATGTCAAAAGCAACACATGAGTGTAGACATATATGTATGACTTTCACTGGCCTAACAGGAAATTATTTGAAGGCAATCTCAATACACATATACACACCAGTGACATGTAGTAATAATATACGGTCACAAACCTAACATTACTGCTATATAAACAATATCAAGCTGTGCTCAAGAATTTCAACAATGTACTCCAGTTAATATGTGACACACAAGTATAGCAAAAACAAGGATGCATTGCAAGCAGTATGCCAGCGACTTGTGTGCATATGTCCTGCATTTGTATAATGGCTGTAGAGTTGGCACATGTTGACCTTGTAACAAAACAAATACATGAAAATGGATGAGAACTCCAACAAAGGTGAACATATACCATGCATATATGCATGACACATGACAACCTTACAAATGTGGAAGGGAGGTGGACAACATGGGTCCACATCAAGGAAGACATGGCATTGAATTTCCATAAGCAAATGGTAAAGTAGGACATCACTATGTTAGGTGACACATAGGGTGGTGTTGAAGTCAGCCCAAACTACATTGAATCAAATGGCCAAGGTATGTCAAATTGTCAGACTACATTGTTGGCATCAACAAAAAAGGGGCATGTATACATCATACAGACAGTGTTATGCAATTATATATCAACAAGAAGCATAGGTAAGCAAACTAAAAATTGCAATCACATACACATAGACTGTCATGATAGTTATAAAACAACATGTGGAATAAACACCTGCATTTATATGTCACTGACCCTGGTTATTACCAATCAGAGGACAGCCCTTGAGCAACATTACAGCATATTGACATGATATCACTGTCTGCTCTCAGTTCCAAGGTGCAGAGGTGTTTCTGTATGGACTGGTATATGTGCAGAGACATATACATAAACCATTGAATATGTACACAATTTGCTGAAAAGTTTAAATTGATTTGAATAAGGTATGGATGTGGATATGTAACATAGGCTAAAGATGACATACTGTACTGTTGGTGAATAAATTATAATTTCCAAGGAGTATACATGAATGTCAAATTGGTGGTATATGTGTTCAGTAAATGAGGTCTGCTGATATGTGTGACATGTATTTATATGACACATCATGGCATCAGCATTACCAAGAGATACCACAAACAATGCCAGTATGCCAGTGGGACAGCATGACAACTATCATCCAAAACACAGGGGCAAGGGCATGTCCTTCTGGGGTTCAGACACCGAGGCAGAGACATTTCCCTGTGGTACATTTGGTTGGGGAATTTGGCTGCAGAGAAATATGGCTGTTGCAAATTTCCTGTGGGGAAAGAGAAGTACACACTGCCATGTCTACAACTTTAATAACCAAGTGCTTGTGGGCAGAAGATGTAATAAGTGTTGTCCTCAGTGTATAGTACATGCTTATCTAACTATAACATGTAGAAGTGTGCTACAGCATGGAGGAACTCCTGCATACTACTGTAGTCATGTTTATGCCCCAGTATGCATTTTAGGTAATGTTCCCTAGACACTGTGAATGGGGTAGTGATTCACACACACACCAGTTATAAAGGCACTGTCCATTGTGCACTGCATTTTTACTGCCACTGACATGCCCACTAGCCAGCCCGCTGCTGATGCTTAACATACTACCTGTTGTCTCATGTTGCCTGAGAAGCCATGGACATTATTTTCCCCCTGTGCATTTAGTTATTGAAGCTGTGGCCATGGCATTGCACTTTTGTCTTTGTCTACAGGGAATTCACAACAGCCATATTTGTCTGCAGCTGAATGTTACTTCAAACACAAGCCCCAACCAAATGTAGCACAGAGACGTGCCTTACTGCAAAGCTCCTGAACCTGTTCTTCTGTTGTACACACATGCTATAACAATCCACAAATCATACCCATACTACTGTGTTATTAGTTGAATATGACTAACATGTTGTTTGCGAGATGCTGTAAGTAATGCACCTTTACAATGGAATTGTGCATTTTAACTGCTGAGACTCATGGATGACTGAATGCTGAATGAAAGTCTAATATGGTAATGTGTATCATGTACATGTTGAAACATAATGCTAAATGTCACATGACATCTGCAGTGTACATTTGGACCTGTATCACATAAGCATGGCAGCAAAATGGTATGCATGCACAAGTGTGTATATGCAGTCCAATCACTGTATGGCAAACACAATGGTAGCAGTACCTTTCACAATTGGATCAGACAGACAATACTTATGGAGCTGAGGGACTGTCCTGATGGGGATGAACATCACAAATTGTCCCAGGCTAGTTCGCTGAATGAGTCACACATAGCCTGGGTCATGTCTTGGAAGAAATTCCCCATCATGTCATTCATCTGTGTAGGAAACACATTGGTTATCACCTTGTGGATCTGCTCCCAGTAATCATCTTGTAGGGGTGCCCAGCATCATCTTCACCAGGGTGCAGCAGGTATGATGGCACATGCAGTTCCAGCTTCTTCATCATCATTCTTGTCTCTGTCATGGTTGTGATCGTCATCAGAGGACCCTAGCAGTGGTCTGGCATGCACTCGTTGCTGATGTCTGATGGATGAGCATCCACAGATCCCAAGCTCTGTCAAGGCAAATTGCAACTCTGGACAGAAATTACATATGCATACCTGATACTATATGACTACATAACATACCCACTGTGACACAATGAACAGACAGAAAACAGTCATTATGAAACCTCAGTATACGGTATGGCCATAGTCAATTGATCCACCATATGCAATGTATATCAATAATCAAAACCATAACAATGAAAAACTGACATTAATTAACATCCCATGGACATGTGATGTCTGCACATGAGAATAAAGATATATCAGCATATATTGCAGGTGCCATTAAAAACACATTCTCAGATGAAATTGCCAACATTTTGGACAATTATAATTAACAGATTTGCTACTAGCAGATGGCTCCTTATTCATACAACACCTTTCCTATGTCTCACTATCTATACTTATGGATGTTTATAATACTGTAACATGTCAGGGCCCCTGTATCCATCACACAATGTGAACAGCTTATTCAAGGCCATGTCATGGCATGCATAAGACAGCTTACCAGTGGAAATCTTGACATGACCTGAACACTTGTTTATTGGCCAGCATTATGCACGACAATCATACCCAAAGCCAGCGCACATACATATGCTGACATTTGA
Source organism: Protopterus annectens (assembly GCF_019279795.1). NCBI lineage: Eukaryota > Metazoa > Chordata > Ceratodontiformes > Protopteridae > Protopterus > Protopterus annectens. The sequence continues at coordinate 566,012,974 of NC_056725.1, forward strand.
AGAGAACCATGCCATGGCACTGTGTCATGCAACACTCACATGAGTCTATCTTCCAAAACAACACTGGGGAAATGACAACATAACAGTAATAGTGAAACCTGCACTGTTTAATATTGACATATTCTTCAGTAAATTGTCCAGCTGACTAACAGAATATCAGTATTTCCATATTTCTTCTATTGCATGTGTGCCCTGTACATTTATATTGGTGTGTGAATGTCAAATGTATTCCATGTGTCTGTGCATGTAACGAGTCATATGAACAGCCACCAATTAATATATTGTTATAATGAAAATATAGTAGGATGACAATCCCGTAGGAAATATAAAAGCTATCTGTAAAACAGTTGTGCCAGGCAACATGGTAAATGACTGACTCCACAACACATTGGTAATAATGTACAATCCTCAACACAGTGACAGCATGTGATACTTGAAAAATCTAGTATATGCTGTACAAACAGCATTGCCTGTCTACAAATGCATGAGTGCCCAACATACATTTATTAGCAATCACCACCCTGCAAAATGCAAACAGCATGATGATGCTTGCTGATTATGTAACAGACAGTTAGATAATGTTGAAAAGGAATGCCAATGTGCACAAGTATCCATAAATACAGTATACACATGTGTTTTAACCAAACCATCAAAGGCATTGTAGGCAGATGCAGTACCCTTGTTGAATTGAAGGGCATGCCAGATAGTTCATCAACAGCACTGTGAACATTGATACAGCAGGCATGCATTTAGTATGTGAAGAGGGAAGTTATGGACAACAGATCAATCGGGTTCCTATCAGCATTTCGAATGTTGAAAATGCCAAATTTAATTTAATCGAACTTGAATGTTCGAAATCTCAGAAGAGCGAACTGACGGAATATCAATTTCTTTCCCAGGGAAAGAAATCGGTGGGCCGTCATCGGAGTTTGCTACTTCCTCCACTGTGGTGCGGTCTCGGAGTTGGTATATTTAAGTAGGGGGTGGGGGGGCACAGCCCCCCCCATGTAGGTTGGTGTGGGAAGCGAAATCCCCCACTTCTGTCAGTGTTTAAAATATTGAAACATTTTTTTTTTTGCACGGAACACCAATTTCTTTCCCTGGGAAAGAAATTGATGTTCCGTCAGTTCGCTCTTCTGAGATTTTGAACATTTCAGTTCGATTAAATTAAATTCGGCATTTTCAGCATTCAACACACACACACACACACACACACACACACACACACACACACACACACACACACACACACACACACACACACACACACACACACACACACACACACACACACCACAACAAGTCAACAGCACTGTGACAGTTTGGTCTACACTTCAAAACTTATCCTCAGTAAATATGGCTTGCTGCTAAGTGATATGTAAATGTAGTTTTAGGTAATTCATATTTGTCAACACAGGAATTGTCTGAGTATTGTACTTACCTTATTGATGTATTATGGGTATTCCTGCATCATCAGTAGTATAAATGGTGATGTCAAAAGTATGATCCTGTAACAATGATCACATCTATTACAAAAACAGACAAAATAATCAACATGCTGCTCCTCCAACAAGTGCATCTGCTTGATGCACAGGTAATAATTACAACTATGGTCCTTATCCCTTGCAAAAAGTAAACAGCATATATGAATGATGTAGGTATAAAATAACAGTAATATACATTGCTCAGATCAGGTTCTCTGAATTTTAATTTGATGAATATCACAGATTCACCATTCAGAGTTTGGAATGTGACACACAAACTCCTTTACATCTTGGAATATAATTGAACACAGATTGGAGGACCTGTGATTCAATGTGGTCCTAAGTTATGTTCACACTCTAACCCTCACACTTACTTGCCTAGCTAGTGCATCTTGCATGATACTTATGGAGGGAATGCAGTGAAATGAACTGGAGATATGAATGTGCAGGGATGGGGTACTAACAAGGATCATGGCTTATGCTTTACAAAAAGTACAAAGTGCTGTGCAGTTATGAAAATAAAATTGCAGGCATGACTGCATGTTAGCACTGTAGTCACAATAGAAAACAAGTGTAAACTTTCATTCCTCAGAGACTGGAACACTGTCATGTAACACATAGCTACTGTTAACAGACCATTAAAAGTGCTGTACTTCATGGAGACATTAATGTGTTTTATGTGGGAGAACATAAAATATGTACAGATATTTCTTGGCAAAGTAAAAAATTATAACTCAAAATTATCCACGATATCACGATATCTCAATGTTCTACAATCCAAATGTATATTTGACCATCTCACTCATTCCAAATATAAGGATGAAAAGGCTGTTGAATTCAAATTAATAACACAGTTATACATGAAATTCTAGTCACAAATGTTAGCATATTCCACAACATTATTTTAAAGAAATATACAAAGTCTGTTCTAAGCTTTACACAAAACACTGTAGTAAAAGAGATACTGTTGGTAGAACATTACAGATTACAGAGATAGTCACAGAATGACGAATAATCAAGGTAGTTGTAAGCATGCTGAAAATAACCATTAATATCAATAAGCAGGTATGCAGAGCTACAGTTTTGAAAATGTTTGAAAGACACAATGACCAGAATATAATGAGAGGTCTTCCCTTTGTGGACTTGAATCCACAAGTAGCCAAGGTATATGCATAGTGGCCTGTTCTTTACAGGCTGAGCTAACAGCCATTATACTTTCCTTCTGAACAAACAAGTATTGCATGTGTGTATCTGTATTCCTGTAGATAATGGATGAATATGGAAATATCAAACACATAAACACTACAGGTCTTCATGCTCCATAATACCGATATTAGCAAATTTGCAATGTAGAAGATATGTTTAGACAGTTGGACATGCCCTGCTTTTGTGTTAAGCAAACAGGACTTAATAATGCTCACTTTGTAAAGCAGACTAGACAAACAAAATTATTTATGAGTTTGTATTCACACACAGACAGGTAGATTAGGTGACACTGTCAAAGTATTATGGATAACAGAGAAATGCATATTCATTAGTGGCCGAGGCACTATAAGCGTCAGTGATACATGACCATACTGGATGTGTGAAATGATGTCCTTACATGTTGGAAAACAGATACATCTACAATCTTCAATATTAAGAAGTAGCCATCATGATGATAATGTAGATGAGTTGAATAGGTCATAATTCAAGAAAATGCTCACTGAGATCCCAGTCAGTTCGCAGGTAGCAATAGTCTGATCTGTAAATGTATCAAAATCAATATTTAAAAGTGGCACTTATTGCATGTTATCAGATCATTGGAAGATAACAGGCACACGCTACTTGTGGTCCCATTTAAAGGTACCTGTTGAGTACTTGTGGGGAGCACCTTCTTGTTGCACTGAGATAGTGGTTAATGCACTGAATTTCGAGAACCTATATGGACATGCACAAATGGGATTCCAAAACCTTGAATTTTAATGAATTTCATTGCTTATGTATGGCGCATATGGGACTTAAAAGACATATGCACATAGCTGGTCTTACTTTCAGTTACACCTGACTCATAGGTACCTGCAAAGGTAATTTTGCACCTGAGAGCATTGCTGTGTTTTGAAATGTTAAACTCCTTATAGATGTAAGTTAACATTACTCCTTATCAAACTATGTGTATATGATTAGAGTGATGCATTTATGGAAAAGTATGTGCATGATAAAAAATCTTTCTGTCTCACTGGCGGTATGTGGGTTTGACCTGCATGCATATATGTGATTACCTCTACATCAGTAACATGCAGTATATTTACCATATGCAGTTATACAGACAGATTTAATTAGCACAATTGAATAGTACATAAAGTCGTATTCACAGATTTTCTGTATATGTTGCTGGTGACTCAATACACTCTGTCCTATATGTACGGAAAACTATGGATTCCGACATTATATCTGTGTTGTTATGTAGCATGTACTCATATTACTGTTATGAATATTTATTAACTGATGCTTCTTAAAACAAATTTTACTGATGCAATACAAAAATGATCTAGGTTTATGTCTGCTAATCATGTTCTGTCTCTGGCCTGCTTATGGATATAGAGGTTTTCTGATGTTTTCTGTAAGTTGTTCAATTGATAATTTTCAGATATTCTCTGTTAATATGGATGTTCACTACTGAGTAATGATTGTGTTGATATTAGCTCATCATGTATAACATTTCATATGAATGATTTTTTTTTGCACACATTGTCTGTTTATGCTCAAACTGCATTGCAGCCACAGCCATCAAAATCACACATTTCAGTTGTACACATATGTTATATGTAGTATGTTAATGTGAAATGCATGCAAAGTGTGTTCTTGTGATACAATGTTGTTGTTCTTGGACAGCCACTACTGTGATATCAGCTGTAAAGGGTTCAAGTGTTACAGGCAGCTTCTACAGATATCACACCTCCTATTGCTGTCCCAAGTGTTATGCATTCATGCACTGTTTTCATATTACATATGGTTCTATACGTCACAGTACTATATGGCACAGAGACTATTTCTTAGATTTTTTTCATTGCACAGGATTTCAATGGAGGGACTGGAGGGAGACTATTTGGAAGAGTAGGAAATACAGTATTAATGAATGAAGTCTGGACCGACCTCACTAACACGATAAATGCTGTGGGAGGTCACAATCGATCCCAGAAAGCCTGTTGCAATGGTGCACTGACATGATCCTTCATGTAGTCAACAGGATATGATGGCATGAGGACTGCAGAAGGGTTACATTAGCATAAGCTGATTACATAATCATTTCCATATATATATATATATATATATATATATATATATATATATATATATATATATATATATATAGGGTCTATATCAGTTGAGCAAAAACCCCTTTACGCAAATACCTAAACATCGACCCCTATACCTCGAACTGCGAAAATCCCAAACGCACTAAACCCCGAAAAATAAATATCGAACTATCATAGTCGGCCAACCCCACCACCCGCTACTTAGTACCTACCCAAACAAAATAAATAAACCACATAAATACACTAACTAAACCTGACAGACATACACCCAAACAAAATAAATAATCCACATACATACATTTAACAAAACTCTACTTCCAACACTGCACTAAACCCCACATACACAACTATCTATGCACTATCCTTAACCCTTCCCTAACCCTAAGGTCCGTAACTACTGCACAATTCCCCTACAGACATACACCCAAACAAAATAAATAACGCACATACATACACTTAAAAACCCCCTACATCTAACACTACACTAAATCTTACATACATTACCCATCAATGCACATACCTTAACCCAAATTCTAACCCTAAAGTCCTATCTATCGCACACTTACTTTACGGAGCTATAATGCAGATGGGCCAACCAAAACAAATCGACATTTCGGAATTCGCGGTTTTGGACGTTCAAGGTTTACGTACTTCATGCAATATGGTTTGCCACATTCATATTCACGTAATAAGGTTTTCTCTCAACTGGTATAGACCATATATATATATATATATATATATATATATATATATATATATATATATATATATATATATATAGGGCCCCACATAAATCTAATCTTATGCAAATAACTGTATTTCAGATGGCAAAAAGACCTAGGGGAGAGACAATTTCTCCCCAAAGGAGATGAAAATTATAATAGATGTTCTGTCACCACATGGAGGGAGATTATTTGGAAGAGTAGGAAATACAGTATTGATGAATGAAGTCTGGACCGACCTCACTAACATGATAAATGCTGTGGGAGGTCACAATCAATCCCAGAAAGCCTGTCGCCAATGGTGCACTGACATGATACTTCATGCAGTCAACAGGATATGATAGTATGAGAGATCAAGGGATGCCACCAATGGCGGCCCATGATTGACACCCCTAATAAGATTACACAGTTTCTAGCATCACTGCATATGGCGAGTGGGGAGTGGTGTATATCCAGTGGTGGGATAGAAACTGGTGTTCCAGGCCACATTTGTGTGTGTTACTTCGCATAACATTGACGCGTATAGAGTAAACCAGTATATACTGCTGTCACATGCATGTTCATGTATTGTCATTTTTGTGCTGCAGCAGCAGAATTGCATCATGCACATGGGTCCACACAGGGTGTTGATGACCAGTGTAAGTGTAATGCCATGTAGCCATACAACTGCAGCACATACATGACAGTGCAGACAACATGTATGATGCTGTCTGCATTTATTTGCACAAGGCCGTCCATTTCTGCACAGCAGGATATAACAGGTGAGTGTCTACATATACTGTTACTGTGACCTTTACCTGTTATTGAGTCAGCCTGCTGTCAGGCAACTGTTGTTTACTATCATATTGATATTTCCCCTCATACTGTAAAATACAGGCAAATCTTCTGGGGGTATGAGCCATGCAGGTGCACCTACAGACAGACCAGGTATGGTTCAAGAACATGTTCATAGGCTGTAGCAATGTGTAGCAGACCTGTGTTGTATAAAATTAATGTTGCTGTTTTTCTGTACAGGGACATCTAGTGAACAGGTGCACTATACATTACAAGAATATCAGCAGAGCCTGTCACTATGTTGTATATGTCATCATGTGACTATGCTGGTGCCTGCATACATGACAGTGTCTGCTTTGTCTGTAATTTCCCAGACAATGCAGCTAGACACCGAGCCAGCTACATCTAAGTCAGCTCCCTGATTCACAAATAATTGACAGGTGCCAATTAGACAGAGAGCAGGTACAGGCAGTGTGTAACGTGTGCACTGCACATGTATGCACATACCTTATGATGTAACCCTGCACCTGTCAAATCCAATGTATGTCTGAGCCTAAGTATACTGGCATCAGGACTATTTCAACAGCATATGGGAGATACAGTAAGAGCATCACAGACAGCTGCCAGCCGTATTATCTCTCAATTCTTGGCAGCAATGTGCATCAACATGGATGAGTATATCCACTTTTCAGCCACATTCCTAGAGCGCAGGAATGTCATGCACCATTTCTACTCCATTCCCAACATTTTTATCAAAATCTCTGCACTACCTGAAGCAGACATTCATCTAAATAGAAAGGGGATGCCATTGCTTCATTATCAGGTTGTGTGCACAGCAGATGGCATCATAACAAATGAAGGACTGGTCTGAGGGCTATTTTCCAAAATGGTGAAGTACCTGAGGGGATTACTACATAATAACTACATAGGTTCATAGGTTCATAGGTTCATAGGTAGGTACTAGGCTATTGGCCCTAGGGCCTATATAAGCCTAGTCAAATGATACCCTGGCTTTTGCCACCCAAGAAAATTATTTTCCTGAGGCCCTGTCAAGCAGAGCCACAGAAGTGATCCCTGGGGTGAATTTCCTATCTCCCATCCAATCATCAAGATTTTTCTTGAAGAGTGCTAATAAGGAGGTTTGTTTCATATAGATAGGTAGTTTGTTCCAGAGTATGGGAAGTCTCTGAGATAGGAATCTATCCCTCCAGCATGTTCTGTTTATTGTGGTGATGAGGTTTAGGTCCCTAGAATGTGTAGCTCGAAGGGATTGGGATTTTTTACCTGGAACATGTCCAACAGCTCTGGGTTTGACATAGCTTTGTATGTTAGGCAGAGATCACCTCTGAGTAGGCGATATGCGACAGAGTAAAGCTGGAGTTTTTTGAGACGGTCTGCGTAGGGCATCTGTTTGAGACCAGTAATCCTCTTTGTAAGGTAATCCTCTTTGTGAGGTATTTCTGTGGCCTTTCCAGTTGTTGTAGATGTCTTGTGAGGTACATACCAAAAGGGGCGTTGTACTCTATAACGGGTCTAATGAGTGACGAGTAGAGGGGAACAATAACCTCTTTTTTCCTGGATGAGAAACCTTTTGTGATGAGGTGTGCCACGTAGAAGGATTTTCTGACTACTCTGGCGATGTGAACACATCTGCATGGGCCATGGCTTATGATGATGAATCGGTGATTTATAATGGCATAAAATAATCAACACAAGTATAATCCACTGTCAAGACAGGTGGCAGAAGCATAGAAAACTATGGATTACAATAATAGTATATGGAGACATTTATGTGACAAACAGTGAATATGTTGTCCAGATATATCTGTGTATGGAAACAAGCATCATGAATATCATACATCACATACATCAAATTTGATGTACCCTATAGACAAGGGGACTAATCATATCTGGTCTGTCTGTCTGTAGGTACATCTGCATGGACCATGGTAATGTATCTGTAATTTACAATGGCATATACAAATCAACATGTGAGCATAATTCATTGTCATGACAGGTGGCAGAAACAAAGAAAGCTATGGATCACAATAATAGTATATGAAGATACTTATGTGACTTGGGTTGATGCTGTGCAGATGTTGATGGACCTATGCAATTGAAAAAGACAAACATCACACATGTTGTTTGAAGTCTTAGGTAGGTACTGCACAATATTAGGAATCCACAACCTGTGTGCGACCACATTCCTGTTGCAATTGGGCTGCTAAACAGAATAAAATATGGCAATAGATTAATAATTTGGATGTACTGGTAAAGATGGTTTGAAATGTATGACTTACATGTACACCTGGAACACCATCTCCAGTACTTCACCAAGTATATGACTATTAAGACTGGTGGTGTGATGTGATGTCAGGAACACCATGATCTCAACCAGGGAATTAATGGTTGCCCACCATCCAGGGCATTCCTTGCCCTCTCATAGGAGTGCATTCAGTTAGCTGTGTGAAGGATCATGTCCAAGGAACATAGACAACAGGCCTCACAGGATCGACTGTGACCACCTCCAACACTGATAATGTCTGCCAGTTCTGTCCAAACCTCATTACTCCACACAGTATTTCCTGTCTATGCAAGGAGGCTGGTCCATGCTGGAGCAGAGCCTTGATTATAAATTGGTATTCTCATGTTGAGAAACATTGTCACCCCTAGTTCTGTTTTATGTGGTAAATTTCATGGAGGCTCACAAATAACATGATGTTATAAGCATTTGTCAAGATATTTGCTCTGCTCTACTTACTGATTTGAGTTATGCAAACTAATCCTTTAGCATGTATATTACTGTTATGCATTAAAGAACATAATGGACATGAAAACAATGTCTAAATATGTAAGACATGTAACAACATTATCACATGTAATGGTCCATTACTTTATCTGTGTAGGCCATATGTGGGATTTGAACTAATTAGGGATACTAAACAACTAAAGTTCAACCACACACCCCCATGCCACACACTTATTACTTCCCATATTACCACAGTAAACAATCTTGTCTGTATCAGACTGAGTGTATTAACAACTACTGCTATATTATGAAGCATAAGAGGTATCCTTAATATATGCAGTAAGCATACAACTTATAGAAACCCTGAACATTTCTCATTCTCTACCTGCATAATGAAGACAGTGCAGGTTAATCACAATGAACTATGGAGATCTTTCCATCAGGCTGTATGTATAGTGCATGCAGTAGTAAGCATCGGACAGTATTGTAAGCTATTAACATACAGCTTATGGAAACCCTTGGAATTCATTGTTCCCTTGTGGCATATAAGACACAGCCATTTTCACATTTTCATCTACTTTTCATATGGGCTGTTTGTTTTTAGCCATATAACCATCTGCATGTGCATTGTTAATCCTACAACCACCCATTACATCACAGACAGTTTGCACTGCAGACATGTTTGATCACAAAAGGCCTGTCAACATGTATAATTTGAATTATAAATTAAATCTAATATAGATACGTAATGACGGTAGTGTATTCTCCCACAGCAATGTCATCGGCTGACAGCTTACCTTTGAAGCTAGCTGTAGTTCAGCTATACCTTACAGTGAGTGCACACGTGTGCTTTTAAGTACCACTTGCACCTTACATGATCAATGAGCTTCTTTAACATAGAAATGTGGTGCATTAACCAATAGCTTGGCATAATGGGATGGTACTGCACACAGATACCCAAGAAGTATCAGTAAATGGGACAATCTGTGACATGTGGCTGATGTTCTCCAATAGTCTGATACCTTTTTATATGCGCCAATTTTGAAATATTATTTGGATACATTTAATGGTCATAGCATTGCTACCTGCAATCAGTGGGACCTCAGTTAGCATTCATCAGAAGGCTTTTTTTTGAAGACTTTTACCTTCAACAGTGAAGATATTGACTGAAATCAGGTTTCAGTGTGTTCGTGAGCTAAACTTGACCAAGAAGAAGACCACCCAGATGCTCACTGTCTATACTGGGCATGAGCAGAGGATGTGAGCATGCCCAAGGGCCTTTACTATGATAGAGATTTGGAGCAGGATTGCAAGAGAGCAATGCAGGCTGATGGAGATTTTCTGGATTGGAAAGCAAGTCTGTCACTGATTCAATTACATGCATTGGAGGGACACTGAAGGTCTTTACTAGAGGGTCACAGAGGTCTGACACCAGCCTGTGAATGCCTACATTAAGTTTCATAATCCACACCTTCAGACCTACATCATAAAGGATGCATTTCTTAGCTGTATGCATTTATGGGACTGTTTAAATTCAATTTCATGGGCATCTCTACTGATAAGAGTAACACTAATGCACTTAACATTATACACATACAGCTGTCACTGATATGCCATAAATATTCTTACTACAAGCAGGCATATACAGTTATGTCATTTAGCTTAACTGGTTAAGCAATGAGCCACAATGAGTGATAATTTCCTATGTTTGGTTTCAAAGCCCATTGCTGGTTATTTTGTAAATATTTGTGTTTACATAGTTAATATTGAACATAAGCAATTTTGGCCCTCCCTTTTCTTGGCAACTGTACAGAACGTCTTTTCTAAGTTTGTAGATTGGACGTGTTTCACTACTGCCTATAGTGCTTAGGCCTCAGATGACTATGCAGTTCTCTGTTATCTGTAACAGTTTGAGAAGCATCACAAAGTATACTTATGTATGTACGAATGCTGAGTAATAAAGATATACATTATTAGTCTCTATGTTATAAAACAGTTAAACACTGAGCGATAGTGTTGCTAAATGATGGAATCTGTCATTATGTCATAGAAATAATCCCATATGTTGGAAGACATTGTGTTGTCTTTTAGCTCAACACATTAAGCTGTAGGCCACTGTGAATGTCACATGGATACATGTGGGCTTGAATCCTGGTATGGAATATTTGTATTTCATTTTGATAAGTAAGTATTTGAGCAGATATGTTAAGTAACTGCATGTTCAGATATGCAGTCTAACTCTTTACACATTTAGTAATTACATTGTGCATTATTGCCTGTAGCGCTTAGACCTTGGATGACTATGCAAATCTGTTATTGCTACATTCTAGAAATGTTCCTTAGTAATTCTTTATGATGGGGTTGATTTTTTGTGACCTAGCTTAAACCATGAAGCAATAGTCAGATATGAATGTCTCAGGGATAAATGTGGGTTCAAATCATT
>NC_056725.1:566029444-566139727 GCF_019279795.1 Protopterus annectens
GCCTCTGACATGGCATATGTCTTTTACATATGCAGTCCATTTCTCATTTTTGTAGCTTGTGCACAAATAGTTGTGTTGTATAATTCATGGTCGCATACTTCATTTGCTACAGTACTGCTGTTTGGCATTGTGCTTGTTTGTGTGCCTTTCACAAAAAGGCTTGGAGGTTCTAGTCTATCCTCTGCTTGTCTTCTCCTGCATTTTCCTGGCTGGATCTGCTCATCCATGCTGTAGCTTCGCTTACACTTGTACTACTAACAGACTTGATTGGACTCAATATCCACTGTGTACTACAACCATCATTTATTTCACTACAACCCACAACTACTGGCAGTCATACAGCTTCAGGTGTGACTGTCACATAGTTCACAACATCTCAGCACTGCAGAATACATAAGTAAATCAGTATTTGTGCACTGCACTACACTGCATTGCACTGCAGCAATGGCTATTATGTATCCCTACCCTATTTGTCTACTTTCCTTCACCCATGTTGTAGAGTGTGCTGCCTGTTTAATTTACCTCTCCTTAATGTTTTTCCCAACCTTTGTCTGTCATGTCTTCTTATATTTTTATATGTTATCCCTCCTCTTTCTGTTCTCTTTCCGTGTCTTTCTATTCTCAACAACAAAAAAACAAAAAAGAAGGGGGGCTATTCCCACCAAAAAAAAAAAAAAAAAAAAAGCTATGTCCCTCTGAGTGTCCCTCAGAGAGTGCCTCAACTTTACTGGATATAACTCTTTTTTTTTGCTAGGCTATTGCATGTGCACTAAGGGATATTAAATGTTACTTGTTTATCCTCAACATTTGAGCAGAATTCGGTGAAATATGCCAGATTCATCAAACTTTATGGGATCCAGACCAATGTGTATAGCTTTTACTATAGTCAAAGAGAATAATGCCTCTGTTGATCAGTCAGTGCCTACTGGAAATTGTGTTACAGATGAGTTTTGGCTCATGACTTTCTAGGCCTGTTTTTCTTCTATTTTATTGATAAGAGTTCTCATGTAAAATTAAAATATTTTTGGTAAGAATTACATCCTAATAACTGGTATTGATCTAAGTTTGCGAGTGCTGTGTACCTTATTGCTCAACTGTGAATGTAGCTGGCTTTCATTTCATTTAACCAACAAACTTACAATAATATACAGCTACAATTACCAAGCTTGCCTTGCTCATCACCTTTGTGAAGAGAATTACACAGTCCTCCTTCCATAAAGTTGGTGTAATGCCTTAATAAATGGATTTATTTTTTAAGCTTATTATTTTTAAAATTTTTATTAGATCACAGATATAAAGTCATTACCAGTAACGCATAAAAAAAGAATATATCTCTTTGATTGCAAAATGTTAATTCCAATGTAGGTTGTCTGATAAATGAACATCTAATTTCTTCCCTAATGATTGTAAGTTTTAACAGTTTAATTAGCAACTGTTCCCTGTCACATCTGTGAGAGAAAGAGGCAAACACAGAATGTCCCAGGAAGAATGCAAAGGAGAAACATACTAATTTACAACAATATATATAATGTAATCTGATTAAAATGCATACTTATTAACTGAATCATTTAATTCCTACATTATTTCATTATTTATGCAGAGTTTAAGCACAATTCTAGAAATGGATGACTTAGCTTAAGGGAAAAAAACAATACACAAACTAGGTATCAAATACAAATAATATTCAAATTACCTTTAATTACATTGTGAGTCTCTCTCGCTCTCTCTCTCTTTTTCTCTCTATCACTCTCTCACTTTCTCCTTATCACTCTCTTTCTCACTCTCTCTCTATCTCGATCTCTAGGATCTCTTTTGCCTAACATTGTTATGGATGAAGTCAGTTCATGTCCAAGTGGGCCAGTATTATGTGTTTTTTGGTGCTAAAGTTCTCCATGACCATATCAAGGCCTCCTCCCACTGAATATTTTCATTCAGCTATTTAAATAGGAAATTGACAATGACTTGTCAGTAATTTAACCCTTCTCGCCTTTGGATATCATCTGTTAGTTAGCAGTAGGTTATTCTGCAGCCGGGACATGTTTTTAATACTAACTCCTGAACAACTGGAAATAGGAAATCTGTGTGAGGTGACTTTAGGTCTATGCAAAAAAAAAATGTCTAGTTATACCTTTGCTATGTTTTTCTAGTAAGAAACTCTCTCAACCAAATGATGAATCAGGACTCTAAAGGAAATGTAAAGAAAACTCCATGCCAAAACCTATTTTTTAAATTATAAAAACTAGAGACAGCAAGAACTCAGCAATAAAATTGCTACCTATTTCAATGGAGTGTTCATACTGAAACTGAATGCATTTTATATCACGTATATACACACACACACATATAAATATTTATATATATATATATATATATATATATATATATATATATATATATATATATGTGTGTGTGTGTGTGTGTGTGTGTGTGTGTGTGTGTGCATGTGTGTTTGTGTGTAGCGGTGGTACACACACACACACACACATATATATATGTGTGTTAGTGTGTGTGTGTGTGTGTGTGTGTGTGTGTGTGTGTGTGTGTGTGTGTGTGTAGGGGGTGGTGTATATATATATATATATATATATATATATATATATATATATATTGCGCGAAAGAAGCATATATTAAACAGTTTTAACAAAGAGTGAAGTACGAATATGGTTGAAAGTACTTGAAGAATCAATAGAAGAAAATTTGTTGGACATACATCAAGAACATTATATTCCTAGAACATGAAAGGCAAGATCTAATCTCTGATGCTATGTTTTCTGAAGACCCTTTTGTAATACTTATTTGCATATTTATTTTTCTAAGTCAGTATGTTGAACCAGTTAATTTGTATTTATAACAGATGCCAGGGGAGACAAAGACCATAAACCATATATATATATATATATATATATATATATATATATATATATATATATATATGTGTGACAGAATGCAATGCATAGCTAACCAAATAACAGAAGACACTTTAAGTAAAATAACATAAATATCGAGTGTACAAAGTGAAAAGCACAGTGCTTGCTGCTGAAATATTTAAATGTGAAATATGTAGTACAGGCTTGTATAGTTGCAGATGTAACATTCACAAAAGTAGGTAACACTGTATACTGTGCTCAAGCTATAGGTATAGCTAGGTGGTAATAATGGGAAAGGTAGACCTTCTAGTACTTAAGAAGAGCAGCATCATAAGTTCTTTGGATTAGCTCATATTGGCATGGAAAATAACCAAAGAGAAAATTAGAGAAAATGACTGACTCAAAAACTACCTTATCAACCTAAAAAACTGACAAATGGATTATTTCCTGTTATTAGAGGTGTTATGTTATACAGCACAAAGTGATTGCATTTGATTCTTAGATGGTTCATATAACAGGTGATATTCTGAGTTGCAAATAAGGTTAGGGAATTAATTCCAAATAGTAAAACTATGACTGTGTGCTTAGTATTCATACATATGGAAAGCCCTGAACAACTGATTAGGATATTCCATGTCCAAATGTTAGACAGTGTTAGATATGACTATTGACAGAAAAGTCCATATGCAAAACAAACCTGAGTAAATTGATTGCTATTTTTTATATCTACATATCCCATTTTATAGGATGTGTGGAGTGATGTATTCAACACGAGATGGTGCTGGCAGTGATAATGGGAAACGCTGCATTTGTGGTATAAAATGCAGCAAAATTCCTAGGTATATCACATAGGGTTTGTGAGCATTATCAGCATAAGCCACATGCTTTGCAAATGCTTAGTTTATGCAATTGTTATCCTGCATTCAGATGTCATGTGCCTTTTTGTTGCTCATGGCGTTCTGTTTTACTGATTAATCTTGATTTACCATTTTGGCATATGAACCAACATGTAGGTCTTCGTCCAGGATAAGACATCCAGTCAGTCCAGACAGCTTCACTGTCATATCCATCAGCACCTTTGATAGTATGTGGCTTGTCTACCCCCTGAAAAGTGTTTTGTTTCTCTGAATCATTGTTTTGATTTGATTACAGCTTAGCACCCTGTGGGACAGTTTAATCAGTTCTGGAGTATCTGAAACATATTTTGAACTTTTGCTTCAGTGGTTCTGAAGTATATAGCTGAAAAAATCCTCTATAATAATCCATGTTTGGGAATATTCCCATTTCATTCAGTGGTACCACATGCAGCTTGCACAGAGATTAATCAGCTATAATTTGAGAAAGCTTAGTTATCTCTGTCATGACAGCTTTGAGGGACAGAAACCGATCTTACTCACTTAAATGTCTGTTGCCTTGTTGAGAAATAGCTGCAAAAAAAAAAATGTTGTCTGGGACTGCAAGTCTTCAGAAAAGGATACTGTGAAGTAGCACAGAATGACCCACAGTTTAGACAGCTTAGATAAAAAAAAAAAAAAAAATATATATATATATATATATATATATATATATATATATATATATATATATACATAACTGTATCCCTTTTGATAAAATGTGTCTTCTCTCAAAGTAGTCAGTGAGAACTAAAATATCAGAATCCACACAGCTGGCATAAAAAAAAAAATAGTAGTCGGCAGTGGGTGGTTCAGGAGTTACCCATGAATAGTACAGTTTTCACATGAAGGTGAAGCCTGTCTGGGTAAACTTCACCAGGACAGGATAAAACTTTTATCACCCAAGGATGAGAAATGATTGTTAATGTTATATTCCAGAGCCATTTATAAAACAGAAATGTCTTACTTTTTATTATGGCAACTCCATTACACAATAGCTGCCTTTCTTCAAGGTATGCTTTCACAGATTCCAGGAAACAGAGATTTCCAGTATATGAGAATTCACATACAATGCATGGAATATAAGTGGTGCATGCCAGATAAAATGTGGCATTAAAATAGTGTCTCTACAGTTTATATTTCTTTTTTCTTCAATTTAATCTCAGCTTATTGAATGAAATCTCTGTTTGCCTTAAATGCTGGTTGTTTGTAGTCTGGAACAAGAGAAAGTTTTTTCTTTCTAAAATTTCTTTTCCTAAACCTTTAATCACATTCTGAATGGTAGCAAATTCAGCTTGATTTAATTGTAAACAGATCCTTTTGATCTGCTTATCACCACTAAAATACTCAATTTAACCAATATAATAGCCTTAAGTGATCGTTGTTTTAAAAACAGTTTCTAACCGATAGTATATAAAGGATTATAGAAACCTGTAAAACCTGACTGTCCTCAACTGTGGCCATCTTAGGGTGAATATACGTAAAGTCTCCTTGGATTTCTTCTCCACTCTGATGTGATAAACAGGCTGTGCTCTTTACAGCCTGTAGGCTTTAAATTTTATTGACTACTCAACAACTAGCCCGAAATGACCCTCTTCCCATCCATATAAGCTTATTTATCTCCACAACTATTGATGGAGCTATTGATCTAGCTGTACTAATGAATGCATTCACATTCTTTTTCTTAAGAATCACTAACAAAGTTGGGCTACTATACACTGAAAAGTAAATGGCATTTTTGAATAAATATTAATTATCTGAAGTACTAGTTATGTTATCTGTTTTTGCACTGTTTTTGGAGTAGTGAATTGTTTGTTTAATTGTCTTGTGTAGCTCTAATTTGGTGTCCCATTTTGCTCTTCACCCATCACCATCCTCAGCCACCCATTTGCAGCAGCACAGCTAGGGTAGAGCAGAGGAGGCAACTGCCTCAGGAACAAGGTATTATGGGAAACAATTGACAAATGACAAATGGTCTGCAGTGCATTGCCACTATTCAGAAATGAATGTCAGTATTGCATTTACAGTCTGATTGAAGCACTTTAACTCTCTTTGTGTGTGACAAATGTAGCAAGCAGTTTGCTGTGGTTAAAAATGAAAGAAAGAGCTATTTGCTTTGCATTTGTGTTCTGAAATTAAGATATTTAGCTCTCTGTGTGGGATAAATTGTAACAGCTGCTTACGTAGTTAGTAAACAATTTTCTATAATTTAAGGTGAAGCTTTTCTTCTGCTCAATTTAAAGTTTAGGAAGTGGAAGCCAGGTCAGGGGACGGCATCAGCTGGCAGAATAACTAGCTACACCTCTGCCATTTGTCATCTACATTTATAGGTTATACATCAAACCATCATCTCCAGAATCCTTCCTGTTATCTGTATGTCTTAGAAGAGCACAAGTAAAGTTAATTGTAGAATTAAAGTGAAACTACACTAATGATACCTAACAGATGGAATGGTTATTTAGTCCACAACCTTAAATTTATATATACAATTGTTATTCTTACAACTTATTGGTATATCACCTAACAAAATATGAAACTTGTTGTAGCAATAAAGGCAATGTTACACCACTTGATTTAAATGTGAATCCTCTGTTTTCCTTAAAAAATGAAAGCCATAGACACAAATGTAACTGTAAACATCACCTTCTGCTGTACTACTGTTAAGACAGCAATATCAAGTCCTTTTAAACCATCACAAAACATCTTGTCTACTGTTAAATAATGGTTAGGTTGGTACTCCTACTAACATTCTACTAATCCAATGAAGGTCTGAAGCCCCGTACAAAACAACATATACTAAACAAGTCATTACAGATGTACACCCACCCCATCTTATTTAAGGGGACATACCAGGAACTATTTAGAAAACTATCTATAGAGTCACCATGAGGCAATGTCAACTTGCTGGCACCTAGCAACAACAGCCAGCATGATGGACTATACTGCGATATATGCTCACATCTCACTGGAAGGAAAGCTTTCATAAAGTCTTTATATCTAGGAAAAAAAGACATCCTATGCTTCTTTAGAGCAAAATGTCACATCATTTCTCTGTTCCTGATACCTGTGGTAAGTTTACTGGCAGGTAACATACAATTCAACCCTAGAACCCAGTTCAATAATTTTATCACATCACAGAAATAAATACTTAATAGATACAAACCTCAATTGATTCAAACATGCTAATGAGCTGTATCTCACTCCTACAGTGACCCTGTGAAGAGCTGCCAACAGCCACAGCATTTACTACGCAAGTAGAGAGTGGAAGTAGAAGTGCCAGGCTTTACTTCTGTATCACACACACACACACACACACACACACACACACACACACACACACACACACACACACACACACGCACACACGCACACACGCACACACGCACACACACACACACACACACACACACACACTGCATATATATCTTGGAACAATTTAGATTCATCAGTCAATAATCTTTCATTTCTTCCTTAGTTTGGAATTACAGCTCTTTTCTTCCAAGTTCCTGTCTTGATACTGCTATAGGAAGGTATTTTCTGTGCCTAACATCTGGCTGATTTCCAGTGGGACTCAGAGGCACATAGTTATAGCTACTCAGAGGCACAGATCAGCATGGTGATAGTGCAGTCTCTTGATCCTGCTGCACATATGCCTGCAGTGAAGGAATACAGAGTAATACCAGTGTGATACACTGTAGGGCTGAACTGTGTACAGAATGCATTAGTGTCATATTGGTTGTACTCCATGAGCAGAGTATCAAAGTACGAATGACTTACATCTAGAACATGCATGACAATATCACATATTCTCAGGACACAGCTATGGCTCAGGATATATTGGAAGTGAAACAATGATATAGGAGCATACATTTTACACACCTACACTTTCATGATATCATATCATGAGACATTTTTTTCCAGACTTACAGCTGGCTTGTTACTGGTACATGTAGTTTTGATGCGTTTGCTTTGCAGGTTGTTAAAGGGCTTAGTTATTAGAGGAATACATTTGCAGTGCTCACATTTTCTTTGTTCAGCATAAGTTTAATGAATTTAGCCCTGTTTGTGCTTTTGTGTGATATCAAAAAAACTAATATCTGAGCATATGTCATTGCAAAGGCTCTTGATCCAGCCTGTATTGCCTGTTGGGATACTCAAGGTTATTGATTGCTGTAATGACGTATTTAAAGATATATTGGTTGCCTTATAGTCAGACCATATATATATTTTTTTTCTGTTTCTGTTTACAATCATTGCAAAAAACAGCGGTTATCATGCTACACATTAATAAAAAGTAGTCAGAGAGTCTGTGCTACTTGGTGGCTTCCGACCGAAATGCTAGAACAAACTGAGACCTAAAATATAAGAGAAGAGTGAATATAAAATATCACTTTTCTCCTTCAAACTTGTTTTTGCAGGGGCCCAAGTCCCCATACTCAACTTGAACTTATCGAAGTATGTATGTATATCTATATCTATTTCTAGATCTCTATACAATAATAGATATAGATATATATTCTGAGACCTGTCAATGTCAGACTTACTATATGTAACTCCAGATTTCCAGTCATTTTGTGTCCACATTGTTGGACTCGGCATTGTGTGTCTTACCATTTCAAACAGTTACCTTACTGGTTTGCAGTGAAACAGCATATGCTCCCATCTCATGGTGACTCATCTCTTGGATAGACTAGTGAATACCCTCAGCATGCATTAAAACCTAATAATAATTATAACAATAATCGTCCCCAGCAACAATATGTGGCACAGTGATGGATGAAAGCTAGCATCATTTGCTAACTACAAATATGTTAAGTGCAAATGTTAAAACAAATCAGCTCGTCTTTTATGTAGTTCACTGTTTATATCAATCATGTGCAGATGATCCCCTCACAATATTACCAGGGAATGCTCAGTTATTCAGAGAAAATTCACAACAGATACAACAGAGTGCTTATTTCTCTGCTGTTGAAAAATCTTAAATTCCATTTGTGATTTTCCAGAATCCTATGATAATGCCACTCTGAGTGCACCCGCTCTTCCCATTTAATAATGCTGTTAGCAGCATTAGTCCCCCAAATGCCATGAAATAAGGGACATTAAATACAATTCCCCCATGCGTTAATGGTCTGAAGTATAGGAAATGAGCTGCATTCATATCTGTAGTCCTTCAAACCATCCTAATTCAGACCACACAACTCAAGTATCACTCTTGTAATAAAAAAAAGTCCTTCGCATTTTTAAAGATGCTGAACTAAAGACATGCAGTCAGCACTGTTTTTTTTATTTCCTTTCCACCTTCTTAATGAAGACCAATCAGGCAAAGTATTTGTCAAGTAATAAAATCCAAACAACCACATTTTGTCCTCGGCAAGATGAAACAATGCACTAGCAAGTTATAATTAGTCCAAAGTTCTGAAGTCCTGTATTTTTGGATGTAAGATCTTAATAAGGTTCATTTTTGAGCCAAGGATTACTTGCTAGTGCATTGTTTCACCTTGCTGAAGACAAACTGTGATGGTCTGGATTTTATTCATTGCTAGTTTGCCTCCACATTCCATGTGAAGTTGCTGTATGTCATTGGAGTGTTTGTATGTTAAGTAAATGAGAGTGTTAATATAATCCTTCACAAAATGTGAAATGCATTCAATAATACAATTTTTGATTAGAAAAGATAATTGTTTTTATACCTCTGAAACTCTAAATATCTTAACTCCAAGTATAGTCAGCTTAAAGAGCAACAGAATCCTTGCTTTCCATAGGTATTCTGTGACCTAGAACTTGACAATGTAGCTGTCAATAAAAGTGCAATCATTCTCTCTCCACTCTCTCTTGCATCACTCTCACACCGCCTATAAATACCATGCAGAGTTTTTAGAAGTTTTTTTTTACTTTTTTTTAAAGCCAGGGACCTGCCTTCTGAGGCAGCTGAATTCAAACTAGGCTTAGTGCTTTATTTCTATTGAAATTTCAGCAAACAGACATTTCTGGATATTTTTGCTATGCTGGTTACAGATTTTCAACATGCCATAGTAGGAAACTTGAAAGATAAATATGTTTATGTGTACTATTCATAGGTTCATAGGTTCATACTAGGCTGTCTGCCCTAGGGCATTTATAAGCCTAGCCAGAATGTGTTTGGCTTTCGCGACCCATTTTAAATTTATTTTGCTATGCCCTTTTTCGAGGTTAGTATACTGTGCCTCTGTCTAACAATGACACAGAAGTGATACCCGGGGTAAACCTACTATCTCCCATCCACTCATCAAGATTCCTCTTGAAGAGAGTCAATGAGGGACTCTGCCTAACCTGGACTGGGATTTTATTCCAGAGTGAAGGGAGCCTCTGGGTTATGAATCTGTCCCTCCAGCATGTCCTATTTATTTCAGTGCTGAGGTTCAAGTCTCTCGAGCGCGTAGCTCGATGGGATTTGGATTTTCTGAGGTGCAGCATGTCCATTAATTCCGGGTTGGACATGGCTTTATACGTCAGGCACAGATCGCCTCTGAACAGGCAGTATGCCACTGAGTAGAGCTGGAGTTTCTTTAACCGGGCAGCATATGGCATCTGTTTGAGCCCTTTGATCCTCTTGGTGAGGTACTTTTGGGGTCTTTCCAGTTGCTGCAGGTGTCTGGTAAGGTACATCCCAAAAGGGGCATTGTACTCAATTATGGGCCTGATGAGGGATGAGTAAAGAGGCACAATGACCTCTCCTGATCTAGATGTGAATCCCTTCATGATTAGGTGGGCTATATAAAATGTTTTTCTAACCACTTTGGCCACGTGGTTGTCAAATGAGAGATTGCTATCAACTTGGGTCCCCAGGTCCCTAATTACTTCTTCTGTACTTAATGGATTACCACCTATGTGGTAATTTGTGGGCACTTTGTTTTTGCCAAAGGGGATGACTATACACTTTTTGGCATTTAGCTTGAGGCCATGGCTCTGGCACCAGTTGTCTGTTTCTATGAGGCCCTTTTGGAGGATGCTTTTGTCAGCTGGAGAGTTGATTATGACGTCCAGTTTGCAGTCATCTGCGAACTTGGTCAGCCACAGTCCTTCCGTGTTGGCCTGTACCTCCAAGAAATATATACCGAACAAGAGAGGTCCCAGGACTGAGCCTTGTGGGACACCACTTGTAACTGGTTTGGAGTCTAACATGGCTCCAGCAATTCAAACCATGTGGGTTCTGTCCTTGAGCCAGTTTGCAATCCATCTAGTGACATAGGGGTTTATATTTAAGCTGGTGAGCTTATCTATAATGCCCGAGTGGGGTATTGTATCGAAGGCTTTTGCAAGGTCCAGGTAGGCTGTGTGGACCACCTTCCCCTCGTCAATGGCCTTGGTGACTGTTTCAAAGAAATCAACCAGGTTTAAGAGGCAGGATCTGCCCTTAACAAAGCTGAACTGGGTAGGATCCAGTATCTGTAGGTCCCCAATATCTTTATTTATGAGGTCCATGATGATCCTTTCCATAGCTTTGCAGACCAAGCTAGTCAGGCTTATGGGGCGATAGTTTCCAGGATCCGTTGAGGCACCACCTTTATGGAGAGGGACCACTGTTGCTGTACGCCACTCTTTGGGCACATATCCTGTAGTAAGGCTGAGATTGAACAGTAGTTTTATGTTTGGGTTTATCTCTTCTTGGAGTTCATGTAGGACGCAGCCCGGGACACCGTCTGGTCCCATTGATGCTGTGTTTTTTGCTTTGGAGAGGGCGGCTCTTACCTGAGCATCTGAGATGTCAGGGGGGCAGCACTCTGCTGGGATACATATTTGCCCTTTTGGTGGGGAGAAGTTTGTGCTGAACCTGTCAGCTAGGATGTTGGCAATGTCTGTGGGTTCAGTGTATTTTTTGTCATTTTGGACTAATTCTGAGCATATCTGGGAATTACCACCCAGGTTCCTAACTTAACTAAAGAAAGCCTTGTGATTATCCTTAGTGTCCTGTGCAATTTTTCTCTCGAAGCTGGCCTTAGACAATTTTATGAGTGCCCGTAGTTTTTTGCTAATACTGATCAGTGATGCCTTCCCTTTTTTGGATTTTGCTGTATCATTTAGTAGCTTCCTCCTTCTATTGTATAGTTTGTTTATGGCTGGGGTCCACCAGACAGGATGTCTGCCTTTGGAGGATTGGGTCTTGGTTTTATTTGGGATCGCATGATCCATGCATTCCTGAAGGTGTTCATAGAATGCGTTTATAAAGGATTCTGCGGTCTGGGCCGTATTTTCCACAGGCCTGGGGGCGTTGAAGGATTCCACCTCGGTTTTGAGGAGTGTGAAATTTGCTTTAGAGAAGTTTTTCACTGTGGTTTTCTGGGCAGGGGGTGGGGTCGGGATGTGAATATCCAGTGAGATTAGTTTATGGTCTGATCTTACCAGTGAGGGATACACTTCTGGTCTGGAGCATAGAGTCCCCATGTTGGTGATGATCAGGTCCAGTATGTTTTCCCCTCTTGTGGGAGTGGTAACAAGTTGTTCCATAGCATTTGAGTTTATAAATTCTAGGAACCTTTGGGCTAGGGTGTTGGAGCTAGAGTAATGCTCCCAGTCTATGTTTGGGTAGTTGAAGTCGCCCAATATAATGGTGTTTGGAGAGACCTATTCGAGAAACATTTGCTAAAGTTAATAATGCATTGTAAGACTGTTTGCTGGGATTCATTTCTCCTAAAACAGAACAAGCAATCTCAGATTTTATCCTATCCTCCTGCAAGTTTAAACCACCACTTCAAAATATCTTAAAACAGAGAACCTTAGAATCAAGCATACCTCTGGATCCCAATATAAGCATTCCTTTCTTCTTACCAGAAGTCTGTAGTCCAGGCCTTTACTCTCAGCATGGAAATATGCCCTTTCCCATTCTCCACAGTAAATACAGCCATAAGATTGATGACTGGTCCAGCTATCCCTTTTGCTTTTATAACTAGTTATGTACTAGTTAGGCAAGAGTGATTTCTTGCATATATCAGTACTCTATCATGTTGGCAGTTAGTGGCTGACCATGGACAGGAGACAACCAATACTCATGGTCTACATGGCCACATAAATGGACCAAATGAGCCATCGCACAGCTGTGCCAGCCACATATGTGTCGATTGTTTGCTGTGTGTGAAGTCTATATTATAAATCTTCATATAACCTGCTCTCAGTTGTCATTTTTCAATTCATTTCTGAATGCTGATTTTACACAATGACTGCAGAATCATAGTTTAGGAAAGCACTTTACAGTACGAATGCTGCACTTCAAGAGCTGTAGCCCTAAGATTTAAACTTTACATTTTTTTTGTTGAAAATTATTTGTAGTTTTTGGGCAACTGGCTTGCATTTAATATGCTGAATATTTCATATAACTCTCAATGATTTACTCTTTTGATCACAAATGTTCTGCATGCTACCTAGGATTCCTCAACATGTGAATCATATCCCTCATTTTAAGAGTTGATTTCTGCACCAAAACAGGATTGTGAACAGTTATTTTAAGATCACCTTTGCTGATAACATTACTCATTTACAGGATCATAGTGCATGGTGTGCTATGATTACTCTGAAACATAAGGAAAAATAAACTTGTTAAGTGCTCCCTAGCCTGAGACCCAGTCTTAAAAGTACTTTGAGTCACTTAACCCTTTCAAAAGCTGTTTTACCTTCTACTCATACATGAATTTCAGTTCCACCTACTGTCCCTGATTTTGCAGAAAGTCCCTGATTTTTGCCTCATATTTTTATCCCGTCCCACATAAAATATATGCTTTCATAGTAAATCACAGAGGACTACAGTTAGTCGATAATGTCACTCATTACAGTTTCATAGTTCTTATTCTTCAGAAAATCCTTGCTGATGCAAAGCATGTTGTTCTATTATTTTTAAGAGATTTAGAGCAATATTTAAAAACTTTCCCTGATTTTGATCTTTTGTCCCCCATTATATTTGCATTTCTGAAGAATTCATAAGCAAAGAAGTTGACAATTTTGCTGCTGCTGTCTGTTTAACAGTACCTGTGGACTTAATAAACAATTTTGTGTGGATCTACAACCTCTAGTCTTCTATTTGTGACAGCCGTGTTCAGTATTTGATGTTTCTTCCTGGTTTATTCATGATCAGACATATGATCATAATCCTTTGTATAGTCCATGAGGTAATGCAATAAACTTAACACCTGGAAAGTTTAGTGTAAATTACTGATGGCATCTTAAGGTATGAACTTGTGTGATTTTATAGACCCTTACTTAAAACCATTTTTAAACAAGAAACATCTTTATTGAATTATTACTAATGAATGCAGTAGTATGGTCTGAAGGACTACAGAAATGAAAAGAAACTAGATTGGCATATGTTCAGTTATTTACGTTATTCATCACATATAATCCTGTGCAGTCAGTGCATTCAAACATTGTATAACTCATTCAATTCCTCCCTTCACTTAAACCTCATTCCTTCTCCAACATGGATTTACTAAACTTCCATGCAGGACTAGCTTACTCCTGCACGGAAGTGCCTGTTTAGGAGCAGGATGGCAGCGCACCATGCATATCAATAAGGCATGCTGCCTGAACTCCTAGGCTTACATGGAGTGTGTACAAGTGCAGGGGGTGTGTCTGAGAGCAGAGCTCTCAGAATAAACACACTCCTGTATTGCAGAACAGCAGAAAGTGGTAAGAAATGAGCGGGACCGCTCATAAGTGTCTGCATATCCCCACCAACAGTTCCCCGTGTGTACAACAGCAACAGTACATAAAAATAAAATGAAGAAACACCTTTATTTATTTTGAAATCCGAGTACAGCTAACCGTAGGTGCACGGGTGTGCCCATTGCTTAGCTATGGTTAAAGCAGCTTAAAAGGCTGAAGGGGATAACAAGGAAGATATATGCAAATGAAGCAGCACAGCAATAGTGTAGTGAGCAGAGCATTCGCCTAATAAGCAGGCATTCCTGGTTTGAGTCTCGCTGCAGCACAGTCGATTTTACACGGCAAAGCTCGTTATAACCAATATTTTTGTTGCAAAACCCACTAAATGACATATATTTATGAACTGGAGTTCTGCAGGAAATGCAGATGTGAAGTGTCAGTGTCATAATGAATAAGGCACTAGTAAGCAGGTTTAAGCACAAATAAGCAGTAGTAAGCATATGTAAGCACTAGTAAGCATGTTTAAGCGCATTTGTGCAGGGGTAAGCACTGCCTACACAGCTTAAGCAATGTAGAAGCTGAGTATAAGACACTGTAACATGAGGTTAGCATTGCTTACCGCTGCACAAACACTTGCAAACCCGCTTACAACTGCTTTAAAGTGCCTTAATCACTCTGTAGCCAACGGCCTGTGTTATACCCAGCAACAAAATAAACAGCTTCTGCAAGACTCAAACCCAGGACCCTGCACACCATACACAAAGTGATTTACCACTAAGCAATGCCAGATATACATATGTTTGATGTTTTCAGGAACATAACATCCAGCTCAGTCATGCAACAGTACAGAGAATGTATACCAACATCTAGAAGTATGTGTATGTAAATATATTATCTAAACAGATACAACATATATATATATATATATATATATATATATTTAGAAATATATATATATATATATATATATATATATATATATATATATATATATATATATACAAATATATATGAAGATATATACATGCAAATGCCTACATCTACACATATATGTGTCAACACCTATATGTCTACATATACACAGCAAGTTACATATATGTAAGCAGTTATATATCTCTGTAGGTATATACAGACATAGTTATAAATATGTAAGCAAATATATATACCTATATAGGTATATATGGCCATACATCTGTAGATAGCAATGGTAGATTAACAGAGACATATATGTCCACATGCACCCTTAATGGAGTTGAGAGGTCCCAAACAATATACATCTTGTACGAATTGGAATAACTTCCCCACAATCAAACACATCCACCCTGCAATAAATACACTACCAAGTGTTGCAGATCCCATAACCAGGACCTGACATGACATGGGCATATGATGTTAACAGTACTACATCCCACCTGTATGATGTCAGACTGGTATTCATAACATATCATGCAGTACAGTCTGGCACACATAGGATATGTAAAATGTGGAAGCTATCAACATCCTCAGGATACATATACACAGTCATATATATATATATATATATATATATATATATATATATATATATATATATATATATATATATATATACACATATACAAACAAACTTTGTGACAAAAAAGCATTCAAAATTAATTGAAGAGAAAACACTTGTATTATTTAGCGCTTTCGTCTTATTTATTATCAAGACTTCTTCAGAAAGACATGTTTCATTATTATAAGCACCCATTCTAGCATTGTTTAAATACAATATTTCGAGCTGTTTATTTAAATTACCAGCACAGTTCTAAACCAATAATACTGTGAGACCAGTGGTCCTGCAAGGTGCTGTGTGCATCTTCATCATCATTACAATAAAGAGGTGATTCAGTTACAAGTAGTCCTGCAAGGTGCTGTGTGCATCTTCATCATCATTACAATAAAGAGGTGATTCAGTTACAAGTAGTCCTGCAAGGTGCTGTGTGCATCTTCATTATAAAATAATTTAATTCAGTTATTCAGAGGGGAACCTGTAGTGTTGTGTGTATACAAGGGTCGTGTGCTTCCAGTATACCTGAAACAGACATTCCTATTAGGTGTTGTGTGCATACCGGGCAACAGTGTGTACCACGTATGCTTTGCAATACCTAACATAACACCAGTGGTGAAGGTGTTTGCATAGTTTATAGCAGTGTGCTGGGCTGAGCTGGGCTGCTGCCTGTGTAATTGGCTGATTCTGATACATTTCACCTGCCAGCTATGCTAGTCGTCCTTGATTACCTTCCTACTGCTGTTTCCCTTCCATTGCCTTTTCCTGTTTAAGCCCGTGTGTGTGCCACACAAACAGAATGCTCAAATGTGCACAGTGCTTCTATTTCCTGGTTTAACCTCTTTTTTATTCCTGTAAAACCTGGTCCGCGGCACACACACCCACTTCGGCTTCGTAAAGAGTGCTAAGCAGGTTTAGACACACCCCCTAGATAAGCTGTGCTAAGCTAGGAGCAATTCCGAACCACAGGGCTCCAATCTGCTTACAGTATGCCTGACACACACACCCATGATGTCACCTAACTCCTAGACTTGCACCAAGCTATTCCTACTCTTACACTGTTGGGACCTGACTCACATGCTGGGGAAAACTGGGATTCACTATCCTTCCCCTCATTTGCATAGAATTGCCTGCTAATGCATAGTTACATGTCTCACACTGAGCCCCCCCCCTTTCGCTGGCCAGGTTGTCTTCTGCCTGCCATTGACTTGCGTGGCAGAATAGTGATTTTAGTTAGACTGCTTATTTTAGGTTTATTTTATTATTTTCCCTGATCCCGTTTGTGCGCCACTGCCCTACGCTTAAACAGCTGCAATCGGCTAAAAAAAAATAAAAGTTGATTTGTGTATTATTTTGTTTGATTGCAATGCCATTGACCTTATACTTGGCCATTGGCATGCTTACTACATAATATGCAGCCTTTATTTGGGGCTGCCACAGCTCCATTTTTGATTTTGCAGAAATGTACTCGGTTACTAACTGAGTACATTTCTGCAGATAGCACTAGTCCTGCACGGACTGTTACAAGCTTCCTGGATTGCAAAAATCACCTAATTTGCATATATTTCTCCTGTAAATGGGGTGATTTGCATACCAGGGCATAGTCCATGCAGGATTAGTGCAGGAGCGCTCTTGCACACCCCTGCAGGCTATTCCTGGATCGCACGGCAGACATATTGCCTGCTTGAGCTCCTGCACTGATCTTGCATTCGGTGCAAGCTTTTGAGAATCCATTATTCTGCACGTATTTTTCCCACAGTTCCCATGATTTTTGTATTTGCTCCAACTCTTTTCTAAGGATTCCACTTTCTGTTCTTTTATCTCTGTTACTATATTCACTACTTCTAATATGGTTGGTTTAGACTTTGATTTTCCATTTTCTAGTAATGTATTTTTTTAAATATTTCTGTAAAGCCTTTGTAAAAGCTACACTGTAACTTTTTTGGAGCTTTTTTCCCCGGGCCTTGGCTGAAAATGGGGTTTCACCCAGACGGACTATCCCTGTAAACAAATGTAAAATAAATGAATACATAAATAAATAATTAAATAGTAATTGCTTTTTTGGCAGCCACCAGAATTAAATACAGCAAGGCCTTACTATGTCTAGGAAATTCCAATTCTGTATCACTCAACACCAATTTTCTTACTCTGTATTTCTAACAGAGTAGTCTGCAGGGATTTTTTTAAAGTCTGCTAGCTCATTACACTCCCAGAAATAATGTTCTTTCTTCCCTATCACACCTCCAACACTTGTAATCTGCATGAAGAGAAAGTCTTTGGAGTCAGCTTGGGGTAGAAAATACCAAAGCAAATACTTTCAAGCAAAAATCCTAAATTTTCTAGACTTTGCTACATATTTGGGAGCCACACATATATATCCTTCCATTGTTTCTTCAAGAATTGTTTATCTAATCTCTCTTCCCAATCCTTCCTAACCCCTTCTGATTAATTACTATAGTTTTCATGCAATATTTTATATGCCCTACTAATTATCTATTTTTTATTTATTTATTTTATTTTACATTTGTTAACCGGGCTAGTCCAACTGGATATATTTCCATTTTCAGCAGAGGCCCGGGGAGAAAAGCTCCACAGTAACATTTAAAAAAAAATTATAATGCACACTTGTAAGAGAAAAAAAGTAAAAATGTAAGAAATGTGAGACAAAAAATAAATGAGAGAACAATAGTTACAAGGTCATACTATATACATAAACACCATATTTGAAAAAAAAAATATTTACAGAAATATATAAAAAAAAAACTTTGAAAAGGAGATTAGGTACTCTTACAATGAAATATATGAGGTTGTTTACAGTATGTTAACAGTTATTTCATATCATATTTACAACAATAATTTAAAACAGTTCCTGCTACTCAAAGGTAGGTAGTGTTAAAAAAAGGTGAGGGGAGACAGGATAGACAAAATGACAAAAGAGTATGCAGACATTTAGTCAGGGTAACAGTAAGGGCATAACCAGTGTGTTTTAAGATGTTGCTTCAGCCTTTGCTTAAAGAGTGGGAAGGAAGGAAGTACCGTTAGATCTGATGGCAACATGTTCCAGTATTTTCCAGCTGTATTAGAAAACAAAGAGTCGCCTGCTAAGTTATTAGACTTAGTAGTTCTAGCCAGTAGTTTAGTAGAAGAGTGTAAGGAATTGAGGTTAGCATAGGGGGTAATAAGGTCGGAGAGTATCGGTGTGTTGTTAGGTTGGTAGAATATCCTATGAACAATGGTAAGTTGGGAAAGTATCAGTAAGTTTTTTAGTTCAAGCCAGTCAGCTAGGTTCACACAGTGGTGCATTCTAAATGGGTTCCCAGTGGCAAACCTGGTAATATTATTATAGGAATTAGTTAGTTTAGTGAAATTATTTTTCTTTAGGTTAATATATATATGGGAAGCATAGAGAAGAGTGGAGATTAGATGGGAGTGGGCAATTGTAGTTCTGGCTGTTGGTGTTAAGAAGGGTTTTATTCTATATAGGGAGCCCAATTTTCTATTTATGGTTTTTATAATGTTATTTATATGATTGTCAAATGAAAGGTTATTGTCAATTAAGACTCCTATTTGGTGGTAGAGTCTGGGGTTATGATGGTAGCATTATTTGATTTGATTGAGAAATTGATTGGGGGGGACTTACTGTTAGGTATGAAGAGTAAGAGCTTGTTTTTTTTGGCATTCTAAAGGAGGCAACATTTTAGGAACCAAGCCTCAACTGAGTTGAATACTGTCTGAGTTAGGGATTGAAGTTTAGATGTGGAGTTGGCAGAGCATATGAGTGTGGAATCATCTGCATATTGTATACAGGTAGCTTGCTGGATTGCTAAGAAAAGGTTGTTGGTGAATACTGAGAATAGAAGTGGACCAAGAATGGAGCCCTGAGGGACTCCAAGGGAGACTGGCAGGTGGGAAGATAGTTGATTCTCCCAAAGGACTGCTTGTTGACTATTGTTAAGGTAGGACGTAAACCAGTGAATGGCCTTAGTGTCAAGAGCAAGGGATTCAAGAGTTTTTAGGAGTAGGGGTTAGTTGACCATGTCAAAGGCTTTTGACAGATCAATAAAGAGTGCAGATGAGAGGAGGTTGTTGTTACGGTTTTTATTGATAGAGTCAGCGAAAGATAGGAGGGCTGTGGAGGTACTATGAAATGGCCTGAATCCATGCTGACACTTAGCTAGTATATTATGTTGGGTTAGGTGGTTAATTAGTTGATGGTGAATACATGTTTCCATAACTTTTGCTAAGGGTGATAAGAGAGCTATAGGCCTGTAGTTGGAATACTCATTGGAGTCTCCACCTTTATGTAGAGGAATGATGTGGGAGATTTTCCAGATGTCTGGGATGGTTTTTTCATTTATGGTTCTGTTTATAAGGATGGATACAGGATAAGCAACTGCTTTGGCTGCATTTGTAGATATTCAGATGGTATTTGGTCTGCAGAGGGGGTACATGGCTTAAGTTTATATGAAAGTTTTTGGATATACGAGGTAGCGATGGGTTTAATTTGGAAAGTTGGGAGAGTATTAGGTAGAGATTATTGGAGATTAGAGTTGTTTGTGGACAGTTGACAGGCAAGAGATTTTATGGTGTTGGTGAAGAAGGTATTGAAGGCATTGGCAGTTTGAAGGGAGGTATTTTTATCTGCCCCTAGAGGGGGTGGTGTACTGGAGTGCCCTGGGTGAAGGAGTCTATTAATGTTAGACCAGAATTTTTGTGGATTGTTATGGTGCGATCGCTGAAGCTTACGATAGTAGTTTTTTTTGTCAGTCAGTATAGCTTTTTTAGTAGTATTCCTTAGCTGTCTGAATGTTTGTTGCTCTGAGATATTTTTGGATGCTCTCCACTTGGCCCAAGATTTATTCCTAAGCAATATGAGTTGGCGTTTTGAAAGCCAGGGGGCAGGTTTGGACTTCATTCTGATAGAACATTTAGGAGCACGCTTATCAAGTATAGTTAAGAATTTAGAGTTGAAATATTTAACTGCCTGCTCAAGAGGGAGAGTTTTTAGTGGGTACCAGTTACAAGCATTAAGTTAATTTTGGAATAACACAGGGTTAAAATGTGTGTTGGTTCGAGAGATCTTGTAAATAGGGGTGTTAGAGATGTCATTATTTTTTCTTATAATGTAAGTTAACATGCGATCACTTAAGTCATCTGGTAGAGTACCTACCTTGTAACTTTGTTGTTGCTTATTAATGAGTATCCAGTCTACGATACTCTCTTTGTTGTTGGGTTTGTTAAGTCTAGTGGTGGTGGTAATAGTTTGACTAAAGCCATGAAGATTAATGTGTGATGAGGGATTTTCTGCGTTAACACATTTCCAATCAGTATTAAAATCACCAAGTATAATGGTTTCTTGTGGGTAAGAAGTTGATACCCACCTTAGAATGTCTTCTATTGCAGTGGTATTATTACCAGGGGGTAGGTAGATGCAGATACTATAGGGATTTGGAAGTGTTTAGTTGAAGTTGGGAGATAAGAACTTCAGCCTTACTATCCTGAGGTGGGTTATAAGATATGGAGATCTGTAGGGTGGATTTATACAGTAGTGCTACTCCCCCACCCCTACGTTTAGTGCAGTCAAGTCTCAATATGTTATAACCTGGGGGGATTATTTCATTATCTTTAGTTACAGGTCTCCGTGAGGCAGAGGATATGAAAGGAATGAGTATCAAGGAGGGCATGGAGATGTGCACATTTATTATTTATACTGCGGATATTAAGATGACCTAAAGGTAAAGAACTTGAGAGACATGTTTGGGTAGTTAGGGTGGAGGAACTGGTAGAAGGAGTTGTAAAAGTTGGGATGTTTGTTGGGCCTGGGTTAGGGTGGATGTCACCATCTTTTAAGGTAGGAGTTTTTAGGACAGAACATGGATAGCTGAGGAAGTTGGTTAGGAATTTTTGTTTTTTTTACAATAGTGTTATTAAATTTAATATGAGTAAGTCGATGATACTTGGCTAGCAGGTAGCAGGGTGTGGATGTGGTGTTTATTTGAAAATGGGTAAAGGTGTAGTTGTGAATAGCTGTTTGTTTAGGAGAGTGGTTGAAGTAGTCATGATTAACTTTATTAATGGAGATGAAGAGATAGGCAGAGGTGAGAATGGATAAGAGAGTGAGTAGTATTAAACTTTTGGTTAGGATAGGTTTAGTTGTTGAAGACATATTTTTAAAGTGTTTCTTATATATCTATAGTAGGAGACTTGGTGAGAAATATAGTGGAACATGTGGGTATTGTAAAGTTCTTAGTGAGGGAGCAGTGATAGGTAGTGAATAGCCTTGAGAGGTTTAGGGGAGGTACTGGATGTTGGAGGTAAGGGAAAGGTAAAGTAGGTGGGGTGTGGTTAAATTAAATAAATTGGTTGAAGTATTAGATTGGATGGTTGGGAGAGAAGGTGTGGTTAAGGAAGTATAAGTTTAGGACCCCTGTGGTGGGTGGGAATTGGGGGTAAGGTAGGGGAGCGGAGTGAGCCCGCAGGGCGAATGGAGCGGGAAGAGCCAAAGGAAGGTAGAAGGCAGGTCTGCCTGGAAACATTCAGAAGAGTAGAGGGCAAGTTAGAGGGTGAGTATATAGTATTGCTGAGAGAATAGTTAGCATACAAATAAGAGCAGAGAGGTTTGGAGGACCACACAGGGCACAAATTACATAGGCAGCTATACTTACAGAAAGTCAGAGAGGAAAGGCAGAGATGGACTAAACAGTGAGAGAAAAGGAGGGGGAGAGAAGATATACTAGCAGCGAGCAGCAGGAGAAAAATAAAGTAGAGATAGTAGTATATTCAAGGTAGTAAGTGGGAGACTTCAGTCAGTAAGAATAGGCAGAAATGCAGTTGAGAGGGTTTGGACTTAAGGTCCAGGGAGGAGAAAAGTTAGAATGGTAGAATAGCACAGAAACAGTATACAGGCTGAGGGTAGCTGTAGAGATAGAACAGAGGCTGCTGGCATCTGCTTTATGTGGCAACTAGCAGTGGAGCACTATAAAGGCTATTATATCATTCACTCTAACATTAACCAAGACACTAGTTCATCATATAGCACATTCTACAGGGACACATACTTCCAAGGGACTTTTTTGTTTAATCTTTTGTTGGCTCCTAGACCGATGGTTACAGGTGCAGAAGTTAGGATACACAACACACTTTTGCTGTTACTGTGGCCACAAGAAAAACTACAGGGGAGGGTCCTGTAGTGCTACAAGGAAACACAAAGAAGAGGGGGATTATTTTAGAGCAATGCTTAGGAAAAAGAGAAAGGTAAAAAACACTGAGGGTAGATATAAATAAATATAGGTAGGCAAATATTGGTTAACTAGCACCAACATCCACTGTATGGGTGACTTATTGACAAAATTAGATTGGAACACAGTAGCATTTAGACTGTTTACAAAGATATACAGTAAAAACAGCAGGTAATGGCAATGAATTTATGATAGTCACAAAAGTTATTCAGTAAAACAGCAGGTAGTGGCAGTGCAGTAATGATATTCACAAAAGATATTCAGTAGAAATAGCAGGTAATGGCAGTGCAGTAAATACATTCACAAGACCAGATAAAGCACGACTTCAGTGATGTTATGGACATGAATAGTATTATACAGTAATTGCAAGCAACGGCTTCTGCAGTGGATTCAACTAAAAACTCTACTAGTGCTGGTCTTTCACTTTGAATCCCCCTATTCCTTTATCTTTGCCTGTACTTTATCAATCCTTGATAGGCAAGGCAATCTCTAGCCTGCAGATTAAATTTATTCTTGGCTTCTTCCCAGTCTTTTACCTTTCCTTCTCTAATTATTTGCTCCCAATACCTTGGATTCTTTGCCTATTTTCTCCAGTCAATTACAGCCCCCTCTTGCCTTTTCTCTGTACCTGTAATTGCAGTCATCCCTATCAGCAGAATCTCTTTTCTCTTTTCTCATGTTGGCATAGTTCTTAGAATACTTCTATTTCTGCTATTTTAGAATATAATATTCCGTATGGTTATTATTATTCTTCTTAAGGATCTGCATCCAAATTCCCAGTGTCTCCTTATTTCTTGAGCTTCTCCCCATTTCAACAGCATCCCTTTCCACTTTGAATTTTAACTTTCTGCTTTTGCTATGTATAAGAGCCTTAACTGTGTAGCTCTGAAAAATCCCACTTCAAATTAAGTAATCCCAAGCCACCTTGTTTTGCTGGCAGGATCATCTTATCCCACTTGACTCTTGCTGTCTTCCCCTCCCAGATTTAAATTCTTTATTAATTACTATCCACAACTTTTCCTCTGGTTGATAAAAATATGCCTGACCTGTGTATAAACTAAAGGGACTAAAATCATTTTAACTGGTTGTATCTTGCTATCCATATCCATAAAACAGAGCTTCCAGTTTCTCAGATTTTGTATATCTTTTGTTTAGACTCTTCCCAAATTGCCATATATGCCATAACAGAATCCTTTTTAATCCATACTCCTAAGTACTTAATTTTATCATGTCCCCATAAATATGGGTATTGCTGAACTAATTAATATGTGGGTACATAGTTTATAGCTACTGCCATTGTTATATCTTCATTAATTTTGCATCCCAAAATGACTTGAAACTCTCTCAGAATGTTCCACAATCCTGAAATATCCTTTTCTGGTTTTATCAGGTACAAAATAATATCATCTGCAAATAAAGCCAACTTTTCTTTATTTCCATGGCAATTATATCCTTGAATTTATGAGTCCCTTACTTTCTTTGCCAGTAGTTTTAAATAGAACTCAAATAACAAATGGAAAAGAGGACACCCCTACTTAGTTCATCCATTCTAACAAAACTTGAGAGGAAATGCCTTTAAATGTTATCTCCAGTCCCTCATATATCCTGCTAATTAGCTTTATTATTGTGTCTGCTTAAAACCTTAACAATTTTAAGTATATTTGGATGCGAATTTTAAGTATTGGATATGTGATGGCTCATGTCATTATAACAATGACACTGCATATTTCAATCCTCAGAGGGGATTTCACAACTATGCTGCAAAATTATACTTTACTATAAAATGTTTACATTTCCCTCTTTCAGTTTTGGACCAGAGTTGTATGATGGATGCTTTTGTAATTTGAGGGACAAAATGCATGGCTGTATTTTGTATCTGTCAAGTGCAGGCTCTGTAGTTTGGTACAAATGTTGATGTTCTGATGTTAGCCCTAAACATAGACATTTCACTGTACCATATCATTATTTTAACATCTTTGCTTGCACATGCATGATGATCTTCCTATGCACTTGTGCGAGAACATGTGAGGTGTTAAAAATGCACTTTTTTCTTACAGTTCTTCATATTGACCACAGGACATTAGCCATTACTGACCCAGGCTATGTTTGGTGCAGTTCAATATTTGGTACTGAAAACTGTTTTCAACATACTAAACGTATGTGCATTTTTTAACAGGTAAATTCTCTGGATGAGTCCATTTTTATACTTTGAGCACTGGCTGGTTAAGTGGCTTACTCAGAGTCTCACAGTAGGCAAACTGAGGCTGAGGGAATCAAACCTCTGATTACAAGAAGCAGCTTGCCAACACAGCAAATGTTTGATACATATTACAAATTGTATTAGAAACTCTAAATGAAGTTTGGCAACAAACTAAGTTGTCCCGGGACATCTTCATTGGGGGGGGGGGGGGTTAATATTAAGGGGAGTTAAGTGAGTTGGGGAGGTGAAAGGGTTAAGTGGAGGCAGGGATGGTTGGGAGGAAGTGAGATAGTGATGGGGAGGGGCTTAAGAGGTTTAGGCTAGTGTAGTTGGGTTAAGCAGTCACATTTTGGTGTGAACTTGCTACAGTGCAGGCTTACGTCCATGACGACCTGTTGGTAGTAAGGGATCAGGTAGGCCTTGGATTAATAAATATGTACACAGAAGAGCTGGGTAATTTATGTATGTTTCTGTTTACTGATGGGTTAGGACTGGAGCAGAAGTGGGGTGGAGGTTTGAGTACTTTGGGCAATAGAGTGGGTTAGTCGTGGTACTCGATTGAAAGAAAATGTTTCTAATTCTGACCTACTTAGCTGACTGATTTGCTAAATTTTGTACTGTTAACTGGCTTTAAGGTATTAGTAAAAGGCAGGAGAACAAAGCAATGTGCAGGGTAACATGCAGTACTAAGAAGTGACAGTGCTTTCGAGGTGCAAGCAGAAGTATTTGTTGTTGTGTGCCCCCCCCCCCCCCCATTGGCTCTTTTATATAGTCTCTGCTATGAGCTGTTTTCAATGGTACGTCACAGTGATGTTTTCTAGTTGACAAGAATGATAGCTCGTACTTACGTTAGAGTGGGTTTAAGGTAAGAGTAGCGGGTGAGCTGGTCCAGGTTCTCATGGGCTGGGTTTGTTTTCATGGTACTTTTGTTTGATTTTCACCTCTGTTGTAGGTGGATTTCATGGTGGAGCATTTCCCGGTCCTCTTCCAGCATGTGTTAGCTGCTTTGCGGGCTTGGGGGCACCCCTGTGACAGGAGGGACAGGGCGCATGCGCTGATTACACAGGGCTTCACTCTTAAAGTAAATTAAAAAATGAGAGAGGGAAAACTACCTAAAGAACTACGTTAGTAGTTGGACTATTTTGTTTGGCGCTGTCAGGGTTGGGATCTGGCTTCTTTGGCTCTTCCTCAGCAAAAAAAAAAAAACACCAGGAGGAAAGGGAGGAGGTAAGGCATAGTTGCAGGTTAAATGATAGATTAGCCTGCTGGTGAGACATTTTCGTGGTCTAAGAGATAATTCATGTATTGTCTCCGCATTGCGCATGCGAGGTGTAGCGGTAATGGCCATGGGGAGCAGGGTAGTGCAAGGCATACCTTTCAACCATTCATAAGTATTCATTCAGTGGGATGTTGTTGTTTGGGCCGGGTGTCCATTCGGGGCATTGTGGTGGGGCAGAGTAGCTGCAATTTTGTCGCTATATAATGACTGATAAAGAAAGAAAAAAAAAAGGGGGGGGAAGGAGCAGAGATTGTGCGGGTCTCCATCTGAACAGACAGACCTGGTGTGTGTGTGGTGCCTGGGTGGATCGGGGCCTCCTTTCATGAGCGGCTCCTTTTGTCTTGGTTGGTTTGTGGCCTGCATGGTGGCTGGTGTTTTCCAGTGGCAGCGGGCTGCATTCTTGGTTTGCTCGGATGGGAGACATTTGTGTTTGTGGTGTTCGGTCAACAGATGATTTGGAATTGTATTCCATGTTTTGTCCGTAGGGAAAAGAATCTGTATGTGTTTGAAAGGAAGAGAGAGAGAGAGAGAAAAAAAAAAAAACGGAACATTTGCATTGCATGTGGGGATGGCTGGATCTGTGAGCACACTGTGGTTGCCTTTAGGTGCTGCCTACTGGAAGATGACAGTGTGGGGAATGATTATGCTTGCTTACCTTGATTATACTATTTTGGTTTCCAGGTTCTGCATTGCTTGAGCTTCTGGTTCTGGGTGGTGGTGCATGAGTGGTGGGGAATAGCTGTATATGCATTGATGTGATGCTGGGGGTATGGATTTGATGCATTTCGCTGTGGGTGTCTTGGCTTTTCAGGCTTCTTTGCGAGGTGTGTGTGTCTTCTGGGTTGTGGTCATGCATCTTTGCTGATGTTAGTTTCTGTTCTTCTCTATACATTTTGAAGGCATGGATGAGTATTGCCGAGTGTGGCTAGCCTGATTGGGAAATTCTAGGGAATAATTCAATAACTGTATCGAATGACTGATTGGTGTGCCTTTGTGGTCATACACTTCAGAGGGTAACACATATGGAACCTGTGGTTTGATACGAGCCAGGTGAATGGACATTTTCATGGAGACAGGTGGATTTGTCTGGATGTTTTTGCTTAATGGCAATTAATTTGTTGTCCATGCATCTGTGTGGTTATGTGGGGGGCCTGGGATAGCTTGCAAAAAAAAATAAATAAATAAAAAAAATAAAATAAAAAGAGAGAAAAAAAAAAAAAAAAACAGGGATGGGTGGCCTCCGACGCTGTGGCTTGTAGGGGTTGTGCATTTGGTGCATCTCCGTTGACATGGCGGGAACTTTCGGTTGGAACTTTGGGCCTGTGATTCCTCATTTCACTTTGCTGGGGCCGTGGATGACTTTCCCAGGCTTTGGGTGGATCGGTCTGACTGTGGTTGCCGTGCATGCACGATGGCGGTGTGTGTCTGGGGATCATGGTCATCGGCTCTTGGCTGCAAAGATTGTTTGGGTTGGACAGGAGAAATGCCTAGTGTGAGATGGGTGTTGGAAAGGTTAGTCAGAGATTTGATGGTCGCTTTTAATGCGAACCAATTGGAATGGAGGAGTGGAGTGAATGGCAGGCAACCAGGGGCTTGGAAGGGTAGTCCATTAAAAAAAAAAAAAAAAAATCTAGCAAGAACCAGATGATGTTTGTTTTCCACATGTATCGATGCATGGGGTTTGAATGCGAGGCAGGCATGGCGATGGCATTTGGCTTTCCTTGTGCACCCCACTCTGGGGTCGGTGTGTGGCAACATTCAGGTGGAATGCTGGGAAGGCTGCTCGTTCATAGGGCAAATCATTGGTCTTATACAGCTGATCATTGGTGGAGGCAAGAACAGTATGGTGGGGAGGTTGTCTAGCTTCAAGGATGTTTGATTTGCAATAGGATCAGACCCTGGTTTCTTCCCCTTCCGCCTCCTGCAGGAATGATTCTGCACAGAAACAGACATGCTTGTCTTGTTCAACAGTGATCCTTTGCAGTGGAATTCATATTTGTGGGAAGCTTTGGCAGATGTATCACAAAGTGAATGGTTGCCTTTGTCGAGGTGTATAGCAATGGAGGTATTGCTGTGACGGGTAGTTACATTTCTTGTTCTTTTGCACAATCGTGCCAAGGGTTACCCTTCAAATTGTATTTTCTATGGATTGGCATACGTGTGGATGCTGGATGTCCAAGCTCTCCACATTGGTGTCAATCCTATGTAGTTTTGTTAAACTGGACCATTTCTCCCTAGGTCACTACTGTAAATAAATGGATTTGTTTAGCTTCACATTTCCAGTAAACAAAATAAAAGCAATTAATCAGTTAAGAATTCAGTTATTCAGTCCTTCAGTCCATGGTTTCACTGATAGCTCTAGCATTTAAATAACTTAGAAACTTTTCTGGATATTTCATAATGTATAAATTAGTATATTAGTACATTCTGATGCTGACTTGTCCTTGACAGGCATTAACAGTTATACTTATTTGTAGGTTATTGAATGTGCTGAAAATGTTATTAGCTATATATATATATATATATATAAAAAAATGCAAATAATATTTTGAGACTACAAATAATAAAATCTATATATTTTCATAGCAAGGTTACCTGGTTGTGGATATTGATTGGTCTCTTCATGTGTAGGGTTTAGTTTAAACATACTGCACTGGTAGTTCAATTTATCTTGGGTATTGGATATGGTCATTGGAAGCATAGCTTCACTTATGGCTGCTTTATTGTAGATGTGAGTGGCGATGGTATATTCCTTTCTGAGTTGACAGGATAGGTTGTCTTGGAAGTTGTTTTGGAATGTATGTCATGTATTTACATATCTTTTCTTTCATGCAGATGGGGTCTTGGAATGCTGTGGGTGTAATTTAGAATAGGCGGGTATAAGGTGGAGCCTTCTCTTTACATATTAGAGGATTTACTTTTCTCCTTTTCTTTGTAGATGGTGGAGTGCTGAGTACCAGTTGCAGCGATACACAGTGAATTCACAGATAATGGATGCGGTGGTGAACAAGGAGTTTACACATAGGGAGCACATGTAGGCAGCAGTTATGGACGGAAATTGCTAAAGTGCAGAAGGCATCATGTGGTGGATTGAAAGATGGGGTCTTGGAACGCGGTGGCTGTAGTTTGGAATAAGTGGGTATAAGATGGAGCCTTCTCCTTACATATTAGAGGATTTACTTTGTCCTTTTCTTTGTAGATGATGGTGTGGTGAGTTCCAGTGGTGAGATACAGAGTGTTCCCAGATGATCATGCTTTGGTGTCGAATAAGAGGTGGGGTCATTGGACAACACTGAGGTGGCAGATGGGATGTGCAGATTGTATTTTACTTGATGGGCTAAAGGAACGTGGACTCAACAGGCAACATTGAAGGCTGAGGAATGTGGTAGCTGATGGAGGGGATGAAAGAAGTTCGGTTTTCCAGCAGTGCAGCTGAATATGTAGTCTCAAGGTAATGTCTTTGCTTGAAATTGCTGGGGAGTATCAGAATTGAATTTCACATTGTATGTTAGCTGGGGTCTTCCTTGCTAGGGGTCAGGAAGCATTGGTGGTTGGGGTTGAGTATTCTTGCTCCAGTGGCAGGTGATGCTTTGGTAAGCATTAGGTAATTACCAGGGACTGGTAATGTTCGGGTAATTATTGCACACCAAATGATGTTTGGCTTGACCCTTCCATTTATTGGAAGTGGATTGAACAATTTTAGGTTGAAGGGAGGGGGAATAGCCTGGTCAGGCTGGTTGGCGGAGAAGAGAGATAGGCTTGCCCTCTTCTGTTCCCCCTCTGATGTCTGGATGTTCATTTCAAGGATCTGGGGAAAGGAAATGAGTAGTTGGAGGAAGCTTGCTGAATAGATAAGCAAGCTGAGGTAAAGATGGTGCTTATTTGGTGGAAATCGAATAAAAGTCGTCAAATGTCATTTGGTGTGATGTGTGTTATTGAAGGGGACCGGGACAAATGAAGTTTGGCAACAAACTAAATTGTCCCGGGACATCTTCATTGGGGGGGGGGTTAGGTTAATATTAAGGGGAGTTAAGTGGGTTGGGGAGGTGAAAGGGTTAAGTGGAAGCAGGGATGGTTGGGAGGAAGTGAGATAATGATGCGGAGGGGCTTAAGAGGTTTAGGTTAGTGTAGTTGGGTTAAGCAGTCACATTTGGTGTGAACTTGCTACCGACCCACCCTCCCTCTTTTCGTTGGTGGGGTGTAGGGTTATTTTATCAGTGGGGGTAGGTGGAGAAGAGGGATAGGCTTGCCCTCTTCTGTTCCCCCTCTGATGTCCGGATGTTCATTTCAAGGATCTGGGGCAAGGAAATGAGTAGTTGGAGGAAGCTTGCTGAATAGATAAGCAAGCTGAGGTAAGGATGGTGCTTATTTGGTGGAAGGTAATTCAATGGATGGTGTATGAAGTGAGTTGGGATGCTGTTTCATAAGTAAAGTGAGCAGAGGTACGGACCCTGCTTTTTGGGCAGGGTGAGAAGGTACGCTGTCCTGATTAACATTAAAATGAATGGTGTATGTAGTGAGATGGGGCACTGCTTCATAAGTAAAGCAAGTAGAGGTATGGACGCTGCTTACTGGGGCAGGGTGAGTAGATATGCTGCCCTGATTAACATTACAAGGATGTTATGCTGTATTTAGTATCAATTATATCATGAATAGTTTTAATTAATAAAGTTGGTGATCAAAGCTATGTTATAGAAATATAATAAAGGTCATCAAGTGTCACTTGGTGTGATGTGTGTTATTGAAGGGGACCGGGACAAATATTATTAACTGACTATGATGGCACACTGAATGGACAGAACTTTTATACCTACAGAAATGAGAGATTATACACAGTTAAAATATTCTGCATGGCTAGCCACTTTAACCGAGCATGTCAATCATTTTTTTATAATTTTACGCACCTACTGTCCGCGGTGGTGGTGCTGCGGTAGCGTTGTCACCTCACAGTAAGACGCTGTCTGGTTCAATTCTCAGCTAGAGCGTCTTCTGCGTGGAGACATGCATGAATGGGCGTGCCTTCGTTTAAGGTTTTGCGTCAGGGCTGGTAACTCGGCACGTAAAAATCAACTACCAATCATCAGCGGACCGGAGTT
The DNA here is from genome assembly GCF_019279795.1 of Protopterus annectens. Taxonomy (NCBI): domain Eukaryota; kingdom Metazoa; phylum Chordata; order Ceratodontiformes; family Protopteridae; genus Protopterus; species Protopterus annectens. The sequence continues at coordinate 566,061,175 of NC_056725.1, forward strand.
CCGCTGTGGTGACCCCTAACCAGGAAAACCAAAAGACACAACTGTATACCTTTAAGTAGACAATTTACCACATATAACTTGAGAGTAGCAATTGAACTAGATCATTAAGTATGCCATATTGCTTTTTTGCAAATTCATAACCTGCATAATTCTGTGTCAGAAATGAAGTAAACTTGCCCCAGTCTGGATCAGCAGACAACATGACAACCACAGCTTGTCTATATTGTTATTACTTAATGGTTTATTTTTTCTTCTAAGAACTTCTCTGGTAAGGAAAAAATACAACAATAATTATATGATATAAATAATGCTGTGTCATTTGTTAATATGCTATTTTTGCTTCTAGTGTCTGCTGACCATCAAGCCATGTACCACAAGTTGGCATTTGTTCACTTCTTCAGATTCATCTGACTTGCACCCACATCACCATGTGGGAGAACCCTTTCTCCACAGAAGAAATCTATCTCATCTGCAGGGGTCAGAGCAATATCTGAATGGCCATCATCCAGGCAGACATGATGGGTACTTTGGTCACACCATTCCCATTATATCCTGATATCCTCCATTCCATTGATTCCCTGCATTGTTCTGCTGTAATTCTCATCCCAATAGTCTGAGAGTCTGGTTTTACCCTTCCAGAATGTTACGGCCCACATTTAAGGATCTATACTAACTGACCTCAGGCTGGAAACCTTCATGGCCACACTGTGCATATCAGAAATCAATCTTTTTTCACAGACCATTGAAAGGAGGGAGTTTCTGATGGCCATAGCCCAACCCCTTGGCAGCTGATGTGGGCATTTATGTAACTGCAAGAGCTAACTACTTCTTCTCTCTGCATGTGTTCACACCCCCCATATGACAGTTAAGGGTACTATAAATATATTGGTAGCATCAAGTCCACATCCACATTCTCACTACTTTTTGGTGTCTACAATCCACTGCTTCTTGCTTGTGGCAAACAAAGAAAGTCAAAACCATCGTCCATCCCCCTAGGATGGGAGGAGTCATTGTTTTCCGTTAACTTCCATCATTCAATGTTGGCTACTCCAGCAGCCAGGCCAGCTAGTTAAATCCACATCATCTAGGTCACAGTCAAATGTTTATCCTTATGGACCCAGCTTAATGCTACTGTGCTTAATATTTTTAACAAGCAGCAAATAGTAGCACATATTTAGATCTCAGTGTTTATATGGATACAGCATCATAAGTCAAATGGGCTATATATTACCATTCACGGCACTGTCAAACAACACAAAAAATGCACATGTATGTAAAAACACCTTTAGATGTTAACTAGTAAGCAAAATATTATGAAAATTGTACACAAATCACACCTTAGATTGCCTATGGCAGTTTGCATTTACTTTGGATAAAGTTTTAAAGTGAGCATGATTTATTTTTGATGCCAGCATCAATGCTGATTTCGGACAGTCATTGTTTTAGAGTAGGCTGTGTATCATTGTCTGTCTATATAGTTATATCTATATCTATGTTTGTATGTCTATATGTGTATCTGTCTGTTTCTATATATTTGTATTATTGTCTCTTTCTTGTTCTTCTTCTCTTTCTCTCTATATATAAGTGTGTGTGTGTGTGTGTGTGTGTGTGTGTGTGAGAGAGGGTGTATATGTGTGTGCATGGGTCTATATTATGTGATCGAAGAATCTCTTCTTCAAACACATAATAATTGACACATATACAGCGAATGCTGTAAACTGCGAATGGCCACATCCACAAAGTTTTTCAGCGGGAAAAAATTCAGTTGGCCGTTATCGGGAATTGCCCTTTTCTTCAATGTAGAGCGATCTCGGAGTTGGTATATTAAGTTAGGGGGGTGTGGGGGGCTGTCAGGTGGTGTGGGGATGAAGCCCCCCCTTAATTAGTGTTTTAAAGTTTTTTTTTTTAAGGCCACGTAAATTTTTTCCCAAGGAAAAAATTTGAGGAGGTGGCCATTGGCAGTTTACAGCATTCGCTGGATGCGTATTGATTATTATGTGTTTGAAGAAGAGATTCTTCGATCACATAATATAGACCCATGCACACACACACACACACACACACACACACACACACACACACACACACACACACACATATATATGGTGTATGTGTGTGAGTGTGTGTACATATATATATATATATATATATATATATATAATATCTATATATATCTATATATATCTCTCTATATATATATATATATATATATATATATATATATATATATATATATATATATATATATATATATATATATATATATATATATATATATATATATATATATATATATATATATATACATATATATATATATATATATATATATATATATATATATATATATATATATATATATATATATATATATATATATATATATATATATATATACACACACTATTATGATTATTATTATTCCGCATGCCTAAAACCTTCAGATAAGTTCAAAATACTGACTACAAGATAGTTGTGCTGATAGATTAGATAGATAGATAGATAGATAGATAGATAGATAGATAGATAGATAGATAGATAGATAGATGTCATCTCCCAAGACCTTTGCTGTTTAAAGAGAATGAAGTTACATGGTATGTTGTTTCTTGTTTGCACATGGCCTTAGTTTTGAATGGAATGATTTTGCTAAGTTTATAAATTTATATGTAAAAGGATGAGCCTATCCATTCATTATGCTGCAGTAGAATTATGCACTGATTTTTCCAAATGCTTTGTAAATTTCTCCTGGAAAAATTTTCTCACTGGTTGAACTTACACCTTTAATCTTTGTTTACTCAGGAAGCACCCAGCAGTTGATTGTTAGATTAAAAGCCCACTGCTTCAGAGACCAGATCTCTCCTTTACAGAACAAATCTCTCCAAAAATACATTAATTGTTTTAAACTGCCCCAGTTATTGACATGAAACTTCTAAACTGCAGTGCAGCTAGATGATGGTACACAGGGGAAGACTGGCACAGCCGGTGCTAATATCCTCTCTTAGAGCACCGCTGCTGTCTCACTGGGATCATTTATTGATTTGTCACTTGCTGACAAGCTGCACTTAAGCATTTTAGCATTTTAGCCCTTTTCCTTTTTAATAACAGGAAATTTCATAATGGAAGGATGACTGATTTCAACCCCAGCAAAAATCAATGAAGTTTGTTCTCAGATTTTAAGCAGTGCTGGAGGGAGTCCTAACCTGAATAAGAAGTTGTCATGAGCGTTGTTTCGTTGTACTTTGTGTAAGCTCTGATGAAGGTCTGAACAAAAAACTGATGCTCTTTTGTTGAGATGCAGGTGACTGACAACAGTATAGCTCACATTTGGTGGGAATGTTTTAGACCAGTTATAAGCAACAGAATTCACAGAAAGTGTTTAATGTGCTAAAATCTCCTTCCTTGTCTTTTAGTACTGCAACAGATAAAAAAGAAAAGGATCACTATTTAAATGTAATCGTAGAATAACTCACTGAGGGACTTCATAAAGTACCACAGCATAGTGTTTCAGTATTCATAAGCAAATGCTTTTCAGTAATGTTATAGTTCAAAACTTTCTACAAGAGCTGGAAGTGTTTCACTTGTCTGTTCAGTGATATTTATTTAAAATAAAATTAAGCAGCCTATGTCTGTGGTATAGGGAATGAAGCCCTGACTACCCAGGTAACCTGTGTTAGCAGCACATATAGTGAAGATGCCAGGTGGGCTTGTCCCAGCCTATTGTAAGGGGAAGAGTTCTAGCCCATCATTATCCTGTTATTTACAGGAGTGTGTGGTGCATGGTATATCGTTACAACTATGAGCCAGCATGTCTCAGCTCTACATCAGTGTGTGCGGGGGGTGACATTTTGGTAGCACTCACATACCCACTATGAGCTGCTCTTGTGAGAATGTATGGCTCCTTGCAGGGAGGGAGGGGAAATAGGTTAGGAGGGTTCTCTTTGTATCATGGATGCCTCATCCCAACTACTAGCACTCATCTCCTGGGGAAATAAATGTACATATAAACTGTCTGTACTGACCAAGGAATGAATGGGCCTTAGGGCTCTTGACTTGGTTGCAGAAGGAATGAACTTGGATCTTGGACTTAAAGGAACTAAGGAAGGAACAAATAAGTTGATTGAGTGGTGGGGAAGAAAGCCTGAGGAGATTGTGAGGACATGGAAGTTAAAAGAAAAAAAAATTATGTTGTCAAGTAACTAGAAAAAAAATAGAAAAAGGTAACAATCAAGATGAAAAAAAGATATTTTCTGATATTAAAAACAAATTATCTGTAATATAACTTATATGCAAACAGTAACAAAGGTACTTGAATAAGAAAATAAGGATGTGAAACTTATCCAAACATTTATTTGACAATAAATTGCACAGTATGTTAAGTATAGTAATTCACAGTAAGTTTATCAAATTGTGTTTTCATATTTTCAGATAGTCACTTATGAAACCGTGAGTTTAAAAAATGTGTTGAGTCGATGCTAACTCTCTGATTATATTGAAATAAGTAAGTGTTTTAGCATGAAATGTAAATTTCCATGTGATAAAGTAAGGCAGACTGCTGGTCTGGAGAAAAAAAAAACATGAACATAATGCTCCTTGCTGTAAAAACTGATAGAATATAAATAAATGTTAGTGGGTGTCAAAATAGTAGATGGTGTGTGTAGGTAAATGGTTTCCTGCAGAGAAAAATAAAAATAACTGATCAAAGTTGTACAAGTCTTCTAATCAGAATTATACTTAGGCATTGGAGACGTCCTTGCTTCAGCTCTAGGCTGGCCATAACATTTTCCCTGTACCACATGGCAAATCACGTTATTGCCAGCCTTACATTTTCCATTGCAGCGTAATCCCTTTTTTTGTTTCTTACATTATTTGTAAATACGTAGATCATGGTAAGAGTTGTTTAAAGCTCCTTCCAGCTAGCTGATGAATTGCCTGCATTCTAAAGCCACCCTTTGTCAAGAGTATATGACAAGGTGGCATGTTAACAGGCGCCAAGTATTGATTCTTTTTTTCTTTTCCACTTTTTAAATGTATTAAGAGATTGTCAAGTCAGTATAATCAGACATGAATGGTTTTAATCGACTGTCACATTTCGTTTAGGTGCTACTGCAGGCTCATACTTCTCAACTTGTTTTGCAGAATCTTGGTAAGAGTTGTTTAAAGCTCTTTCCAGCTGGCTGACTAATTTACTGCATTGTACTGGGGGATAAATATCTCTTTCTCCAGAGTATTTGGCAATGTGCTAACAGGTGTCAAGTATTGATTAGTTTTTCATTTCCATTTTTTTAAATATATCGAGAGAATGTCAAGTCGGTGCATAATCAGACATGAATGGCTTTCACTGACGATCAAATTTCATAGCTGGTGTTACAGCAGTACCATACCACTCAACTCATTTTGCAGAATCTCCCTGATTTGCCTGATGTTCTTACCCTCTCCCTCATAAAATGTTTGATTTTCTGATAAATTACTGAACATTATTGTCAGCCAGTCAGATACCTCTTTTATTCAGAAAATGCATGTTGATGATAAACATGTTGCTCTGCTAACTACTTAAGGGACTGGAGTAATATGTAAGAATTACTTGGAGATGTAATGTTAAACAGTGCAGTGAACTAGCAAGCTGACACATGACTCAATGTATTTTAATTAACAATTGCCCCTCCCTCACCATTATTTTTGCATTTGTCCAAAATTCTTGGGCAAAGAAGCTGAGAGATAAGTGTAGCATTACTCTGGATCATCTACAATGAGTGCTATCAAATCTAATCTTGATTATACTTACGTAAATGTAATTTATTTTACTAATTTGTTAAGCAGGTAAATGTAAATCATGGCAGCATGACAGCTGTATGACAACTGTTGCAGTGACTACTAATACTGCAATGTAGTTTCACTGAAAACCACTTTCAGTGCTGATTGACTTTGCACTTTTCCCCAATGTTATGCAACTTTAGAGTTGGCATATAAAGGTTTGGGGGGACGCAGGATGGGAGAAATAAGTTTTTCTTTGAGCTTCACATAATATTGTTCCTCAAAATCTCCTTTGATAAGTCAGCATGAATCCAATCCCACCTGACACAAGTACTTTTCAGCAATGACACAGAAGTATTGCCTGGTTAAATAGTTTTCAGGCACATAGTTTGCAAGTAGAAACAGAGAGGATTGAACCCAAGACTCCCAGATAAAGCTTGTTAACAAACTTAATTCTCTGAGCTAAACTGCCAAATAGATTTATGTCCCAGATGCTTGTATCAGTCCTGTATACCATCCACCCTCTCCTCATTCCTTCTTCATGTTTTCTTTAGAATTAGCTGGATAGAGATGCACTTGAATATCAAAATAACTTAGCATACCCCTTCCCCAAAGCATACTTGGGAGACAAAGAATCAAAACTTTGGAAACCCAGACCACCAGCAAGGGACAGATGGAGCAGTGGGAGGATTCCATAAAAGTCCCCAAGGTAGATCATGGAGAAATCCTAGTCAAACCTCACTACAGGATGAGGAATTATTTGATGATGGTGACTCTGAACCTAGAAGGTCAGAGAGGATACAAAATAAGAACAAAAATAAATATAATCATTTTTAGGACAATTCCATGGGCAACAGAATTTGAACAACAGGGGGAACAGAGTGGGTTGGAAAAAGAAAATGAGCAACCATTAAGGGAACAGGGGTATGACATGAAGATCATTAGTGCATTTGAAGGGAAAATTATGAATTACGGGGGTTATAATATTTTTAATTATACTGATATCAGTCTTACCCCAACACATTTTTCCCCTTTTAGGAAGGGGTTGATATTCATTCCCTCGAGATTTTATGATTTAGCTGCCACACTTAGTGAGTTGAAATTATATGTTTGGAAACTGAATTTGCAATTATTTTTTAAGGACAGTAACACCAGTGTTCAAAATAATTATGTTGTAAGAAGGAAAAGTGTTTTCAACCCACCCCTTCATCCTGTAATTTCAAATTATGAGAAAGTCTGCACTAATGACATTTATTAACAATTACAACATTTTAATAAAACGTTTTATAACATTAGTAGAGAGGAGGCAGTTCTCCTTCATGAACTGAGACAGAATGATGCTGTTCGGGTTATGAAAGTGGACAAAGGGGGAGGGACGGTGATTGTGAACAAGGTTGACTATGAACAAGACATGTTAAACATCTTGTACGATACTAAGAGGTATGATACAGTTTCTTTGAATCAGATTTCTATAGCACAGAGGAAAGTGCAACTCTTTCTGGAAGACTCTTTATACTAAGGGGTAATTAATGAACTGACTTATAGATACCTCTTAAATGATCATCCGATCATACCTATGGTGTTTGGTATTCCAAAAACCCACAAAAATGTATATAAACCCTCCTATAGGGTAATAGTAGCAGCTAAGAACAGCATTACTCACCCCTTAGCAGTGTTTATTGATAGAGTGATTCAACAAAATTTAAAACCTATGGGTTATGTGTTAAAAAGACTTTTGGGATTTCCAAACTAAAATTAAGCAAGAGTTTTACAATGATGGAAAGTGTTTTTCAACCATAGATGTTGTTGACCTTTTTTCATCTATACCACATGATGAAGGATTAGAGTTGTTTAGGGATGCCTTGGTAGAACTTACTACCCTTAACACTAGTTTAGCTAACTTTATGTTAGAAGGTATGGAGATTATTCTTAAGAAAAATTATATGGTTTTTGGGGATGAATTCTTCAAACAAGTAAAAGGGGTGGCAATGGGCACTAAATGCGCCCCTAACTATGCAAACCTGGTCATGTACACATGGGAGAAGAGATGTTTTTTCTCAAGGTTATGATGAATGTTGGTACATCTATCTTAGATTTTTGGACGACATCTTTGTTCAATGGAAAAACAAAGATAGTAAAAGGGATGGGTTGGGAGGGTGGTCTAATGGTTAAGGTGTTTGCCTTACGAACACAAGGTACAGAGTTTGAATCTTACAGGGGATAATTGGCTAGGCTTAAAATGGCTCGCAAGGGCAGTTAGCCTAGTACTAACCTATGAACCTATGAACCTATGAGTTCATTCATCATATTAATAATGTGAATTCATTTCTTATGTGTACACATACACATTGGGAAGACTCGGTAGATTATTTAGATGTAACCATCTTTAAAATTAGGGCAGAGGGTATGTTTGGGTCTAAAGATTATAGGAAACCTACCCTCTCAAATAGTTATCTTGATTATAATAGTCAGCATCTGCCCCACATTAAAAGAAATGTTGTAAAAGGCCAAATGGTAAGAGCTGCCAGAATGTGCTCTGACCCAAGCACATTCAAACTTGCACTTGGTAATTTAGTCAGTATGTTTTTAGAGAGGGGATACCCGAAAAATTTTCTTTTAGAAATGGGAGAAAACATCTTGAATGAGTGGGGAGTAAAATATATTCCCCTATTGAGTTCTAGTGAAGGGATAGTTGGGCAGAAGTACCAAACACACAAAAATTTCCCCCATTCTATGTTTATTAATTTGGATGGTAAAAGTGATGTCTTAAAAGAGATTTTAACAAGAAATTGGACCATTTTTAGAGGTAACACAGAAACTTTTGAACAACTCTAGGAAAAAACAAAATTTGTCTTTAAGACAGGTAACAATTTAAAAAACTTACTAGAACATCCAATTAAAAGGCATGCTGACAGCAGCACTTTGGGGGGGACTAAAACATGTTATATGTGTAACTACTGCAACTATATTAATCGGGACAGTGGTATTGTTGTTGGAGCCCGCCACGGAGAGGTTTTCTGAGTTCAGGGAATTGCAGTACACACGACATTGTGTATATTGTGATGTGTAAAACCTGTAACTTTTTTATGTGGGGAAAACAACTAGAAGTTTGCAGAAACACATCTATGAGCATTTATATGCAGTTAAGAATGGTAGCAATAATAATGCACTATTTAGACATAGTAATGGACCTTATCAAGGAAAAATGTAATTTTAAATTTGGTATTTTAGAAAGAATTATGAAGGATGTGAAGGGAGGTTACTGGGAAAATAAAATTGAGGAGAGTGAGCTCATATGGCAATTGAGACGCAACATCTGAGCCAGGGATAAATGACAGCACCTCTGTTATGCCTGTGCTTAAGAGAAAGGCCATGTGTGTATACAATAGGGTAATACCCCTTTAAAAATTAATTTTTATGTTATCATGTGACCTTGCATTTTAGATATTTAAGTGTTTTGTCATTTTAATTCATAGTTCTGATGAAGTTAGTTTTGATGAAAGCACTTAACCATCTTTTTATATTCGTTGAATAAATGTGTTTTATATTGGGACTCTGAGCCTTATTGGTCACACCACCTGTGGATTTGTTGTTGCAACTTTAGAGTTGGCATATAAAGGTTTGGGAGGACACAGGATGGGAGAAATAAGTTTTACTTTGAGTTTCATGCAAAGTGGTTCCTAGTATTTCAGTTTGGCAATATTGTTCCTCAAAATCTCCTTTGATAAGTCAGCATGAATCCAATCCCACCTGACACAAGTACTTTTCAGCAATGACACAAAAGTATTGCCTGGTTAAATAGTTTTCAGGCACATAGTTTGCAAGTAAAAACAGAGAGGATGGAACCCAAGACTCCCAGATAAAGCTTGTTAACAAACGTAATGCTCTGAGCTAAACTGCCAAATAGATTTATGTCCTAGATGCTCATATCAGTCCTGTATACCATCCACCCTCTCCTCATTCTTTCTTTGTGTTTTCTTTAGAATTTGTACTTCATGAATGACCTGTTTATGTCAATCTACTCTAAACAGACATGCTCATTGCTCTGTAATAAAACAATCCCCGACACATGGCACTTTTATTGTGTGTTCTGTACTCACCAGTGTACTAAGCCAAATATTATTGCGTTCCATTATGAAATGCACATATACTGGAAAAGTAACAAACTCAAATTGACATGGCCTTCTATATGTTATCCAAAAATGTACTGCCCAACTGATGATACTTCTCTGCTTTCTTTCGATGTAATGCAGTCTGTCATTAATTGATATTGACATGATACTGCACAAGCTTAGATTGCTGATAAAATCACAAAGCAGTAGTTAGTAATTACATCAGTAAAAATAAATCATTCACTGTGGCACAGTGAAAGTAATGCCAACCTTCCTTAATAGCCTTATGATAAAAGGGGCAGTGTGAACAGTAAGTGCAACATCCTTCTATATACTTCTTATACCATGAGAAGACAGGTCCGACCATATGATCACTTACTATGTGGGGTCTTGAGAGACTGTCACTTAAATAGTTTCATTTATGCTAGGCACTTTTGATAAAAACTGATAACATGACCAAGTCAGCCAAAAACAATCATGGCACAACAAATGCACCAGATTGCTGCCTTTTAATTTTACTTTCACTGCTAATTTACCATGGTGTATATCTTGAGCTGTTTTAATGATATAATGCTGAGGGAACATTATTGTATCATTAAAAAAAAGCCCAGTTCATTGCAAATTCTAATTATTTAATCCAGGTCCTAGAGTTTGATAATAAAATAAAGAGTATGTAGGGAACAGACTCCTTAGTAATAAATAACTTTCTTTCCTTTAGGAAGTATTTGCTTTTAGACCAACTTTTGTTTTATGTGAATCATATATTAGAAGTTAAGAGAAGACAAATAAAATCCTCTGTCAAGCAGTAACAGATGGATATATTTTAGGAATCTGTAGAACACTTATTACTATTTTTTGAAGGCATATTTTTAACAGAGGGTGCATATATTGACTTGTTATAGTAGAAGGACCAGTAGACCACTTTTTCCTTCTATATCAGCATCAGTTGCCATACATTTCCCTACTTAATCAATTCCTTAAGACTGTTTCTTTTTGCCAGTTAGTCAATGGTTAGAGTACTTTGATGGAATCCACTACCTCCAAACTTTAAGTATTTGAAGTGACTTCATGCTTGCCATAGAAAGGCAAACATATGCAGTAGACGGATTGGAAAAGTAATGTTGCAATGCAGCGCTGTGTTTTATACAGTTGATATGAACTGGTGCACTTTAATAAAACATTAAATCCAGTTTAATTACTAAGTAATTTTTTCCCTGCACACACTAGAGAACAAGGTTTCTATTTTCTTCATTAATTAATTAGTTAGGTAAATAAACTTGTTTATCTCAGACAATTTTGAAATATGACGTGCCACAAGAGCAAGCATAAATTCAATATATGAAAAGTTTATTTATTTATTTATTTATATTTACTTGTTTACTGTTTGTTAATTGGGTGAGCGGGTTGGTTCAAATATCCTTTTCAGTCACAACCCAGGCCCATAGAGCAGACACAAAAATTTCAAAATGCAGATTGTTATATAGTTGTACACCTTTACATTTGATTGAATAGAGTTACACAATTGCTCAATATTATACATCGATTGACTACAGTTATACAACATCAGAATAATAATTATTGTGAGGCAGAATCTGTTCTGATACAACAGCAAAAAGTAGCTGAGGAACTTGCATTGACATAAGGATAAGGAATGAACAATTATCACATGTACATACAAATGCAAAGGCTAATTTTCTGTCTAGGAAATAAATGTAATGTTAGAAAGTTTGTCCTGAGAATAGATTCATGGTCGACAGACAGTATACAATATAAACATCATTTACATGATCAGAGAGTACATGTGACATATCTGAGTGCAAAGCAGACTAATCATAACACAGCGTTAAGGCTGAATGACCTTGATAACCATTATCCCTGAAACATCTATATGCAATTTCACTGTGAAAATGTTCATCAAGGGATGCCTTAAATCCTTGAAGGGAGTTTTGACATTTTATATCTGGTGGGAGTTGGTTACATAGGGTAGGGGCTAATCTTGAGAAGGCGCACCCTTCTGTAACTGGTTTGAAAGATGGTCTGTTCAGTATAACAACATTTTTGACTGCTTCTTTGTGAGTATGACTGTTCTCTGAGCCGGAGTTTTCTCCTTATTATAGGGCAACAACCTTTAGGTAATACTTTGTACATCATTGAAACTAGGAGGAAGGTTGAACTTTCAGTAACAGGTAGCAATCTGAGTTTCTTAAGTAAGGACACAGTGATGTGTACAAGGGCCTGCATGCAGCACAAATCTACGTGTTGCTTTCTGCAGTCTGAATTCTGTGACTGCTGTAAGAGGAATGAAAGAACATATAAAATACACACACACACACACACACACACACACACACACACACACACACGCACGCACACAAACACGCACACACTCACACACACACACACACACACACACACACACACACACACACACACACACACTGGATATAAAAAGTTTACACACCCCTATTAAAATGCCAGGTTTTTGTGATATAAAAAATGAGACCAAAATAAATAATTTCAAAACTTTTCCCACCTTTAATGTGACCTATAACCTGTGCAATTCAATTGAAAAACAAACAAATCTGTTAGGGGGATAAATGGGTCTATATTATAATACCAAAGAGGTGTTTAAGCAAATGCCTCTTCGACGACACATAAAGACCAAATGCACAAAAGCGTAAACAGTCAAAACAGTGAATTCTTTCCCTGGGAAAGAATTTGCTTGCACAAACACACACACACTTACAAACATAACTACGTGGGGGACTTTGCCCTCCACAACCCCCAACATGGGGGGGGGCCTCTTCCCCCCACCCCTCAACTAAATATACCAACCCCGAGATTGCACTACAGTGGAGAAAAGGGCAACACTGTGTAGATGGCCAACTACATTTTTGCCCTGTAAAGTAGTCATCGAATCGCTTAAATGCATTTTGATGAATACATGTCACTTATTTGGTGTTCGATATTACAATGGTTTGATGTTGTAATATAGATCTAGAAAAAATATAAAAAATATAAAACATACAATACACTAGTTGCATAAGTGTGCACACCATTAAACTAATACTTTGTTGTGTGTGCACACCCTTAAACTAATACTTTCTTGAATTACCTGTTCATTTAATTACAGCATTCAGTCTTCTTGGGTAGGAGTCTATCAGCATGGCACATCTTGACGTGGCAATATTTGCCCACTCTTCTTTGTAAAAGTGCTCAAGATCTGTCAGATTGCAAGGTTGTCTCTTGTGCACAGCGCTGTTCAAGTCACCTCACATATTTTCTATTGGATTTAGGTTTGGGCTCTAGCTGGTCCATTCCAAAACTTTAATTTTCTTCTGGTGAAGCCATTCTTTTGTTGATTTGGATGTATGCTTGGGGTCATTGTCATGTTTAAAGGTGAAATTCATCTTCATCTTCAGCTTTTTAGCAGATCCTTGAAGATTTTGGGCCAAAAGTGACTGGTATTTGGAACTGTTCATAATTCCCTCCACCTTAACTAAAGCCCCAGTTCCAGCTGAAGTAAAGCAACCCCAAAGCATGATACTGCCACCACCATGCTTCACCATGGGGATAGTGTTCTTTTGGTGATGCAAAGTGTTGTCTTTGCGCCAAACGTACCTTTCGGAATTGTAGCTAAAAAGTTCAACCTTGGTCTCATCAGACCATAACACATTTTCCCACATGCTTTTGGGAGACTTCATGTATTATTTTTCAAATTTTAGCTGGGCCTGGATGTTTTTCTGTGTAAGAAAAGGCTTCTGTCTTGCAACCCTACCCCATAGTGCCAGCCTGCCTGAATACTTTTCATCTTGCCTTTTCATCAGTTTTGGAGGGACGTCCAGTTCTTTGCAACGTCACTGTTGTCCCATATTTTCTCCATTTTTTAATGACTGTCTTAACTGTGTTCCATGGTATATCCAATGCTGTGGAAATTGTTTAGTACCCTTCTCCTGACTGATACCTTTCAACAATGAGATCTCTTTGATAATTTGTAAGTCCTCTGTGAACCATGGCTTTTGCTGTAGCACGCAACTAATTAAAATGTCAGGAAAATCCTACTAAGACAGCTAAACTTTATTTGGGGTTAATCAGAGTCTCTTTAATTGATGGCAGGTGTGTACCCAAGAAGACTGAATGCTGTAATTAAATGAAAAGGTGCTTCAACAAAGTATTAGTTTAAGGATGTGCACACACAACAAAGTATTAGTGCACACTTATGCAACCAGTGTATTGTAGGTTTTTTGTTTTTTATATTTTTCCCCTAACAGATTTGTTTGTTTTTCAATTGAATTGTACAGATTACAGGTCACATTAATGGTGGGAAAAGTTTTGAAATGATTTATTGTGTCTCATTTTTTTATATCACAAAAGCCTGGCATTTTACAGGAGTGTGTAAACTTTTTATATCCACTGTACACACACACACATATATATAAATATATATAAGGGTCCACTTTATAATTTTGAAAGCCCAAAATCTCGAGTTTCAAAATGCCAATCCCAAAAACTCGAGATTCTGGAATCCCAAAATTATAAAGTAAAAAAAAAAAATACTAAAAACTGTTTAGCAGGGGGCAAGCTCCTCTGCACCCCCCACACCCCCTGCAACTTAAAAATACCATCTCAGAGATTGTGCTACAGTGGAGAGAATGGTAATGCTCCCATTACACTGCAATCTTGGAGATGATATATTTAAGTTGCAGGGGTTGTGGGGGTGCAGGGGGGGCTTGCCCCCGTGCAAAAACATTCTTTTAGTTAGTTTTTTTACACCACTTTGTAGTTTCGAGATTCCAAAATCTTGATGTTTTGAGTTCGATGTATCAAAACTCGAGATTTTGGGCTTAAGTGGACCCGTATATATATATATATATATATATATATATATATATATATATATATATATATATATATATATATATATATCCATCCATCCTCAATCCCTTTTCCCATTTTGCACATGGGGTCGGGCTGTCACTTCAGCAGTGACAATCATCTTGAACCAAGGTTTATACCACCGGGTGGGGTAGTTCATTCACACCACTCACTCACACACACACTCTCACCTATTGCCAATTTAGAGTGTCCAATCCAGCTACAGCATGTCTTTGGAATGTGGGAGGAAACCAGAGCATCCAGAGGAAACCCATTTCACAAAAGGGAAGGACATACAGACTCTGCACACAAGGCATCCCAGCCAATAATTGAACTGGAGAACCTCTTGATCTGCACCGCTGTGGTGATATATATATATATATATATATATATATATATATATATATATATATATATATATATATATGGGTCTAGGACTATTCACTGAATGCACATTTCACTGAAACTCAAATGAGTGTGCACAAATCACTGAAAGCTCAATTCACTGAAAACACAATTCACTGAAGCACATTTCACTGAAAGTTATACATGGCCTTTCCCCCACTGTAGTGCGATCCTGGAGTTAGTATATATAGTAAGGGGGGTAGGCACCCCAACCCACATTGGGGGGTTTTGGGGGCGCAGCCCCCCACATAGTTTGTTTATATATTATGTCGAGAAAAGAGTAATTTATTGGAATTGCAAGTATCCATGTATATCGTTCAAAATATTTAAAATAGGTGGGGGGCTATGCACAACACAACTCCTTACTATAAATACTAACTCCAGGATCGCACTACAGAATTGAGCTTTCAGTGAATTGCGCACAGTCAAATGTGTTTCAGTGAAATGTGCTTTCAGTGAATAGTCCTAGACCCATATATATATATATATATATATATATATATATATATATATATATATATATATATGCATGGATCTCTATTAAATGATCAAGTTTTCAGAAACTCAAAATTCACATGGTCAAGATCATATAATTGAGTTTTTGAAAACTCAAAGGTTTTGAATGGAGATCACAGTACAGTGTGGAGTTGGTATATATAATTTGCAGGGGTATGGGGGATGCAACACCACACATTATGGGGTTCAGGGATGGTTTCCCCCCCCAAAAAAAAATATATAAAAAAAAAAGTAGATTTTTGTGCGTTTTTTTTTTTATGTTTGGGTTTTCGGAAACGCGATCATATGGTCTGGACCATATGAATTTTGATTTTCTGAAAACTCAATCATCTGGTATGGATCTATATATATATATATATATATATATATATATATATATATATATATATATATACATATATATATATATATATATATATATATATATATATATATATATATATATATATATATATATATATATATATATATATATATATATATATACATATATATATATATATATATATATATATATATATATATATATATATATGTGTGTGTGTGTGTGTGTGTGTGTGTGTGTGTATGCCAGTTTTGGAAGAAATACATTTTTACAAAGGGAAATGCAAGCAGCAGGAGACAGCAGGTGTGTAATTTTATAGCATAATTTTGACTGTGACTGGCCCTTATTAACTATATTAGTAGTGTGTACAGTGAATGTAAGGGAAATGTCCAACATAAGACCTAAATATTTGTAATATGAAGTGTGATGGTTTTGGAATTTTGTGATGGGTTTGGAAAACCATCACATTGTTTTTTGGTTAATGAGAAGGTTGTTATTCTCTGCCCAGGTGCCAGGGCTGGAAAAGGACTGCTGAAATTGTTTTTGTAAGCAAAAGGGGGATTTGTGGGAGTCTAGTAATATATCATCCACATATAAAGTGATGTTCAATGTTGGACTGTGTTCTGTGAGATCATTAATAAATGAAAACAGAACGGACCCTGTGGGACACCTGTATTGGGGTGCCATTTCTTGAGAGGTGCTTATCAAAAAGTTTATTTCAGGTTATTAACCAATATGGGGAGAACATGTAAACAGTACCTAGAGATAATGTGGTCCAAAATGTGTTGTGTTCATCTACAATATCTCACAAGTATTTTACCAAAATCTAAGTACTGTTTCTTATCTGCATAATTTTAGTTTACTCTGATCTGTCTGTTCTATTGCAAATGTGTTTCTTCTATAAGCAAGAAAACTTTTTCTGGCTCGTCTGCAGTACTGCGAATAAAAGCACCAAAGAGCAAACATTAAAAAGTGACCTTTACAACATAATAGATATCATTTAATGTTCAGTCTTCCTACATTACATACATACAATCTGTAACTAGCTATCACAAACAATTAGGTCTCACTAATTACCGATGACATTTGAATGACTAGTAATGGAACCCTTTATATCAAATTGTGTATGGAGATGCTGAGTTACATCAGTATAAATAAAATTAACGTAAATATAAATAATAGTGCCTATTTCCACAAGTGTGAGGTAAAAGCTGAGACTCACATTGCATGTTCAGTGCTCAGATGGTGCACATTGTTTAATTGCCATAAAGTGAGTGTAGCAGTCAAGTGACGTTTTTCAGCATATTACAGCATTTCCCCTTATTTACAAGCATATAACTTTATTGTCACAATTGTATAAGTTAAAATTTCAGTGGTAACTGTCTTCTTCTATTTTAAATTATTCACATTTTAGTATACATATCAAAAAGAAAAAGCAATCACTGACGATAACAGATAAAAAGGTAGTTGTGGTAGTATATTTCTATAATAAGCTATGCATAGTCCTAGTCCTCATATTCTGCTGGAATTCTGATTTTTTATAATTTTTTTTGGCCCGCTCCACTGGCTTAGAGAAATAAAGGCCTGACTAGACCCCAAATGTACAGCATTTGATGGCATCTCTGGCACAAAAGGTGCTGGAAAGGAAGTGACAGAAAGAGGAGAAAGATATGGAAATACCTCCTCATTTCTATCAGGGAGTGATAGCACTGCAGATGTCTAAGGCACACTTATTGTGGTAGATATACCAGTAGAGAAAAGAGACCCCACGGGAGAATTTGCTTCAATGTAACTAGGACCTTCTGAGGCATTACATCACTTGTGGAAGCAAACTGCATGTCCTTGCTAATGCCTATTGGAAGTTGATTCCTATATCCTGCTGCTGGGTATGGAAATGGGGTTAGGGGCTAATCATTAAGTCCCTATCACAAAGGAGGACTGTGCTCCCTCTTATGATCTCCCATCTGTAGGAGGAGTGGGACACAAAGCTCTCATCTCCCGGGGAAAAATGTACCAATTAGGCAAGCAGAGGTAGGTACTCAGATGTTACTAAGAAATGGGAGGAAAAACAGTGTCAAATGTGTTGGTTCTTTGCACTTTTGTACAGCAGTTCTGTGAAAAGTTGTATTCTCATGATCTAACACTTTCATGTACTGTCCAGCTTAGAGTGGTGAAAGCAGTAGGTGACTATTGTAATCATGATATGATTTCATCTGATCTTATCTCTAGGTAAACTCAGTGTTGTTCTCTACTTTTACTGAGATGACTTGGCAAAAGAACAGTGATAGGCCTACCAAACAGCACCTCTGAAAGTGATGGTAATTTACTATCAATTGAAGATACTCTAAAATTTAGCTGGGTGTTTTGCTTATTACCTCCATATTTCAAGTTTTTTTTTGATAATTAATGTATTCATCATAAATGTATTTTAATAAACCAGTTAGTTTTTAGATAATTGGGTGAACTCGTCACACGTTTGATTCCCCATTCTGCATAACTTTCTTAAATGTTTGACTTGTATCTTGAGGTCCATTGTCAGTCATTACATGATCAAGCAAACCACATAAAATGTGTACAGCTTCATTGCCTGCAAGTTTTAATACAAGTAATATAATTTCTTCAACAATCAGATATTTGGTCTATCCATCTAGAGTTAGCAGATGTTGGTCACAATTTATTTCAGAAAGATCAGAAGCAATACATTGCCATGGTTTTGATGGCATCTTATGTGGGGCTAAAGGTTTTCCTGGGGTGGCATCCTGAGTGGTCAGCACATACAGTGCAGGAGTTGCATGTTCTTTCAATGTGATTATTAATATTTGTTAAATAAACACTTTCTCTCACAAAAACATATTGTGTCTTTTCAATGCCTTGATGGCCTTCATGAAGTCACTTCAGAATACCTTTGGTCACTGTCTTGTCTAGCTTTGAATATTATTCTGTGTCACATAGCTTGTTTATCCCAGACATCATTGATCCTTCTAGTAAATCTGCTATCCTTTCTGAACATCCTTGGTAGATCACTTCTTTCACTGCAGTCACTCTTGCAGCCATTTGAAGTTTCTTTGAAATGTCAGCCTTGCCTGCTCAGGCAGAAATTGATAATCAACACTGTATTTTTGGATATATCATTTGTATGACTGCACAGTTCAATGTAATTATCATTGGTACTGATTTTTCTAGGCAGCAATAATGCATATAATTACCTTTTGTTGTTTCATCTGGATAACCACAGAAATGAGAACTGGGAATAGAGATACAGCTCTTTGCTTTTTTGATATATTTTAAACATGTGGTACTCACAGTTCTTACATATCTTAAATGCCACAATGTGTCTTTTGCTGTGTAACTTGCATTGCATCCAGATAAAAAGAGGTTATAACCTCTCTGTAGTCTTCTCTCATCAGGCCAGTAATTGAGTACAATGCACCTTTCCAAGCACATGCAGCAATTGGAAAGACCACAAAGGCTCCTCACAAGGAAAATTTAAGGTCTTCAGTATCTGTCTTATGTGGATCTCTGCCTTGCATATAAGGCAATCTTTGACCCTGCTTTATTGGAAAAGCTGCATATCCACAAGTTAAATTGTACATGAGTTACTCACTGTAAAGACCTTAATCTGGTATTTGACATTAATAGAACCTGCCAGAGGGACAGATTTGTCTCCCAGAGGTTACCACACCTTTGGAACAGACTCCTACTTTATGTCAAACAGAGCATCTCATTGGCCCTCTTCATATGTAATCTGGACAACTGGATGGGTAACCATAAATTCACCCTGGGGGTTACACCTGTGTCCCTCTTGGACAATTGATGCTGATCATGGAAATAAGGGTAGAACTTGACTAGGCTTGTAAGGGCCCTAGGGCCACTAGCCTAGTAACATCCTATAATCCTATGATCCTATGAACTTACCCTACTGTTGCAGCATGTGATCGATTGTTGAGGGTGATAATGAGCTAACATCATTGTGGAATTGTCCTTTGACCTTTGAACCTGATGAGTTTTCTTGTTATTAAATTGACTTTTGTGAAGGTAAAAAATTGACTCTTAAATGTGGGTATTACCTGAAAACATTTCAAAAGACATACCAGTTCTATCTTGTCTATGAGAGTAGAGATTAATATTTCTGAAATGCTAATACAGAACACTGTTGTTACAGTCATACTCCTGTTATATTGATGGCAATGGTGGGCTGTCAGGTTACGTGGTGCCCTGGCTGAGAAAGACCTGGACACTTTGGTTTTTGCAAGCATTTATTTATTAAACTTTCTGTTTTTTGCTTATTTGTTTGTTTGTTTCCTCCCTCTTAACCGTGTAAGAGTACTGATCCTTTGATCCTTTTCAGCCATGATTGGGACCTCTGTAGAAGGGACGATTTATAGAAAATATGCATAAAATGATCATATATAATAAAATAGTAAAAGGTTGTACATTAAAATAAATATGTAACAAAATAGCAGGAAGGACATACATTGAAATAAAGAGTTGTCATGAAATGCAAGTAGCTAAGTCAGTAAGCTATTAATGTAGCGAGACTGGTAATGATAGTAGCAGTCTATTGATCCAAACATATATCTGCTTTAAAGACGATAATTTATTCCTGTAAAGGCTGATATATCTACCTGGCATCTCAGAAATTATTGCACTTGGGGGCGTGGCCAAGGATGAACACAGGATAGCAGCAGATTTCTTCAGCTCCACCAATTTCATTACACTGACAGGAATTAATTACTTAAAAAATTAATTTTTGAAGTAATTTTCTTTCTAAATACATTTGTTTCATATAGTTCTTGAACTATATCTAAAAAAGAAAGGAAATCTTAACAATATTCCTGTCAGAAATCACTGTGGAAATTTTCCTGTCAGGTTATCACTCTGAAATGAGTTCCAGTAAGACAAATTCTCAAGACTCCAGCATCAAGAAAGAACTTCAGTCTCTGATAATTATAATCCAGCAACTTACTGCTAAGATGGATAAAATGGATACTAAAATAGACACCTTCATAGAAAAAACTACAAAACAAATAGACCTGTTACATACAGACCTGCAACAACAGAAGAACCAGATGACAGGCATAGAAGAAGCTGTGAATGACATGGAAAATAGAATCCAAGAAGAGGAAATCAACATTGAGTTTCTGCTGAAACAAAATACACATTTACAAACAAAGCTGGATGACCTGGAAAATAGATCTAGGCGCAATAACATTAGGATTTTTGGACTGCCAGAAAATATTGAAGGTAACAATATTACTTCTTTTTCAACAACTTGGCTCCCTAAAACTTTAGACTTACCAGAAGCATTTTCTTTTGGTATCGAAAGAGCACATAGATCTATAGCTAATACTAACTCTAACAAAAAATATCCTAGATCAGTTATAGTTAGATTTCTATAATCTTTTGATAAAGAGATGGTTCTTAAATCTGCTTGGGCTAAAGCTCCTGTTAAGATTAATGAGACAACTGTGCGTTTTGACAATGACTATTCTTCCATGGTAATAGCTAAAAGAAAAGTTTTTCTGCCACTAATAAGGGAGCTTAAAAAAGCACAGTTTAAAACATACCTTCTGTTTCCTGCCAAGCTTAAAATCTTCCTTCCTGATGGCCCTAAGGTTTTCGATGATTTAGACTCTGCTTTACTGTTTGTCAAAGAAAAAAGGATTTTGGATAAAATAGAAGAAATGGAATGGGCTAGTTCTTCATTAAAGAGATTGGCAACTGAAGCTTCGTGGAAGACTTCAGAGAAGAAGAAGAGACTAAAAAAATGATTTGTTATATGTTTTTTTTTCTCTCTCATCATTTTAGTTCATTATTAATCTTTTTGAATATAGTTCATGCATTTCCAGAAAGCCACAAATATTTTGGAAAAGATTTAATCAAATTTATTCTCTATGTGCAAAGAAATGTTTTGTTTCATAACCAGTCAAAATACCTGAAGATTTAATGGCAAGCTGTGATTCAATTTGTTTCTCTTTCTGAAAAGAAGTAAGGTTAGTAATTTGATACATTTTTTTATCTTTACCTTTTTTTCCTTCTCCTTTTATTATTTTCTTTGTTTAAACAATGACATTCTATTTAGATTATGTAGTGAGTAAAGGGTGGGGGAGGGCAGGGAGAGAACAGTAATGAAAATATCATTAATAGAATAATAACATATTTATTCCTTGTAAAAGTTTTTATAAGTTCTTCAAATGCTATTTATAATTATACTTTCTTGATTATACTGCTTATGCCTGTTTGTAAATAATCTGTTATGCTTTAACTAATAATAATCAGAACTAAATAAGAGTAAATAATATGTTTTATTTTTAACTCTATTAATATAAACAGTAAGTAACATTCCATTGTATATACTTCTTACAGCTTTCCTTTACATTTTTTTATTTCTGCCTCACTCCCTTTTATTTTCTACTCTCTTTTTCTTTTCTTTATTAATATATAGAAATGCTTTTGATTGTGTGGGCACAGTGAATAATAGGATTTGTATGAAAATTGAGTTGGGAGAAGAATGTTGAGTTTTATTGCTTGTTGGTAATTTTGGGCTTAATTTCACTTACATAGAGGCTGTAATGATCTGTGGAATACATTGTGAAGGTTTTGTCATGTTTAGATGCATTTACACTGCTAAATGAATGTTTGTCACTAGTTTTTAATAAGTTTCCCGCCAAAATGTTAAGAGAGACAATCTGAGATGTGGGCTGTCTCATGCACAGTGTTCATGAGTTACTTCAGAAGCTTCAGCTCACAGAATTCTCACAGAGAAACTGAAAGCAGTTAGTATAACCTTTGACATAGTTATCACACTGACATACCACAGATTCAGGAAAATACTTTATTCATAAAATATTTCAGTTATAATGTTTTGTTTCATAACCAGTCAAAATATCTGAAGATTTAATGGCAAGCTGTGATTCAATTTGTTTCTCTTTCTGAAAAGAAGTAAGAGGCTGTAATGGTCTGTGGAATACATTGTGAAGGTTTTGTCATGTTTACATGCATTTACACTACTAAATGAATGTTTGTCACTAGTTTTTAATAAGTTTCCCGCCAAAATGTTAAGAGAGACAATCTGAGATGTGGGCTGTCTCATTCACAGTGTCCATGAACTACTTCAAAAGCTTCAACTCACAGAATTTTCACAGAGAAACTGAAAGCAGTTAGTATAACCTTTGACATAGTTATCACACTGACACACCACAGATTCAGGAAAAATACTCTATTCATAAAATATGCCAGTTAAATGAGTCTAAATGATGTAGTTTCTTGTAGTAAGTAAATGTCTTATTTTAGAAGGCATAGAAAATGAAACATTTATTTAAATGTTTTTGAAAATCTATTAACAGCAGCATAATAATCTGTGTTAAAAATTTGTGTTCCAAACATATACTTTACTATAACTCATTTAATTCATCTGATTGACAAGCATAAATCTTATAACTCTATTCTGGAAGAAATGTCATGTGATATATTTTAAAGCAGTAGGTTAGCATGATTGTAAAATCTGGTTACTAAAATGTGTTTGCTGTGCATTATTTTGTATAAAGCAGACAGATTTATTCTAGGGACAGCAAGTAGGATAGTGCTCAACAAAGACACAACTCAGTGAGATCAGACATATATATATGTGTGTGTGTGTGTGTGTGTGTGTGTGTGTGTGTGTGTGTGTGTGTGTGTGTGTGTGTGTGTGTGTGTGTGTATGTATGTGTATGTGTGTGTGTGTAAGTGTGATGGCTTTTTTTATATAATAATGCAAGTGTTTCTGAGAATCTGCATAACTATCCAATATGATTTATAATAATTTCTATGAATACAATATTTTACTCTATTGACAAAATGAATGTTTGCCACAAGTTTTAATAAGTTTCCCGCCAAAATGTTAAGGGAGACAATCTGGGATGTGGGCTGTCTCATGCACAGTGTCCATGAACTACTTCAAAAGCTTCAACTCACAGAATTCTCACAGAGAAACTGAAAGCAGTTAGTATAACCTCTGACCTAGTTATCATACTGACACACCACAGATTCAGGAAAAATACTCTATTCATAAAATGTCAGTTATAATGAGTTTAAATTATGTAGTTTCTTGTAGTAAGTAAATGTCTTATTTTAGAAGGCATAGAAAATGAAACATTTATTTAAATGTTTTTGAAAATCTACTTAACAGCAGCATAATAATCTGTGTTAAAAACTTCTGTTCCAAACATATACTTTATTATAATTCATTTAATTCATCTGATTGACAAGCATAAACAATTTTATAATTCTATTCTGGAAGAAATGTCATGTGATATATTTTAAAGCAGTAGGTTAGCATGATTGTAAAATCTGGTTACTAAAATGTGTTTGCTGTGCATTATTTTCTATAAAGCAGACAGATTTATTCTAGGGACAGCAAGTAAGATAGTGCTCAACAAGGACATAACTCAGTGAGATCATATATATATATATATATATATATATATATATATATATATATATATATGTGTGTGTGTGTGTGTGTGTGTGTGTGTGTGTGTGTGTATGTGTATGTGTATGTGTGTGTGTATGTATGTGTGTGTGTGTCTGTGTGTATGTGTGTGATGGCTTTTTTTTTTTAATAATGCAAGTGTTTCTGAGAATTTGCATAACTATGCAATATGATTTATAATAATTTTTATGAATACAATATTTTACTCTATTGACAATAATGAGTTTAAGTAAATGCTCATATACAAACAATTCAAGATTTTTTTTTTTTTGGAAGCTGTTAATAGTATTCACATGACAGAAAATAGATGCATCTTAATATATGTAATGTCTGAATCATATTAGCCAAAGTTTTTGATTTAAATGAATGTTATAACCTAATTTTCTCTCCTCTTGATTTCTAACATCAAGATTATTTGAATGCTATTTGAATACAAGTGTTATATATTACATAGATCTATATAGTAGTATGAACAGTTTTAAAAAAAAAAAAAAAGTTTATTTTAGTTTATATGATGCTGTTTTACCAAATGTGTAGTTTTGTCTTGATAGATAATTGAATTGAAAACTGTTAACCTCAGTTAAATATAACTAGTATTAAATTGATAAGGTGGTAGCTGAGGTACTGCTGCTTAGGGTAGGCGGTTAACTTGAGTAGTAAATACTACTCTAAGTTGGAGTTTTCAACTCCAGGCTGGATGCAAGGTTTAATCCTTACATTATTTTCACTTGTTTATTGTTATATGTATATAGTTTTGACATCCACAATATATTTTGTACACTCATTGTCACTACAAACAAAATTGAATCCTATACAAAATCCCATAAGAGATTTAATAAATACAGCTATATTTAAAGGTACACCTAAAAGAGGAGATGTAACATTATTTATCTTGTTATTTGTTATTTCGATCATAAGATTCTTGAGTTTTAAAAATGCCAAATGACATCTTTAAAAGGAATTTCTTTAAACATTAATGGATTGAATAATCCGTGTAAAAGGGCAAGCCTAATAAGATACATTAATTTACACAAGGCCAATCTAGTCTTCCTGCAAGAAACCCATCTCTTGAAAAAAAGATATTGATAAACTAGCCACTAATAAGTATACAGTATTGGTTAGTTCAGAGCACACTCAGAAAAAGAGGGGTGGCTATTTTATGGAATAAAAGTATGCCCATTCCTAAAACCATTAAGTCTTTTCAGGATGACAAAGGAATGTTTTGTATGGTTACAATACAAATTAATGGGAAGACTTACACTTTAATTAATGTATATTGGATACCTGGAATTGGTATTAATACAGTGAAACATCATATTGATAAGATCATATCATTCTCTATAGGGGATATTATTTTAGCTGGTGATTTTAATTGTATACTACATGAAAGTGATACTACCACTATAAGGAAAATAAGAATTACATCTAATGCAAAACATTTAAATGATTTTGCTAATTCTTATCATTTGAATGATATTAATAATCAGATAGATTCAAAATCATTACCATACACCTTTTTTCTAACAGATACAAAACTTATTCAAAAATAGATATGGTCTTTATTTCTAACCAGATGGTAACAGATTTAATTAATTCCAAAATCATTTCATGTCCTATATCTGATCATAACTCAATTGTTTTTGAATTCATGATAAAAATACTCATAATGTTCAGATCAAAAGGATACCATCATACTTAACTCAGCTAAAAGACTATAAAGAATATATACTTTCAGAAGTACAACATTTTCTAGACATAAATAATACTCCTGAAGTCTCCATTGTCTATGTTTGGGATGCCTTAAAATCATATCTATATGGACAAAGTATCAGATGGTATAATAATAAAAGGAAATCTTGGGATAAGGAATTGTTAGATATTCAAAGTAAATTAGACTCTTATAAACATAATAATAAAGAAAATATTATGGACAAGAAAGTTATTGAAGAAATAAACAAACTAAATGAGAAATACAAAGACATTTTAACTCATAAAGTTAAAATAACTTTAGAGAAATACAAGTTTTTGTCTTATTCAATAAGCCCCAAATACTTACATAGACTTAAAAATAAAGCAAAAAGATTGAATAAACAAAACCATATCAAAGAAATCTTTTCTCTAAGGAAAAAGAAGAATGTTTCTAGTATACCATAAATACTGGATGAATTTAGAAATCACTTTCACAAGATTAACCATAACAACATTAACATGGAACCTAAAGATAAAATAAAGGAGTTTATAACCACAAACATGAATAAAAAGCTTAATAAACAACAGATTAAACTATTGGACAAGAGTATTTCATATACAGAAGTTATTACACAAATAAATAAGCTTAAATCAAACAAAGCACCGGGTAATGATGGTATTATACCAGAGATATATAAAATCCTTTCTAAAACTACATATTCATTAATACATAAGGTTTTTATTTTGGCCCAAACTGAGTTAATAACCCCCCCATCTTGGCAATATACATTTATTTCACCAATTTTAAAACCTAATAAAGATCCAACTAGATGTTCTTCATATCGACCCATCTCATTACTTAATGTTGATTATAAAATGTTTATGAGTATTTTTGCTGATAGATTGAAGACAATCATCCCGGCATTATAGATATAGATCAGACGGGCTTCATTGTAAATAGAAATACTTTTGATAATATAAGAAGAACTTTAACATTAATTGATTTTGCAAATAGGAAAAAGAAAGATTTAACACTTATTAGTCTTGATATAGGTTCAGCATTTGATTCAGTAAGTTGGGACTATCTGTTTACCTTACTGAAATGCACAAACTTCTCTGATGCATTTGTAAATTTAATTGAGCATTTATACAAAGGAACGCTGGCTTATATTAAGGTAGGAACATATGTTTCACAAAAATACCCATTCTTAAAGGTACAAAGCAAGGATGTCCACTTTCTCCACTATTATTCACTTTAGTAATGGAGCCTTGGGCTAATTTGATTAGAAACAGTACTGACATAGAGGGTTTTGAAATAGACGAAAATACAACATCAAAAATTCAACTTTTGCAGATGATGTTCTAATTACATCAGCAGGATCTAATTCTTCTATGCAGTCTTTATTTGATAAAATGATGAATTTTAAAAGTATTTCTGGTTTAATATTCAATGAAGAAAAACTAAAATACTACCTATATATACACGAAAAAATATTCTCATTAGTGATTTTACTAAATATGTACCCAATTCAGGTCAGATAACTTATTTAGGTATAATACTATCTAAAGATATTAAATCTATTATATATAATAACTATAATACCTGTTTTCTTAATATACAAAATCTTTTAATACCTGGAATAATATGTTTTTACTATGGAGGAGAGACTTACAATTATTAAAATGATAATATTCCCCAAGATTTTATACTTAATACAATCAATAATACTTTCACCTACAAAAATAATTATCAAGAAACTGAATACACTAATGTTAAATTTCTTATGGGCACCTAATAGACCTAGGATTGCATTAAAGAAACATACTAATAGCTGGTCTCAAGGGGTATTTCTTTTCCAGACTTTAATTTATATATTATCTCTTCTATTATAAAAGTTATTACTTTATTAATAGATCAGTCATATATCGCAAAATGGAAAGATTATTGGGAGCTAATTAGTATGCACTTCATGAAAATCTCCTTAACACATAAAAATATGATTGTAAATAACTCCATGTTGTGGTTGCTAAAGGAATTTTGTACTTCACCTATTACACCTAAACATATGGTTTGTTACCCATTAAATATTATTATTAGTTATCATAACTTTATATTCATGCACCCTAAGTATAGGGAATGGAATTTTATTGTATTCCTATAATGTATACTCAGGGTATGCTTATGTCATCTACTTCTGAAGGAGCTCATTTAGCTATAGATAATGATCTAAAGTACTGGTATCAGCTGATATCTGATAATAAAGTTAAAAATCTAGATTTCTTAAAACAAGAATTTGATCTAAGAGAAACTTGCTGGTTAGAGGTTCAGATCTTTAGACAACATCTCATTGATAGAATAGATCTAATGTCTATAACAGTTAAAGAATCTATTCCAAAACTGATTGATTACTTGATATTAAATTTCTAGCATAAAGTTTCTGATAAAGGTAAACTTTCATATATACATAAAATTATCAGACAAGAAACTTTTTACAGTGTAGATTCATACTGGAATTATTTCACCTCTATTAATGGGGACCCACCAACTCAACAAGATAAACAATATATATTGGAATCTGCTTATAGAACTACATCTTCCATTGTCTGGAGACTTTATACATGGAAATTTTTACATAGATCTTTTTATACACCTTTGATGATGAATAAAATAAATAATAAAGATAATCTATGTAAGAGATGTAATGTAGAAATTAATGCTGACTGGGCTCATATGTTTTATGACTGTATGAAGTTGAAAGAATACTGGAAGTCAATTAATGAATTTTGCAGGCTCTTTTTACAGATAATTTCATTATTTCTAAGTCTCTTATATTATTCAACACACCTGTACCTCAATGTGTTAAAAAGATTAAGCTTCCCTTGTTATGGTCTATCCTAGCAGTGGCCAGGAAAATAATAACTAGAAATTGGATTTCAGATACACCTCCTTCGTTCAATGAATTTAAAAATGTTATGAATATAATGTGCCATATGGAAATAAGCACAATTAGAATGAGAACAACTAGAAAAACATCATATTATATTGTATGGGATAATTTACAACATTTGTTAAAAAAATTCTAATTTCAATAGCACGGTATTTTAGTTTAATTAATTGATCTGATTGTAGTGGATGTCTTTGTAAATACTTTAGTTGCTTTATTGAATATTATAATAATACCTATTTTTAATTACTTGTATAAAATTGTTATGATATTTCTCTTATATGTTAAAACAATAAACCTGTTTTGAAAAAAAAAAGAAATTATTGCACTTGTAGTGTTCCTTGAAATATTCAGTGAGCTTTCTCTCTGAAAGCAACATGTTCATTTATAATCCTCGATTCATACATTAAGCTGTTTCTTGATGCATGTACAGTTTTGAGGAAACTTTTTCTTTTTTGAGTGCAAGGTTGAAAGCAGGAACATCATCAAAAAGAAATGCATCGAAAGGCCAGTCAGCCAACATTGCAAACAAAACCAAGCAAGGTTGAGGGCTGCGGCACCACACCGTCAAATGTGGGGGTTGCACCTCCACTCCCCCCAACTATATATACCAACTCCGAGATCACACTACAGAGGGAAATAGGGCAGATTTAAAAGGTTTCCCATCACTTACTGTATGCACATCGTTACTTCTTGGTTGTTGGACAGCTAAGGACATTCGATGAATTTATTTTCATTGATGTCCTTGTTTTCTGCTTTTTTGTTTTGCTCTTTTCCATTTGAGATTTAGCCATTTGCATTTGATTGTTTTCTGTAGCCGAGCATGGACCCTAGAAAATCAGTACTGCAAGGCTGCTTAATTTTGGTGAATATGGATAATAACCACAATTAGGCAGCGTAAAAATCAATGCGTTCAGCAATAAAGAAGCACTACCACTGAATAGGAACCACTGTACAACTTCTTACTCCTCTTTCTGCATTGACTTCCTTACTACAATCAATTTCTCTCCCAAACTCTCTATCTAAATATATCATAACCCTGTTCTCCCACGTCATATTGCAATTACTGTTTGTCTTATACTAGTTTGTCTTTAATTCCTGTAAACTGGCAAAAAATTCTCTAAATATTGAATCATTGTCATATATGTTGTATCTATTCTTAACCAATGTTTTCATATTATGTCTTATTTGGCATAATTAACAACTTCTCACACGAAAAAACTTAGTAAAAGAAAAAACGATCCGACTTCAGGAACACAAAACCACTATTTATTACTGTGAGCGCTTTTGTAAGAGTAAATACTCCAACTTCGTCTGACAAACTCTAGGACAAAAGAACACACTTTATATAGTATTATAGACAATAAACCAATCAAACAATCATTCCGTCAAATAGGCTCCGACCCTAATCAGTGTTGATCATTTTAAAACAAGTCGTAGAACCATAACATCATAAATAAGTTAAATTCAGTAAAAAAAATGCATCAGCATAAAGCAGTCACAGTAATAAATAGTGGTTTTGTGTTCCTGAAGCCGGCTCGTTTTTTTCATTTGGCATAATTGTTTAATCTATAGATGTTTTCATATTATTTTTGAAGATTATAAAATTATTGTTCTTAAATTGCTTTTGTAATACTTTCAAACTTTTCTTCCAGGGTCTCTACTGCAAATGGGCACTTACCTAGTCAGGCTTTTCATGTAATCAAATGCCAATAAATAAATAAATAAAACATTAGTGCTGTCTGTCAGGAAACAATGAAACAAGCCTTCAGTTCATGTCTGTGTATAATAGAGTCATGTTAGCAGATGAATTAAGAGCAATAACAGGGAAGGTATACACAAAGTTATGTGGTAAAACATTGAGACTATGGCTAGCCAAGCTTCCCTATTCAGTAAGTCTCTAAGCAAATTTTAATTGACCCGACTTTATCAACAGTTAGGTCTGTATGTAAGTTAACTGAAAACAACTTATTTAACCATACAGCAAGATATTTATTTATTTTTTTTATTTTACATTTGTTTACTGGGAAAGTCCAACTGGACACAAGTCCTTTTTCAGTGGAGGCCTGGGAAAAAAATCTTCACATACAAAGAGATTATTATAGAAAGGTACATTCATGAGTTAGTATACAATTTTTATGACAGTAAAAGTAGTTGAGATCTTAAAATACATTGGTTTTACAAAGATCTGAGAGTAATGACAACAAACACTGTGCAAAAAGAGTCTGCAATCTACATCTACATGCACAAGGTTGTCTAATATTTACATATAAGAAAAAGTAATTAGGTACATCTTCAAACAAACAGGCTGGTTGTGTATCTGAAAGAATTGTCAGTTCAACATTATAAGAAGAGAAGGTCAGAGTGAATACATATTTATAGGTAAAAATCATTGGATGTTTTGTGCATAGTTAATAGCATTCATTCTGATGTTTGTGTTTTTTTTCACTAAATATTTTTTTATTATTATTTCAAATAAGATGTCTTAAACATTACATGAAATAAAGATAAATAACATATTTACAATTCTAAAACATTACTAACTTCAAACCATTATATAACCATTTACATTGGTGTCTATGCAAATAACATTGAAATTCTATATTATATAAAGTTAGAAACATAAGATGATATATCTTCTTTGATATTTTCAAGTATTTCCAGTACTTTCATCCAAGAGTAATAGTAAGAAGTAGATCTTTTAGTTCTGTTCTTCACTGTTAATATTTCCATGTGAGCAACTGTTGTTGTTAAAGTCTCAAATTCCTTGAACGTAGGCGAAGCCTCATTTTTCCAGTGTATAGTTATGATTTTACGTGAAATTGCCAATAGTGACCATAGAATTTAGTGTCTTTTTTGGTACACAGTTTGGAATAGGAGAGTTGAATAAAATTAAAGACTTTGTTAATTGAAAATTATCATTATAAACAGTCTGAAAAAATAATTAATGGATTTCCAGTACATATTGAGACATATGCATTCATAAAAAACATGCTGCCAATCTGCTTTTATCTTGGTATGGCAATTCCAACAATGATCTTCAATAGAATACATTTTGGCTAATCTATGTGGTGTATATAAACTTCTATGTAGATATCTCCAAGTGAATAATTGCCAGTATTTTGATAATGTAGAAAATAATTTGGAAGATTTTAGAATATTACTTTTTTCTTCTTCAACTGGAGGATGGTTGTTTATTAAAGTATAATAATCCCAGTATGATTTTTCATGATAGTTTTTGTTTTTAACAATTTTATAGATATTAGACAAATAACCTGTACCCTGATAAGGCTGTTTTGTGATAAGAATAAGGTATTCAATGAGTTTTGGAGCTTCATGTCTAACTGAAGGTTGCATTTGTTCTATTTTATTTATAAGAAAATGCCTTAGATTTTGTAAAAACAGCCAATTGTCTTTATTTATATTATAATTATAAATTATCTGTTCCTTTGTTAGAATTTTCCCTTTCTCTATAAGTTGATGCCAAAAGAGTAATGTTTCTTCTTTAAGTATATTTATTTTAGATATTTGGAATGTATCTAGAATATTTGGTGTAAAAGCTATAGGGAAAATAAGAAAAATCCAAGAATTAATATTTGGTATTTTATTTATATATGTTCTGAACACTGAAAGTGTAGAGCTTACATAGTTTGATGGCAATTTATTAATATTATTTCTTTTCGTTGAAAAATAATCTTTTAACATCCATATAAGGGGTGATGGTATTACTGTTAAGTTGTCTTGTATGTGATTATAATTGATTTCTATGTAAATCTGCTCATGGGCTTGTTTCCATATAGGTGTGTATGAATTATTTAACCATAGTGTTATGTTTTAATAACAGATGAGGTAATATATAAATCAATATCCGTAAATTAATTCCACCATCTTCCCAATCTGGCAAATGTTTATTTAAGGCTATACGGGGTTTATTTGGAAACCATAGAAAATTTAAAATTAGTTTATTGTATCTTTGAATAATATATTTGGGAGGTGGCAATGAAAAATTTTGTATTAAGTATAATATTTTGGGAAATATGTTTATTTTAATAAGATATAATCTGTCTGCTGTTGAAAAGATATATTTATTCCAGTAACCAATTGTTTGTTCTATTTTGTCTAGTATTTTATTATAGTTAAATATTAGAGAATCTGTTAATTCATTGAGTAGATTTATTCCCAGATATAATAATTTACTTTCTGTTACTATATATTTGGAAAATCTTTTGTTTATATTATTTTTTTTTTACAATTACAGGGCATAATTTTAGTTTTGTTTTCATTAAATTTTAAGCCTGAAATATTTTGAAATTTATTCATGGAGTTAAATAGAGCATTCAAAGACTCATTTGCATCTGAGAGAGTTAATAGTATGTCATCAGCAAAGAGTTGGATTTTAAGGTTTAACATTTTATTAATACAAATGCCCTTTATGTTATTGTCTGATCTGATTTGATTTGCAAAGGGTTCTATGAGTAATGCAAATAACAATGGTGATAAAGGGCAACCTTGTTTAGTTCCCTTTTATTGTTATAGGGCCTGATCTATATGATCCCAGTTTAACATATGCAGTAGATTTTTCATATAGTATTTGGATAAGATTATTAAAATTAGAAGGAAAGTTATATTCTTTTAAAACTAGTGAAAGAAAGTTCCAGTTAACTAATCAAAAGCTTTATTAATATCTAATGAGATTACATTTAAATTTAGGACTTTATGTTTGCTATAATCTATTAATGTTAGTATTCTTTTAATATTATCTGAAGTATTTCTTCCTTTAATAAAACCTGTTTGATCTTTGTGAATTAAGAAAGGAAGAAAGTGTTTGATCCTATCTGCGTATATAGCCATAAACATCTTGTAGTCTATATTGAGTAATGATATTGGCCTATATGAGGAACACTGTTTTTCATCTTTATCTGGTTTGATAATTGGGGATACCAATGAATATTTCCAAGAGGGTGGTATATTCAAATCTTTATTGGCTATATCATATACTTTTAATAATAAAGATATGGCTTGATTGGGTATTAATTTATACATTTCTGGTAGCATATTGTCTGGGCCAGGTGCTTTATTTGTCTTGAGCTTTTAATTTGTGATTTTAATTCTGTCATATTGATTGGTTTGTTTATAATGTCTATTTGTTCTTGTGTTAATTTAATATGAATATTGTTTTCTAAGTATTTTTTATATCCTTAGTAGGTGTATCTTGAGTATTTATGGAATTATCAATGTTAAATTGGAGTCTGAATGCTTCTAAAATATCATTTAGTTCCGTAACTCTTTTGTTAGTATTGGGAATAAATATTTCTTTTATTTGCTTAGATTTAATTATTTTTTGTTCTATTAGTTAAGTATCTCAGGTGTGCTGAATTAGTAGAGTATGAGTTTATTTTTATCTTTTCTAAGTTAATCATAATCTTATGGTGTAGCAATTCTGTATACTTCTTATTGATTTGTGTAAGTTCTTGAACTTGAGTAGCATTACCCTTTTGTATTTCCAGTTTCAATTTATCTGCTTTGTTTTGTAAGTCTAGCATATCTTTATTCCATAACTTCCTTTTATTTATGTACCAGGATAATATCTTCCCATATGTAACTGCTTTTAATGAATCCCAGACATATATTTCTGAAATATCTTCTGTGTAATTTATTTCTAGAAAGTTTTTGATTGTTTCTTCATAAAATTCTTTGAAATCTCTCAATTTTGTGATATAGGAAGGTATCCTAGTAATGGGATTTGAATAAAATGGTGTAAGCTCTATCTCAAAGACTATGGCATTATGATCAGATAAAGGACAATTTATGATTTTGACGTTGTCAATTTTTGTTATTAGGTCATTGGCAACATATATTCTATCAATTCTAGAGTTAGTTTTATATCTATGAGAATAAAATGTGAAGATTAGTGAGTCTGGTTCTGCAAATTCATTTATATCTTTTAAATACAATGTATCTATAAATTTTGATAGTGCTTTAGAGATGGGTTGTTTTCTTCTTTTGGATTTAGAATCTGTATCTTTTTCATTCATTATACAGTTGAAGTCTCCTGCCAATATCAGGCTACCCTTAGTTAAATGAATTATCTCTTCAAAATGCTGTTTAACTGTTTTTAATCCTAGTCCTGGGATCCAATATAGATTTACTAACGTATAGATTCTCTTATTTAACTCTATTGAAACTAGACAAAACATACCTGATGGATCTTGATGAGTAGTAATTATTTTAGGTGTTATAGTTGAGTTGCGAAGTAGTATAGCTACTCCTCTTTTTTGTTTTGTATTGAGAGTTTATTAGTACTGTGTAATTATTAATATTTAAGTTGTTTATATCTCTATCTAATAAGTGTGTCTCTTGTAAAAAGACTATTTGTGGTTTATGTAAGTTTATGTACTTGAATAGGCTTCTCCTTTTATTACTATTATTTAGACCATTAATATTTATGGATAAACATTTCATTTCCTAGTTTTGAGTTTGTTTTATGTGTGAGTTTATGTAAATATTGTTTATTCTTAGTTCCATCTTGGATACAGTATTCAAAAAGTTTTTCTTGTATGATTTTTGCATGTTTCTGAGTGACACCAAAGTGATAGAATAAAAAACAAAGAACTTCCAAACTTGTAATTCTTAACCTTAAAAACCATTCCCTATTGCTATGAGGTAATATACCTCTTCGTTTGGTTAGTGAATCTAACCAAACAAACTTTCTACCCTCACAAATAATATTTGGATCAGTTTCTCTTATCCTCTTAGTTTTAAATAAAGATAATTGAATAATATATTAAGATAATCTAATCAGCTAAAATATATACATATATTCTTTACTCATCTTATTGTAATTCAATAATACTTACTTCTAAGCAGGTTTCAAAAGGTACAAATATTTAGATTAAGGTAGTATCATTTCAAAATAATTTAGGGTATTAATAAACATCATGTTAAAATCTATAACTGTATATTTCATACATCTGTTGAAAACTATTTACTGACATTACTGTATAATACAGTACCATTGTTGTGCAATTGTTTTAGACTACTCAAGTCCGAAACCAGTGTTTAAATTAATATTTGCAAAGTCATATTGGAATAAAAACATGAATAGTTCTGAAACCACATCATATTTCATGTTTAACATAAACTGAAATGCGATACAATGTATAAGTATATTAATATTTCTTTAGTAGACATTAAATATGTTCCTCTGATTGCATTTTTCAGCTTTTCAATGACAATTCCCATGGCTGGAGACAACAAGATCACAATTTAGACAGCTCCCTTATCCAAGAGACCACTCATAATGCTGTTACCTGATTGAGTGTCTTGTTGCCAACACTTCCATCAACCCTCAGAGGGACCCTGCACAATGAAAACTGACACAGTACAGAGGTAAAACTGCAGCACTTGACCACACCCTCAAAGCAAACATCTATGTATATCACACATCAACTCCCACAGCTTAGACTGACACCCAACCAGTGCATCTATCTGCTGACAACAAGTGCTGGAGATACAATCCTGACCTACTCAACACCAGTAATTCAATCCTATAACTGAACAAAAGTATACTGGAGAACACATCAAAACAATGGAAGCTGCCAAGATTCAAACCACCATGTACGAAAATATTACAGGCCAAAATTCCCAACCCATTTTGCAGCAAAGAGACAAAACCTATTCCAACCATGGGGTAACACCTTTACCACGTCAAAAAGGTGTCCAAGAAGCTTGTTTTTCCTCCAACATCGGAGGACAGCCACGATGATCCATGCACTGTAAGAGTACCATTTTATCCTGGCAATTGCTTCATGACTGTATATAGAAACATTTAATCCAAATCATTAACTGGCACCACAACAATATTTCTCAGAAAAGTTGTTTTACAGCCAATGACCAGACAGAATGCATCATTGAGAGGATACATTTATCAAATGTCAAGTGCCCCAGCCATAATACAAGTGTCTCCTCAAATCAATCCCCAACGAATCTACTGCCCACCAAACTTGCAGACCAATACTGGCATCCTTTCATGCAGTCACATTGAAACACAAAAATACAGGTCCGCTGATCAGAAACAACCAGGCTCTCAACTGCCAGACAACACACCCGTCTGCAGAAAGGTCCAAGAATCATAGTTGCATTGTCAAGCATCCTTGTCCACACTAACAGTAACATGATATACCCGCATACACTAGTATTGTGTCATTCTTGATAATGTAAAAAGCCAGGCAATATTATAAGAAGGGTGAAGCCACAGCCAGGCAACATAACAAGAAGAGCACAGCCGCAGTCACCATTCAGATGAGCAAATGGGAACAGCATGAGCCATCTAAGGATGGATAGCCCATTGAGTACCTGCCACAATGCATGCCCATAATGCATGGCAACCCAGTAACAAATTAGGGTGTGGGCTAAGCCTCTCCCCTTCCACTCAAATCAGATCCAACACAATATGTGTGTAGAACACAGATGCTTCGACAAAGCCCAAAGCCACATGGGATATAAACATTGTATAATTGACACACTGGGTCAAATCCACTGTTGTTATGTTACTCATTATAGTTGCCTATACAATCATTGCTTCCACTTTCTCCATCTAGTATACCATACCGCCATCTAAATGTTTGATTTGCCAAATGCACATCCAACCTTCTTGTTGCATCCCACCTGCCCACCCGAGGGCATACCTTGGCAGCAGGACATCAGTAGTATTCTGCAGGAGCACCAGCGTGGGAAATGGCAACCCTCCCAAAACAAACCTGTCAGTTGCTTGACATTTACTAGTTTCTTTAGAGAATTTGTAAAACAGCAGTGATGTTATTTGCTGATGATTAATTTCTGCTTTTAAACTCTGCTGTATAAAACATAGTAAGGGATAGCTAAAATGTCTGGAAATCTAAACTGATAGAAAGACAAGCAGATATATGTCCTTATCTATCAAGGTGCTAGAAGACATCAGTAGCCATAAACTGAAAGTGCTTCAAAAATAAATATCTGTGTATATTTATATGAATCTTTTATATTATTTATGTTTCCTTAGAAGGAATTTAGGTTTCTGTATCTTTAAATGTGAACCTAGCTTATTTTCTGACTAGACGTCAATTAGAAAGAGTCAGGGGATGGCGTACACAAGTAAATGCGACAAGCAATAAGTAACTCAAGTTTCTAGTGATGTTTGTGGCTGTTAAATTGTCTCGAGAACCAAGCGGGAAAAGGTATGTGTTTTTTCTTTTTTCTTTTCCCTCCTCTTATTTGGTGACAAACTCATGTAGTGTGCACGCAAGCACTCTAGTTTACAGAGTAGTGTTCACAACTGTCAAACTTTGCATTTTAAACATGCTATGCCTTATTTCTCTACAAAAGAAAAGACAACAGGATATCTAAGCTAGTCACAAGCATCTTTCAACTCAGGATGTCTGGAGCCACAACACACATGACTTATAGCCTCAAAATATCACTTAAAACATATTTTTTCACTGGACTATATCAGTATGTGCATATGGGTCAAAGGCAGAACATCTTTTAAGATTATTTAAAGTAGTCTTATGATACATCCTAACTGAAATACTTCATTTCAAAAGCAACACATTTCTGCCCAGCATTAGCGTTTATCCAAACAGGGACACTTTTAACTTATAAAAGTAATACTATCAGGGATGTAACTAATAATAAGTTATATAGCAGCCATTACTATACCTATTAAGCAATATAACCATATACTGATTAAAGTATTATAAGTTAATGAAGATTTAATAAAAAGAAGAGAAAAATAAAAACAACAAAACACAAAGAGAGAAAATAAATAAATAAATAAACTATTTGGGAACATTATTATGCATTGATTACTCTGATTAAGAATATGAAAATAATAGATGGATAATAATGAAAAATAGAGTAATGTTTAAATTATGCTTAGTATATTGATGTGATTTGAAATAAATGTATTTACATTTATGCTAATTTTGACATTTAAAATATAATTGAAAACAGTACCTGTTTTGGTGTAACTTGAAGACAGTAAGAACTTTTCTTTTGTTGTTAGTATTATTATTTAGATTTTACAGAATATAACATATGTAAGATTATTTGTCCTTTAGTTTTTTTTTCTTTTGCTCAACAGTTTTCCAATTATTTACTTCAGCATTTCTCTTGTGTACTTATTGTCCAGTCCATAGATTCTTCATGTGTTAGGATGTTGTTGTTGGTAAGGTATTTTATTGCTGAATCTACTGTTTCAAAGATTTTTATTCCATTTGGTAGAAAAACTTTCAGTCTTGCTGGAAATAAAAGATGGACTTTCAGTTGCTTTTTCTTCAAGGTTTTTTTTATTGGTAGAAATTCTTTTCTTTTGAAACCACCTTTGTAGAATAATCATTGTCAAATCTTATTAATGAATCATTGTATTTGATGGGAGAATTTGCCCAAGCATTTCTTAATATAAGATCTTTATCTTGTGTAGAAAAAAGTCTCACAATTATAGATCTCGGCTTGTTCTTACCCAGAGAAGAAGCATTTCCAGAAGCTGCTAGTGATCTATGCGCCCGTTCTATACCATATGAAAGAGCTTCAGGTATTTTTGTTACATCTGGTATCCAGGTGGTAAGAAAGTTTATCATATTGTCCCCTTCAGATTTTTCTGGTAGACCATATATTCTAATATTATTTCTTCTTGTTCGGTTTTCCATATCATCGAGTTTTTCTAGTAAATATGTATTCTGTTGAAGTAAGAATTCAGTTTGTTGTTCTTCTACTTGAACTCTAGTGTCAATGTCACTTAATGACTGTTCAATAAGTGATATCTGTCCTTTCTGCTGTGTAAACATTTCTTGAAGCTGTTCCAGTTGTTGTGAGCACTTTTCTTTAAAAGTATCTATTTTATTGTCCATCTTGTCGATTTTTATTGTAAGTTCCTGTATATTTGTAATGAGAGACTGCAGGTCTTTTTTGAAAGAAGAGTCTTGTGCTGTATTCCTTAGATGACTCATGCTGTAAAGCTGATATTGGTGCTGATTTTCCAGTAATTAATTTGACAGGAATTATTCAAGTTCTGACAATAAAATTTTTCTTATAGATGCTCAGAGTTATTAGAAATAAGTTAGTAATAAAAATTTCTTCAAATTAAATATTATTTTGTAAAATTCCTGTCAGGAATTGTATTGAGGTAAGAGAGCTGAAATGAAGTGCAGCTATCAGTTCAGCATCCTAGCCACGCCCCCCTGATGTTTGTGTTTAAGCAATGTAGCTGATGGTCTTGAGAGACAGAAATAATATTCTGGGCTAATGCAAGAGTATAGTTTTGTTTTGGATAAGTGATTTTTCAGTTTTTGTTTAAAATTGGATAGGTTGGTAGTAGTTGTTATATGAGAATGCAAAGTGTTCCAGGTTTTAGCTATATAGTTTGAGAATAGTGAGTTCCCTGCAGTGTTGTTTGAGTTGGTTACATTTATTAGGGATTTGTTGCTAGAGCGTAGGACAAGATTAGTGGAGTAAGGGTGTAGGACATTTTAAGGGCAGGGGTATTTTCTGTTAGGGTAAGGATTTGTTGGGCCATGGGAAGTTGATTACATATTAGAAGTTGGGGACGTTCTAGGCAATTGAGTTGCCTGAGTGCTATGCAGAGATGTGACCTGAAGGGTGAGTTTATAGCAAACCTGTCAATTTTGTTATAACATGAGCCAAGTTTTGATAGTTCAGATTTCCTTAAGTTAATTAGAACTGGGGAGGCATAGAGAAGAGTTAAGATGGGATGCATTTGTGCAATGATTGCTTTAGTGGAACTAGCTAGATATCGCATGCTCCTATACAGTAAATCAAGTTTTTTGTGTACTTTCTTTATGGTCTGGGCAATATGAATATCAAACCTCATGTTGTTATCAATTTCTACCCCCAGACGTTTGGTATGGGTTATGGGTTTAATCATGGTATTATTTATAGATAAAATGCTGAATGGGGTGTGGGGAACAGAGGTTCTTGTAGGGTGGAGTAGCATGAGCTTGATTTTATTAGGGTTTAGAATGAGTTGTGCACTGTTTAGCCTTGCTTCAGCTTCAGGGTCAATGAGGTCTGACTTATAAGTTGCAGTTGTTGTAATGAATAAGCAGCACAGATTAGGGCGGGGCCATCAGCGTACTGCACAACTATAGCATGCATGGCTGAGGTATGGAGGTTGTTAGTAAAGAGTAAGAAGAGCAGGGGGGCCAATGATCGAACCTCGAGGGACTCCTAGAGTAATGGGTAGAAGAGGGGAGAGGGATTGTTGCTATTTGACTGCTTGTGGTGACCAGTTAGGTAATCTTCAAACTAGGCTAGAGTGGATTGGCTCAGTTTCAGATCAGCGAGTACTGAAATAAGCTTAGTATGTGAGACCAAATCAAAGGCCTTTAACTGGTCAAGAAAGATGGTGGCTACAATGTTTCTGCGATGATTAACCATGTTAGTGAAAGACATCAGAGCAGAGGTAGTACTATGGTGTGGAGGAAATCCATGCTGGACATTGGATAATAGCTTGTTAGTGAGTAAGTAGTCCATGAGTTGAATATGAATACATCGCTCAAGGATCTTAGCTCAGGGTGATAGGATAGCAATTGGTTAATAATTTGACAGTTCTGCTGACTTGCCACCTTTGTGTAAGGAAAAAATATGAGAGATTTTCCAGATCTCAGAAACTTGTTGCTTGGATATGGATCTGTTAATAAGGATAGATACAGGGTAGGTGATTGCATCTGCAGCAATTCTAAGGTATTCAGCTGGTAGGTTGTCAGTTGTAAGGATAGCGGGTTTTAGTCTTTTAGCAGTTTTTTGATAGAGCCAATTGAGACAGGTTGTAAGGAGAGGGTGTTGTTATTACTATGTTATAATGGCTGAGATGAGGTGGGTAGGGTGGGTGGACTTGTTGGCCAAGGCTAAAATAGTTTCAGTAAAGTATTTATTGAATTAGGAGGTTATGCAGTCTGAGTAGTTAGAAGTAATTGGGGAGAGTGTCCCGTTGTTACCTCATGGCTTAAATTTGTATAAAGGTTAGTTTTGTGTGAGCTCACTTTCTCTTTTTCTTTTGAAATGGATTAGCTTGTTGTCACATGCATTCAGAAGTAGAAACAAGAATTAGCTTTTGGACCTGAGTAGAGGAGGAGGGAACACTTGCGGCTTAAATTTGAAGAAAGGTTAATTGCAGGCACACTATGCCAAGGGACGCCTGGAGTTATATGAACTAAACTATGCTTTTAAAAATGGTGCCCTTTGCACCATTCTCTATGGCAATCCTCCTTCTTAGAGTCATAAAAGTCAGTAACACATGTATGAAGATTGCAGAGAATTAACAACTAGTACCATCAAAATATATTTTTTTAATTATTATTTTATTTTTGAGAACCAGTTGTAAACTCAGGCAACATTTTTTTGCCAGCTTTAAAGGTTCTTCGATTCAGAAAACCTGCACCCTGAATAAATTCCAAAATCTTTTGACTGAGAGATTATGTAAACCATTTACCAAAGTTTTTGCTAAATCTATCAGGAATGACATCCTAAGATGCAGTCCTGTATAATACTATTTCAATAACCCATACAAGTCAAGAAACAAAGCTCCATATAAAGATCCTTTTCCATGTTTTTCTACATGGAATCTATGAGTGGGTACAGGGCTGAACAAAAAATGGATTATTAATTAATACCATCTAGTAACTGGATGTAAATAGTTTTTTTTCTGAGAATTTTCACCAAAAGGCAAATGCTAGTGATTGGTTAAAACACAGAGGGCCATGTGAGACTTGTGAGATAGTGAAGATTAAATGGAAAGATGAGTGGTGAATATTTTGAAAATAGTGCATGATGTCATTACATGCACATGATAAGCATGGCAGAGTTAAAGCAGTTTGGGTAGGTGAAGTATTTCTCTTGGGAATGTTGTCACTGGCTTATAAAACTTAAGTTTTTGACCCCTTCTTCATGCCAGTCCTGTGGAATTAATCACACTGAAAAATAAATACAGGAAATGCGTCGGACCAGAATACAAAGCAGTGGGATGGGACTTGGAAAGATTGTTATTGAACACTGCATTTAGATACCTTCAAGGTAAATG
This sequence comes from Protopterus annectens, assembly GCF_019279795.1. Taxonomy (NCBI): domain Eukaryota; kingdom Metazoa; phylum Chordata; order Ceratodontiformes; family Protopteridae; genus Protopterus; species Protopterus annectens. The sequence goes on from NC_056725.1 coordinate 566,104,337, forward strand.
CAAGGCCATCATAAGGGATTCAGTGCAGCTCTACTTAGCTTTTATTATTCTAGTGTTTTATCACTAGTGCTTTTTTTTTTTTTTTTTTTTTTACAAAACAGTTTACAAGACAGACAAAATTCAAACAAACAATATTAAAAACAAGTTTAGGAAACAGTGACTAAAGTATATATTAAATCAATTCAATCTCATTGTAATAATGGAAAAAGACCACTAAGTACTAATTTAAGAAATATCATGCATTAATTTTCCATCTCTTTGGCCTAAATGGATAGAGCCCTGAACACAGATTGGATGACCCAAGCATGACTAGCAGTTTGGATGTCGGAGTAGCCAGATAATCTTGCTAGACTAAGTGATCTTGTGTCAGCTTACTCACTCATCCAGGTGGTTGTAGTGATTGAGATAAGGTGTTTACTCAGGCAGAGCTCCAACCAATGATGGAGGCTGTTGTGATGTAGTCATAATATCTGTAAGGATGCATGGATTTGTTTGCATCTAGTGAAGATGTGGACAATTTGCACTGACAGCACACTGCATGCCTTCACTTTTGGATGCTACATAAATGTGTGGGATGGAGAAATGTGGAAAGACCATACCAAAACTACTCGATGGATGCTGGAATTATAGCCTTGTATTAATCTCTCAGCCAATTGAAATGAATGGGCTGCAAAGAGCTCTTGCCCAGCAGTGAAAGAACATGTTTTACACACACACACACACACACACACACACACACACACACACACACACACACACACACACACATATATGTGTGTGTGTGTGTGTGTGTGTGTATGTATGTATATAGATATATAAAGAAGGGCTGATGCTTGATAGGCAGTGAGGCATTGGAGACTAAAAAAATAATAAAAAATAATATTCATTACAATATAATATATAACATCATATTCAAAGTTCATCCCTGTCTACATTCAAATGCAACTTAGACCTATGGATGGGAAACAAAAACATTACCCCAGGACTGCCCAGTGTACTACTAATGGACAGACGCAACTCCTAAATGCTTTATCCCATGCACGGCTCCCCTGAAATTATCTAGTGTACAATCCCAGTTGTTCTCACTAGGGGTAATATATAATTCTAAAACTGAGATGGGTAAGGTTAATCTACAACCAAATGGGATAGGTTATTCTAAGCACAAAAAGGGAACTTGTCTAGGCTTAAAATGGCCTGCAAGGGCAGCTAGCCTAGTACTTATTTATGAACTTATACATTTAGACAAGAATTATACTAATAAAAATAGTAAAATGCAACATAATCAAAGCTAAAACAAACCAACAAAAATCAATTCTTCAAAATTACAATGAAATACTTCAAAATTTGAAATTTTAAAATAGAAAGTCCAGTCTTTAATCAAACAGGTAGGCTAATGCAAACACAAAAGTGAAATTAGCGATATTTAAATGGCCCATAAGGGCAGCTAGCCTCGTACGTACCTATAAATCTGCAACATATGAAAGTACCACATTATGCAGTGCTTGTTTGGTCTTAAACTGTAATTGAGGAAAAGTTTTAGGCATCTTCATGTTGCCATTTCTAACCTTTCATCTACATAGTAAGCCACGGTTTTAATACCATAGCTTAAAGAAACGTATGGTAAAAAGATTATTACACAAATAGAACATGTTTTGCTTTCAATATCAAACTTAAATATATATGCCATTCTGAACCTCTCAGCTACACAGTATAAGGCACACATTTAATACCGTGGGTTAAAGAAACCCATAATATACAGATTTTTGCATACATTATTTAATAAAATGCTAATATAATGAACTCTGTACAGAAATGAATATAATTTGATTTTCAAAATCATAAAAGGAAACATTAAATCATCATAGTGTTGCATTTTCAACAGTAATTGTTTTGAGCAGGTAACACATAGCAAACAGCCACACAACTATAGCTACACAATGATAATTACTAAAATATGACAAAATTACTTCAGGGCTGTGTGTTTAAAGCAACTGAAGGCAATAACTTCCCTTGAACAGGGAGGATGTTGATGGAGAGGAAGCACCAACAGAAAATTAGAAGCACTTTTTAGTAATAGAGCATAAAAAAATTTCAAGGGCTAGAAGAAGAATAAGAACAAGATTTAAACATGCTGGCTATGAATGAGTGTAGTTGGATTATCTTGGAAGTTTTATGCAATAAGCTGTATTAAATTTGGATACTGTGTCTGCTGAAAGAAAATATTGCTCACTGCAGGTGATAATATTTATGAGAAAACAAGCATTATTGTCTAGAAGTGAAATGTTTCTGTTGCCAAGGTATACATTTCTGCAAGTATTTCCAAATACAGCAGGTAGTACTGTTCTGCATATAACAGATACAGTATAACTGTCATATGTCAATAGTTTAGTTATTTTTGTGAATCAAAATGGACTGCAATCTGAAAATAAAATATATGTTTGTTATGGGTTACAAGTATAGCTTAGAAACAATAAAAGTTTTTTTTTTATAATGTATAAATCTCCAGCAACTGAAGACGTATCTATCACCAGCATGTAGGAAGAATAATGAAGACATCAATGGATCTTATTTTACCGGACTTTCCATTTCTCTGATCGATTCCTGCTTTTCTTAAACGGAGTTTGGTGACAAAGAGAGATTCAAAGCTTTCCTGCTGACAAATCCAGACCCCCGGATTTACTAATCTTCCGTGCAGGACTAGCTTAGTCCTGCATGGAAGTGCCCATTTAGGAGCAGGACAGCAGTGCACCATGCATATTAATAAGGTGCACTGCCCGAGCTCCTAGGCTTACACGGAGCATGTACAAGTGCAGAGGGTATGTCTGAGAGCAGAGCTCTTAGAATAAACATGCCCCTGCAATGTAGAACACCAGAAAGTGGTAAGAAATGAGCAAGACCGCTCATAGGTGTTCGCATATCCCCACCAACAACAGCAACAGTACATATAAATTAAATGAAGAATCCCTTTTATTATTTTTTCTGAAATCCGAGTACAGCTAACCGTAGGTGCGTGGGTGTGCCCATCACTTAGCTATGGTTAAAGCAGCTTAAAAGGCTGAAGAAAATAACAAGGAAGATATATGCAAATGAAACAGCACAGCAATAGTGTAGTGGGCAGAGCATTCGCCTAATGAGCAGGCACTCCCGGTTTGAGTGCCACTGCAGCACAGTCTATTTTACATGGCAAAGCACATTATAAGCAATATTTTTGTTGCAAAACCCACTAAATAACATATATTTATGAACTGGAGTACTGCAGGAAATGCACATGTGAAGTGTCAGTGTCATAATGAATAAGGCAGTAGCAAGCAGGTTTAAGCACAAATAAGCAGTAGTAAGCATATTTGAGCACTAGTAAGTGTGTTTAAGTGCATTTGTATGGGGGTAAACACTGCCTACACAGATTAAGTAATTTAGAAGCTAACTGAGTATAAAAAACTGTAACCGGAAGTTAGCAGTGCTTACCTCTGCGCAAAACCCACGCAAACCCGCTTACAACTGCTTTAAAGTGCCTTAATCACTCTGTAGCCAATGGCCCGTGTTCTGCCCAGCAACAAAATCAACAGCCTCTGCAAGTCTTGAACCCAGGGCCCTATACACTACTGTCACAGTAGATAACCACTACGCCATCATAGCAGAACATAAGATTGAGGTTTCAACAAACAAATTCTCACCATAGGAAAATCAAACTGAACATGTGAAAGGAATCTATGCACAGTGTGATGTTGTATAACCTGCTACATAACATAAATATATGAACTGGAGTACTGCAGTAAGGCCAGATGTGAGGTGTTATTGCAATAAAGTATTGAAGTCCCCAGGACCCCATACAGTGTATGTACACATGAATCATGGATACTAGACACATATACAAGATGTAACGAATAATAAATCAATGCCAAAAGGAAAATATAATGCAAATTAAATATTAAGCAATGCTAAGCAATGCACAGCTCAGCTTAGTTGGTGTAAGCAATGTGTAGGCCGGCTAACTCAATCTGCCCAGTGGTATACCCCTATAAGCAATGCCAACATTAGGTAAGCAGGTGTGCCCATAGCTTAGCCTTTTCAAAACCGTCCAATCATGGAAAAGTGTGGGAAATCGGGTGTATTTAAACCCCACAGGCATGAATACTTCCCATAACTGGTTGCAGCTCCCTACTGTAGGCAGAATGGCTGGAGTTGGGGAAGGCACTCGATTTAGAGTACAGCGTTGGTGCATCCAGGAATCCAGATTCATGATATGGCCCCTGGTAAAACATCATGAGCAGAGACTGCTGCAGGGCCAGTACCAGGGCTCTCAGTATAAAGATGAGGCCTGGGACAGTCTTGCCCATGACCTCACCAGTGCCACTGGTATCCCCTGGACTGGTGATCAGGTCAGGCATTACCATGCTGACCTGAAGCGGCAGAGGGGAGATCTCTTGGAGCAGTGGATCCAAGAATCAAGGGGGATGGCCGATGCCCCAGCACTAAGTACTCATTCTACTATGTAGATAATGATTGCTTAGCTTGTGTATACTATGGATAGGTAATGGCTAAATATCACTGTATCTCTCTGACAGCTGCAGATGAGTGGGCTGTGAACAAGCAAGCCCATGCTGCTAGGATGCAAAGGCTGCATTGCGAGGCAGGTTAGTAATAATCTTGCATGTACTGTCATAACAAATAAATATAACAGTTCTAGAAAGTGTTTTACCAGTGTAAAAATGTATTATGTATGGGATGTACTGAATAAACTAGACAATATGGCAGGAAAACTGTCTTACAGGTTGTGTGTAAATAAAGGTGCAATATCTTGTGAATAAAACTTAAAAGTATAACCCCTGGAATGCTTGTGTACATTCTGCTTTCATATGTTGTTGTAGTATTGCATTCTATAAATAGTACTGTTGAATTAAGCAGTGTTACCCACACTGTTTAATGCAGATAAAATGTGTAGGAAGTTCAGTATAACAATGTTGGAAGTCCAAAGAGGTCAGTCATATTGTACAACTGATGGAGACTTAGACAGAAAACATTGGAGTGTTTCACACCAATTCCCTGATAGCACAGTGTACTGTGATGTCAACTGTCAAATTTTTACCACACACAGCAGGGGTTTGAATCCCGGGAGTGGTAGTAAGTTGTATGCATAATCATACCCCACAACTGTACAAAGTTTGTGAGAATGTTCAGATAGAAAGTTGTATGCATAATTAGACCCAACAACTGTACAGACTTTGCTAGAATGTTCAGATAGTACGCTGTAAGCATAATCATAACCATCAACTGTACAGACTGTGGCAGAATGTTCAGGTAGTAAGCTGTATGCATAGTCATACCCCTCAACTGTTTTGATCTGTCCAGCATGTCCAGATACATATCCCAAATCTGCTGCCCGATATCCTGTTCTCCTGACAAATCAGTTTGATGATCCAAGAAATGTAGGCAGCTTTTACTGATATATAACTGATAGTCAGACCTGTACATAGTCAGAGAATGTATATGGAAACAAACCAGTCATAGCATCTCACCCAAAGTGTATGACAGCAATTCTCAAAATATGTCACATTAACATTTTGCATCCTGTCAAGCCTTGACCAGAGTGTGTGCAATAACAGATTGTTAGGTATGTGTATAACATCAACATGGAATCTGGGAGTATGTGTAGAATTTGTCAGGTAATGTTAACAAAGATTTTCTCCACAGCTATAACAGGTAAGAGGTGTAGACTGTAGGTACAGCACAATTCACTAATATACTTGTCTACAAGCATGGAATCTGAGAGTAAGTGTAGAAATTGTCAGGTAGTGTTAACAATGATTTTCTCAACAGCTGTACCAGGTAAGAGATGTAGACTATAGGTACAACACAGTTCACTTATATATCTGTCTACAAGCATGGAATCTGGGAGTATGTGTAGAAATGGTCAAGTAGTGTTAATAATGACTTTCTCAACAGCTATAACAGGTAAGAGGTGTAGCCTATACGTGAAACACAGTCCACGTATATACTATCCTACAAACATACCATTGTACAAAGTAAGGACATTGGGTAGTGTAATAATACATGTAAGGGATAGATCATTGCAGTGACTAAGAAAGTTGTGAAAACTACAGGGATATATTTAAGCAATAACCCACGCCTGGGTGTGAGTAATGCTGGATGTACCCATGGTTGGAGTGGTTTGGTCACTAGGGCAAAGCCTGATTGTCCAAACAAAGACAACCATGGGTAAATCTAGCATTACCTACACCCAGAAGTGGGTTATTGCTATTATACAATGACATTATTTAAGAAAAAAAATACTTACTTTTCTTAAATAATGGCATTGTATAATGCCTCCTTGCTGCCCTTCTGCAGCTGTCTGGTATTCTGCGGCAGTTCTGATGTACTGTGTATGCATATGCTTACGCAGTACATCAGTGCTGCGGGTGGAAGCAACGGAGAAAGCAAGATCTCTGTTGCTTTTTATAAAGTGTCTCACTATGTTAAAGGAGTTTAACATAGCTAGACAGCTTTAAAAAAAGCAACAGAGCATCTCCGTTGCTTTTTTTAAAGCTGTCTTGCTATGTTAAAATCTTTCAACATGGCGAGACAGTGTCTAAAAAGCAACTGAGATCTTGCATTCTCCATTGCTGTAAAAAAAGACTTATACTAATGGAAAAAGTCTAGGCGACTGAACCTTTTTTCATTAGTATAAGTCTAATTTACAACGTGCACGCTGACTAATCAGTGTGCACGTTTTGTAATATTAATGGGAGGTCGTTGTATAATAGTTGTTAATTGACCTCTCTCTCTCACACCCACCATATGTGCAAAAATAACCTAATTACACACCTTAATGGGTACGTGTACACTCCAAACTTTTTGTTGGGACATATGTCCTATTGGTTTATAAATATTCACATTTGGTTCCATGCATGTGCCGTGTTAAAATACTCCCATATTGGTGGCCTGTTGCCATCAATGAAACTTGCATGCTGTTGTAATGGCTACTGTTGTCCCATATATGCATGTGTTCTGTTCACACTGCAACTGTTGTAAATCTGGTGTCTTGGGTTAATGGGAATACTTATGCATGCTGTTATAACTAATCCTGAATGGTTGAGTATTACTAACTGATATCTTTCTTAAAACTGCAACACCATAGCTTGTATGGGAAGGCCAGTCCCAGCGGACCCACCTGTCCCACCTCAGCTGGCCATGGCACTGGACACCAGCACATCTGGGGACCAGCCTGGGACCTCCTCCTCCATTGGCCCTGCACCACTTTCAGGTGGGACTGCCGCAGGGGATGGGGCTCAGCCCCCCCGGGAGTGGGGGCAGAGAGGTACCTGTCACCCACCATCAGGTCCGGGCTGTGGTGTGTAGCGAGCTCGACTAGGAGATTTGAGACAGGCTACGCCAGCTTGAGGGCTACGTGGCGCAATTAGAGGGTGAGCCTACCCCTCCTATCCAGCCCCCAGTACAGCCACCTTTGGGGCAGTGAAGGTGCAGTGGAGACTGCCCATGGGGGGACCTCAGTCCAATTGTTTCCATTTGGGAGCTCAGGGGTTTGCGACTTCCAAACACCCCTCACTGTCCAAGGTGTTTACCCCCCCACATGTGTCATAATCCATCCCTGTATGCATCTTGTTTGTCTTGTCTATTAACCTACCCAACCTACCTCCCCAAATATACTTACTACCCCTTCCCAACATCCCACTCTCACCTGAAAAAAAGGGTAATCTGTTCCCACATGTAATCTGGTCTAAATGGCATCACAACAAATTATTGTTGTCCTCACCCCCACCCAGGGGTTTGAGTGTCCAAATCTACCTCCAAATTCAGTGTATATGCACAGCTGTTGCTGTAGAAAAATGGGCAGCTATGGACATTCCCTGCACCCTTCCTGCACATCCCTGGCTAATTTTCCTACTGTCTTTCTCTCTTTGTGCCCCTTTTTTCACTACTTTCAACCCCTTTTTCTTTTAAAGAAATTAGTGGGGGGTTAAGCAGGAGTAAGCACTTTTAAGCAGCAATAAGCGGGTTTAAGCCTGTTTGTGTGGGGGTAAGCACTGCCTACACAGATTAAGCAATTTAGAAGCTAATTGAGTGTAAGAAACTGTAACTGGAAGTTAACAGTGCTTACCGCTGTACAAGCATGAACAAAACCCGCTTATGACTGCTTTAAAGTGCCTTAATCACTCTGTATCCAATGGCCTCATGTCCTTCCCAGCAACAAAATAAACAGCCTCAGCAAGTCTTGAACCCAGGACCCTGTACAGCATAAATAAAGTGATTTACCATTAAGCCATGCTACATAAATCTGATGGTTTCACAAACATATCATCCAGCCCAGTCATGCAACAGTACAGAGAATGTATAACAACATGTAGATGTATGTGTGTGGGTACATATATTAATATCGGAACAGATACAACATATCTATATATGTAAATATATATATATATATATATATATATATATATATATATATATATATATATATATAGATATATATATATATATATATATATACATTTAGAAATATATACATATATATGAATATATATGAACATATATACATGCAAATGCCTACATCTACACATATAGATGTCAACACCTATATATCGACATATACACAGCAAGTTACATATATGTACACAGATATATATCTCTGTAGGTATATACGGGCATAGTTATATATATGTAAGCAAATATATATATATATATATATATATATATATATATATATATATATATATATATCTATATAGATATATATGGCCATACATCTGTAGATAGCAATGGTAGATTAACAGAAACATATATGTCCACATGCACCGTTAATGGGGTTGAGAGACCCCAAACAATATACGTCTTGTACAAATTGGCATACCCCCCCACAGCCAAACACGTCCACCCTGCAATACACTGCCAAGTATTGCAGATCCCATAACCAGGACCTGCCACAACATGGGCACATAATGTTAATAGTACTACATCCCACCTGTATGATGTCAGGCTGGTACTGATAACATATCATGCAGTACATTGTGGCTCACATAGGAAATGTAAAATGTGGAAGCTATCACCATCCCCAGGATACATATGCACAGACACATATATGCAGATATATATATATATATATATATATATATATATATATATATATATATATATACATGTGACTTCACATACACACGCAGAGATATGTACAGTAAGATACTTATGTAGTAGGTGCACACAATATGTTATAGCCACTATGCCTACAGTTAACACCCTAACAACTGGACACTGGATGAGCCACCCATACAAATGACATTGATTGCCTGCAACATATACCCATAGAGAAGTCACAGGATAAACACCACACACAGGTTAGCAGAAATGGAATACCTTTATTTGTGTACTATTACAGATTTATATGCCATGTCATATAGCTGTTCAGATGCTGACATCCATAATAACAGAGTAATGCAACAGTGAAACAGTTATACTAATACAGCAGTCTGGAAAGGTTCACAACTGTTGCTGTCCAGGCCAAGCCCTTCAAATCGTACAATAGTAAAGACAGACTGGGCCACAGGATATCACACAATCAACAGTAAGTGATGTAAGTGTATAGTCCAGCAGCCTCTATCTGCACTCTTTATACAATCATTAGGTGGTGAAGACTTCAGTTGACCAACTGGGATGTAACTGTTACATAACAAGGCATAACTGACACCATCACAGGCACACTGGTAAACAGAACAGTCTGTATGGCAGGAGGCAGTAGGCCTTCAGTAACCCACTTTATGTAAGTAATGTCAAGATAGGTGACATGTATGGTCAGATACCTTAAGGCAGCACACCCCTGATACCACCACATGTTGTAACAGCTTAAGTTATGTATGGTGCACCCCCCTCCTAGACTCACCAATACAGAGCTATATACCACTGTTACATACACTGGCCTCTGGAGTGCATATGGGCACGCATGTAGGTGAAGCCCCCAAATATATAACCCCAGCCCCACAGTATGTGTGGGGGATACCACAGCAGTGGACTGCTGGCAGGCATGGCAGCATGGTATACTTATATGTGGATATGTATCTCTATCTGTATATGTGTAGACATATACTGCTCTGTGTATGCATATATCTGGGTGTGTATATGCATATCTATATACATATACACACCCATCTATATATGTCGATATGTACATGTAGATATCTGGATAATCATATGTACATATATATTCACTATAAGTCATGAACATGGAGTGTAGCCCTACCTCAGCCCCTATAGTCCCACGTTTGTAGTGCAAGGGGATGTCAGGCATGTATAGCAGGTATATTAGCAGACTATCGTTACTGTAATAGGGATTGTCTTCACAGACATGGTGTGTATGGGAGGTCACATCTGCTTTTCACATGTGCGCCATTGGCTACTGACAGACATCCTAAGGACATCATAGTACAGTACCGCTGCAAGCACGTAATGCTCCTGTGGACTACAGCAGAGATATTGGCCAATAGATGTGGACATTCTGACACACTCTGTACAGTCCAGAGGTATACACAGAACCCTTTAGTGCAGAACATGTGGACCAAGTCTGACAATATGGATGTTAACAGCCATATAGTTGGGTGTAGCACATAACGACTGGCATACATTCACCCCATAGGTTATGCATTCACACACCTCTGTCTTTCCTGACACATAATAACTGCTGGTACAGAGGTGCCATGGCCACATACTACCCACTAGACATTGACATACATCTGTACAGCATCCCACCACTCCGTCTGACATACATGACTGTTAAGAGAAGCCTGGCAGCAGTACATCTGGAAAGTATCTGGACATGAAACCTCACTGGGTAAGTACACTAAGCTGCTAGGCATGTAACAAAGCACTGTGCAGGCTACAGGCAGACTGGCTCAACACTGTCCTACATCTCCTATGGGGGAATGCACATGTACCTGCATATATATATATATAGCAGGCTCTACAGGCACGTCACAGCACAGGTTAAGATACACCTGTGTGAAAGTTTATAAAAGATATACAATCCCGTAACAGAACTCATTGAAGGCTGCCCCACAAAACGTCACCGTAAACATACTCTTCAGTCCAGTCCAGTATAATAAATCACGATGTTTTAATGCACAGCAAAAAATTGACATAAGTTAAGCGCTTTAATTTCCACAATAAACGGAAACTTCTTCAGAACCTGTGTGAAAGTGCATAACCATAACCAATGTGAACACAGCCACAGCCACATATAGTAAGCTAGCATAATATCACAGTATATGGACTATTAGTTCAACACCATCCTCATATGTGCCACTCACACATTAACCCTACACATACTGGGCCACTACACAGTGTGGTCTGATGCCCTTCTGTGATATGGGACATGTGTGTATATGGCCCTACAAACATGTAAGCCAATATGGTAACATACAGTGGAGCAGCATGTAACATCAGATAGGACGGGACCTAGGATGATGACATCTACCACAGTCTGTGCACAGGCCAAGGTACATATTAACAATACACAAACTGCTGACATTCACCATAAGTACACACACCTCAGTAGTCTACAAACAACCACAGAATGTCCAGGTCATGTCATCAAATATAACCCCTACTGTACATAATGTGTTACAGTCTGATATCTCACTGGCTTGTTATCAGATATTATGACAGTAATGATGGTGTACAGCACATATGCACCTCTTATTGCAAGACATATGTACAAAGTTTGACAGAGTTGTGGCTGGAAGCACATAAACAGGGCCGATATTGACATGTTGCTGTGATAACCTCATATATTTACTATTGTAATAGGGTTTGCTGCAACTTTTGTCCTATGAGGGATATTAGGTCAGTAACTGTCACGGCGTTCACTATCTACAGACTGCAATCCTCACACTACCTTCTGCAGTTCACAGATACATGTTCTGTGGGTAACACATGAAACCAAAGGCACCACAATTGCCCAGTCTGCAGATGACCCTACACAAGGGGAGTCCTCATAAACATAGAACTGGCATGGCAGGTATTAAAACATGTAGGACAGCCATATCCACACACACACTGTTACACCAATATTACTCCAAATGCTGTATAGCAGCACTTACAGTCTGTAGTCAAGTCATGCACATCCCCCTCCTGTGTGTTGCCCTGTTTCCACAGTGTATATTATCAGTGGTAAATCCCCAATCCATCTGGGATTCTGTTTGCCAAACAACAGATCTAGTTCCTGCCCACAGTGAATTAAAAGGGCCAACACCAACATGATGTTCCTAGATATTGGAGTGTGTTTTCATGCAATTGGCTATGGGAATGTTACCACAGCTGTTCCACATGCAATCAGCTATGGGAGGGCTGCAATTTGTACAGAGGCCATCAGCTGATCATGAGCATCACTTAAAATGCACATGCTGCTGCCTAAGAAAAGCAAGTGTAGGTCTCCACATCCACCAGTGAGGGAGTGAGAGAGGCAGACAGAGGCATTGACAAGTCAGGGAGGGGTGGTGGAGTAAAACCTAAGCATGTCTGTGTCACACACCTACCAGCACATGGTATCAAACCACTGATGACTATGTAGTGCTATGCAGTTATTGGATGCACTACATAGGTTACCTGTTGTGGAGTCCTCAGAAAATATATGTGATGGTGATTGACATCTGCAACAGGGATATGGTAGGTGAAGTATACGTTCCTGTCCGCATGAACAGGTGCCAGCATCAACACAGCCACACTCTCACAGGGATGCACACACATTGACACACTTGGAAGGACCAGGGATACAGCTCATCACTAGTGAGATTACCACAGCACAATACTGTGCAGGTATCACATGCACCACACGGGTCATACATATGTTATATGGGCAAAAGGTATGGGGAGGTGTCTGACATCAGGCAGCATGCTTCATTATGCCACTGGGGGTTGTAGTGAGTGTGGATGTGATCATACACATTATACAACACACACACAAACACACAGGGTGCCAGTACTGACATGCATGGGTGCATTTCTGCACGGGTACGTGGTGGTCGACTGTGCCAGACAGCTATACAAGGCTAGGTGATGGGTATACCTTGGCATCAGGCCACATGACAATGGTCTGCATTGTGGCTCTGGGCTGTGGTTTCTGCATTTGCCCACACAGGTGGGTATTGTATCCACCATCCAGTCACCTGTGTGACTATTGCTTGTGGCCAATGCTGTGCATCACTTGCCATGTATGTGTTCCTTAGTCCATGACATAGACAGTGTATGGGATGTGCACACCTCCCACATGCATGTACAGTGACATATGGAACTGTACCTGTGGTGTCAGGCCCATATTGTGTACACAGATTATCATCAGATGTGCCAGTCTTGGCCACCTGTGGCAGGAGCTGGTAATGGACAGCAGGTTACCCCTGCACCTACATTGATAGCATGCTAATGACATTCCCTGGTGTCAGTGGCATCTGTCCATACAAGGCATGTTTTCAGGCATGGTATGTCCTTTGTGGGTCACACGTGATGGCACCACAGGTGTTTCAGGTGCCCAGTGGGGAAGGTGCACTGTCTGAATGTATGTGCCTATTGGACAGATGGACAGGGTGCCATGCCCTCTGTAGACCACTGCATTCACTCCATAGTTACTATCAGTCACCAATATGCAGTGTACTACACACATATTGACTGTTACCTTGGCATGTGTGTGTGTGTGTGTGTGTGTGTGTGTGTGTGTGTGTGTGTGTGTATGAGACATGCGTTGAGAGTGTGCTCTGGGTAATACTGGGGTTGCTAACTGTGATTGCCTGGCCTTGATGTCACATGTATAGGTATGGATTTGCACCCCAGCCTCTCGGCTATTTCACATCTGTTATCCTTGTACAGTGGGCATTGTGATATACTAGGGCCACCATATAAGTTATTTGCAAAATCCACTCCACATTGGGCCCAGGTTTCACACACTCACACCCACCTCCACACAAGATACGAGTTGCACACACACACACACACACACACACACACACACACACACACACACACACACACACACACACACACACACACACACACACACACACACACACACACACACACACCTGTCATGTCTGGGAGTAAAACCCCTACCTAACTAGTTTATTACACTCCTGCACTACACAGTTATAGTACATGCCACAGAGATCACTGGAGTACTCCTTCCCCAAAGGAGTACATCACATTGGCTGACATCAGCAGGATTGCCAAAGTAGGCCATTTGAAATGTACTGAGTGTGACTAGCCTAAAATGCATTTCTCCCTACACAGGCATTGAAACACACACAAAAGACATGTGTGGGTATAGAACCACTAACAAAGGTTTATATCACACTACAGCATGGAGCTCTTATAGGACACACCACGAGGATTATTGGAGAACCCCTTCTCCAAAGGTGTATTTCACAATGAATGACACAAGCAGGATTGCCAAAGTAGGGCATTTGACATGTACTGAGTGTGAGTAGCTTAAAATGCATTGCTCCCTACACAGACATTGAAACACACACAAAACATCCACAACCAACATGTGTGGGTATAGAAGCCCTAACAGAGGTCTATAGCACACTACAGCAGTATGCAGTTACGGCACACACTACTGAGATTACTGGGCTACATCCTTCCCAGAGGTGTATTTATAGGTGGATGCCATCAACAGCCTTGTCAAAGTAGAGCATACGAATTGTATGGAGTGTGACTACCCTAAAAAGCATTGCTTTTGATACAGACTGGGTCAGACAGACACAAACACAGACACTCTTACCAAGTCTGGGATTAGAACACCTACTTAACTATTTTACCATACTACAGCAGTACACAGTTATGAGACGAGCCGCAGAGATTAATGGGCTGCTGCTGCTACTTTCCCAGAGGTGTATTTCTAGGTGGATGACATCAGCAGCCTTACCAAAGTAGAGTATTTAAATTGTAGGGGGTGTGACTACCCTAAAAAGCACTGCTTTCCACACAGACAGACAAGCACACACTTGCCAAGGCTGGGGTTAGAACTTCTACCTAGCTATGCTATTACACTACAGCCGTACACAGCTATGGGATGTGCTACAGAGATTACTGAGATACAGCCTTCCCAGGGATGTATTTCTAGCCTTACCAAAGTAGAGCATTTCAATTGTAGGGAGCGTGACCACCCTAAAAAATCATTGCTCTTTACACAGACAGACACACACACACTTACCAAGGCTGGGGTTAGAACTCCTACCTAACTAGTTTATCACACTACAGCAGTATGCAGTTATGAGACATGCCACATAGATTACTGGGATATGATTTTCCCAAATGTGTATTTCACAGTGGATGACCTCAGCAGGCTTGTTATAGTGGGGCTATGGGGAGGGCAGTGTGTGTGTGCATCGGCCATGACCCATTCTTCTAGGGGTTGACATGCAACATGCGGGCACAACCTGGATCATATTTCACAGGTACGTGTATACAGCTGCTAGATGACTACTTCCTTGAACAGTCATGTTGCACAACTGGCACGTGCACCACATACTCTGTAATGCTGACAGATACCAGTGGCTAGTATCTGCAGTGAGTGACATCTGACCCTCTTGTGGATTTGGCCCTTTGCCTGTGTGCTGGGAGGGACAGGCCTAAATGGCTCCTTGTCACAGTCACCCTCTTCCACACATCTATGTATGTCTACCTTTGGCCTATTATAGTGTGTTGTCCTTACATATATGCGTGTGTTCCTATCCACTGTGTGTGCAAAGCATGAGTGGGGCATACTGAGGAGTGTCTGCACTAACATCTGTGGCTGCCAGATATGTCTGGTCCACTGGTGTTTGCAGACATGGCCTTCATGTGTTTGTGTGTGTGAGCATGCCCAGTATGACCTTTCACAGTATGACCTTTCAGTATGTTGTTAACTTACATTGCCTTCATTTCTCTAAGTGTGTAGGCATGTCCAGTATGGCTGTCTGTATTGAATGTGTGGATTGAGTCCAGGTAGTTTGTACTGCAGTGCTGACCTTTGGGTTGTACACCTACAGGTAGCATGCTGTCTCTGCAGGGTATCCGTCGATCATTTGGCATGGACAGTTACTACATTTCTGCATAGGGTGGGGGGCATACCTGACTATTTCTACATTTCTACACAGGATTGTGGGGGGGGGCACACCTGACTTTTACTATATTTCTACGTAGGATGGGGGGCACACCTGACTATTTCTACATTTCTACACAGGATTGACAGGGGGGGCACACCTGACTGTTACTGCATTTCTACGTAGGATGGGGAGCGCACACCTGACTATTTCTACATTTCTACATAGGATTGTGGGGTGGGGCACACCTGACACTTGTACACATTGGCTAGGACTGTACTGGTATGTCGGGTACTCCATTTCAGTCTGTTGTCTTACCTATCGTGCTGACTAGAGGCATACCAGTGTACTACAGATCTCAGCTTTTAATTACCTACATATTAGTTTCTGACTTCCTACCCTTCAGAACTGACATCCTCACTGCCTGACCTGCTGTAGTCTGTCTGTGTAGGCCTGGGGGGAGGTTACCCATAGGCCTCATTCAGAGGCCGTAACACAGCCTTTGTTTGTGTTTGTCTACATCTGTCCTGCTGGCTGTGACTGTTGTTGGGTATGTGACCCCCCCCCCTCGTCTGGCATGTGTGAGTCACTTACCTTGTGGGTGTCCCAGTATTGAGGGTGGTGCTGCAGGGCTGCCTCTGTTGGATGCACATAGTACACTCCCTACACATGGTTAGGCACAGGTAGTGTGATGTTTGGCATCCTTTTTACTGTATGTGAGAGTCAGAGAGAGGTGTTATACCCTGGGTCCCTCCTGTGTCAGTGTATGTGCTATGCATTGCCTCTTTGACAAGGCCAGGGCATACTGGGCATGCATCCTTCTGCTTACTGGGGCAAGGGCTTAGGTTGTTCCTCCTTTGAGTCACTCTGTGCCTGTGCAGACCTTCGAAATTGGGGAGCTGTGTGGCCCTGCCCCTTGCTGTTCCTGCTGCAGCTGTTTCTGCATAATCATATTGTGTAGCATGGCACATACAAGTACAATTTGGGCACATGTAGCTGGTGAGTACTGCAAGGTTCCACCAGATGTGTCCAGGCACTTGAACTGTGACTTGAGCATCCCAAACACATGCTCTACTATAATTCTGGTCTGTGCGTGTGCCTCATTATGGAATTCTTATTCAGGTGTGTGTGCATTTCTGATGGGTGTCATCAGCCATGGCTCCAGTGCATATCCAGCATCCCCCACTAGGTAACCGTCAGCGATGTCATCACTGGCAAATCTCTGGTACAGCTGTGTCAGATGCCAGATGTGGGAATCGTGATAGCTTCCAGGGCAGCCAGCACACACATTCATTATTATGCCCTGGGCATCACACACGACCTGGCAGTTGATGGAGGGGAAACCCTTGCGGTTGATGTAGACCCTACCCCGCTCACCGGGTGGTGCTTTGATGCCTATCTGCATGCAGTCTATAGCACCCACTACCTCAGGTATTCTGCTATTTGGTGGAACAGTTGCATATTGCTGGCCAACGCCTCACGGGTTTTGGGGAAATATACGTGCTCATCATGTGCTGACATGACATCCAGGAACTGGTGGAGTACCCTGGATGCTGATGCCTGTGAAATCCCCATCATATCTCCAGCTGGCATTTGGAAGGTACCTGTAGCTAGTATTCTTAGGCCTACACATACCTTGGTATCCACTGGGATGGGTTGCCCTCTGTTAGTTCTGTGTGTCAGGTGTGGCTGGCATAGCTCAACAATTTGCTATAGGAGGTCCCTGTCCAACCTATAGTGCTCCACTATCTCCAGCTCATGTAGCCCTTGGTAGGTTACACGGGTCTGTACACTCTTCTCTGTCTCCTCACTGTGAATTGGTGGACAGCATTCATATCCTCACCACCCTCAGCCTCTTCCACAAGTTTGTTGTATGATAGCTATTGCAGCCCCTATGATTTTGCTGTTGTGAGTGTTAAAAGTTCCCCGCTTGTTTAGACCGGTGGTGTAGAGTGTGGGAAAAAAACAGAGGGGAAGGTGTTTGCTTAGTTTATAGTAGTGTTCTGGGCTGGTCTGGTCTTCTGCCTGTGTAATTGGCTGATTCTGATACATTTCACCTGCCAGCTAAGCTAGCTCTCCTTGATTACCTTCCTACTGCTGTTTTCTCTTACCATTGCCTTCCTGTTTAAGTCCGGGGCCACGCCATGCAAACAGAGTACTCAAATGTGCACACTGCTGCTATTTCCTGGGTTAACTTCTTTTTTCTTCCTGTAAAACCTGGTGCGCGGTGCACACACACGCTTAGGCTTTGTAAAGAGTGCTAAGCAGGTTTAGACACACCCCCTAGCTTAACATAGCTAAGCTAGGAGCAAGCCTGAGCCACAGGGATCCAATCTGCTTACAGTATGTCTGACAACCCCACCCCATGATGTCACCTAACTCCTAGGCTTGCACCCAGCTATTCATACTCTTACACTGTTGGGACCTGTCTCACAAGCTGGGGAAAACTGGGATTCACTATCCTTCCCCTCATTTGCATAGGATTGCCTGCTAATGCATAGTTACATTTCTCACACTGAGCCTCACCCTTAGCAACCACTACTCACTGGCCAGGTTGTCTTCTGCCTGCCATTGGGTTGCATGGCAGAATAGTGATTTTAGTTAGACTGCTTATTTTATGTTTATTTTATTATTTTCCCCCAATCCTGTTTGTGAGCCGCTGCCCTACACTTAAACAGCCGAGACCGTCTTAAAAAAAATATATAAGTTGATTTTTGTATTTTTTCTTTTGTTTGCAATGCCAATGGCCTTATACTTGGCCATTGGCATGCTTACTACATGATATGCAGCCTTTATTTGGGGCTGTCACAGCTCCGTTTTGGAATTTGCAGAAATGTATTTGGCTACTAACTGAGTACATTTCTGCAGATAGCTCTAGTCTTGCACGGACTGTTGCAAACTTCCTGGATTGCAAAATCACCTCATTTGCATAGATTTCTCCTGAAAATGGGGTGATTTGCATACCAGGGCTGAGTCCATGCAGGATTAGTGCAGGAGTGCTTGCGCACGCCCCTTGCAAGCTTTTGAGAATCCGAGGGAGAGTGTTAAGCATGAACAGGTAACACAGAGGTGTATTTGATTGCAACAACATTCATGGGACAGTCTGGTAGAATTTCATGAAGGCTGACAGTTTGAAATAAATGCAGCAACAGAATACTGCATACAGGTAACTGGAATTATTCTGTTGGGTAGCCACCAAACACTGTTCAAGCCAAGTGGCTTTTTTCATTTACAAATTGCATGTTTGTGTCAGTGAAGGAAATATGCAAAAGTTAATAAAATATTCTGGCCATATATTATTATCTATATGCTATTCCAATATCTATTTGTTATTATTCAACATCTGTCAGGAAACATAGATATTAATATTTTGATCAACATTGCTTTTACCTAACGCCCTTGGTAATTCAAAAAGTGAATATAACCCCTTAGTAATTTATTTGAGGTTTACAATGAACAACCATAAAACTGGGAAGTTTTTACCCAAGGCAGCAACACTGCCAAGATTAGTCAAAACCATAAAAAGGTGTTTGTTTAAACTGACAAGCTCCTGATACCCTCTGACATGGGGATGAGCTCCAGATCACACACTCTGTCTCTCTCTATACAAACTCAGAAAATCTAAATGTCAGTACAAGATGCTAGCAATCTTCCAGTGACAGCATTCTGAGCACCAGTTTACTGCGTAGTGAGAAATAGTATGTTTCCTGAGTGTTTCACTTACAGCATAATGAAATTTGTATGGAACAATGTTGAGTTCCTGAATTAGGAATTTAGAACAAATGCTCATCACTTCAGAGTAACAGTAAATATATCATTTCAGTTGTGACATAGTTTACTCTTCTTCAAGTGAAGTGAGACCTCAGACTTTAAAAACTGAGTATAGGGTCTACGGGCATAGCCTGCCTCCTCATGCAGTGGAGGTAAATGAGTCCTTGTCTTCATGCATTATCTTTTTTTTGAGTACTTTTTATTATTTATGTTTTAATCATTTGATTTTTCGAGTAATTTTTTGGCTTTTGTTTTCTGTCATCTGTGGTTCTGTCTTTTAGGTTACTTAATTCTGTATTTCAAGATGTAACGTAAGATCACTTATTTCCTTCCCTGTCAGAATTAATACTATTCTACCACTTTGATATGTTTTGTTTAATGGCAGACTACATTCCTTGCTGATTTTGTTATCTAAAATGCCTTCATTCTTTCTTGAAAAATCACTTTCTCTTGTATGTTACAGTCATTAGACCAGTAGAGATTTCTTAGTAGACTGGTAATGGCAATCCTTTTTATGGGGATCACTGCTACTACCCCACCCAAAAAAAAAAAAACTATCACATTGACAATAGATATAAGGGAACGAACATGATTTTAGAATAAATTGAGGCACACTGGACAAAAGATGTAAGGCAATGTGAAAACACAGCTGTATAGTCATACAGTGAAATCTGCTGTGAGTCCATTGAATGTGTAACTAGAGCATTTGATCAGGTGGAAGTAATGGCCGTGGCATGCATAAATTGTGAAGCAGTGGGTGTGGCATGCTTAAATTCCAGCACAGCTTGTGAGATGGTGCCATTTTAAAAAACAGAAACATTAGGGAGGTTTTGAATGACTCCTAATTACAGCAATATGGATAAAGCAGTGCCTGTGAGGATTCAGAATTATTGTAAATGAAGCTCACTTTATTTCAAATTACAGTAAAAGTTTGCAGACTATATGAACTGCAGTACTTGCCTGTACACAGTTCTGGCTTGTGTATCAAATATGCAGTCTTCTTCTCTCGGTTTTCCCAGTTAGGGGTCACCACAGCAGAACTCCTGTCCGCTAATGATTGGCAGTAGATTTTTACAGTGCTGAGGTGCTAGCTCGATGCCCAACCTTCAACGAAGGCATGCCCATTCACGCATGTCTTTCTAAGGCCACTCGACCGCAGGGAGGATATGCAGGCTCCAAACAGAAGGCACTCCAGCCAAGAATCAAACAGGAGAACCTCTTGCTGTGAGGCGACAATGCTACCGCTGCACCAAATATGCAGTATAAACTTTAAATTACAAAATTTGTAACATGAAGAAAAAAACAGCATGTCATTTACAAATTCATTACATACATAATGCAGTACTGGCTAAACAAAATATTTCAGCATCTGTTATACGCAGGTCCATTTGCCAGACATTATGTAATGATGGTGTGTCTTGAAAAGAAAATTAACATTAACACAGTAAGGTAGAAATTAAAGACAAGCAAATAATGAAAACCTTCTAGAAGTCACCTTCTTACTGCTCTATTTGCATGTTCTCTTATGGTTTGACTATGTAGAAACATCTCGGATATTTGCCTATATCAGAATACTAGTTTGCATTAAATTATATAAGATGCTTAATGGTGTAAAATGTAGCATCAGTTAAGCTACGTGGTGATACAAAAATGAGATAGTAATTCAGGCAAAACTAATAGAACAAGAGAGATAAACCATGGGTGACTGCATTTAGGATGTAGTGACTTTGCTGACACCATGTAAAGAAACAGTTGTGTATTTACAAAAATCAACAGCTTCTGTGACAAGGAAGATGTAGCTGCACACATAAAGTAGTCAACACAACCCCCCAGATTCACGAATCCTCCATGTAAGACATAATAAGTCTTACTCAGAGGCTGCAGTTGAACGGTATGACGTCAGCATGCCATGAATATGCATGAGGGCATGCTGACTCAACGGTAAGTGTTACACGGACCGTGTAAGAAAGCAGGGGGTGCGTCCGACTGCCGAGCAGTCTAAATGTCTACGCCCCTGCAAGTGTTTTAAAAGTAAAAAAAGCAAATACACAAGAGTGAGTCCACTCAAATGTCCCTGCACCCAACACCACACTCCCTGATATTGTAAACCCCTATCACAGTTCTAAAATGCAAAACATTAAATTTATTTTTTTAAATTCCCAAAATAGCTGCCCATATTTGCGCGTGTGTGCGTGGGTGTGCCCATTGCTTAGCTAGAGTTAGCAATTCTGACATGGAAGAGCATAAAAAGATTGTTTATGCAAATGACACCAAATAGCAATATTGTAATGGTAGAGCATTCGCACAAAGAAGAGGCATTCATGGTTCGAGTCCCACCACTCCCCTTCATATTTATTTTTTAAATCAGTATATGAAATAATACCTGACAAATATGTTTAAACATTACTAAAAAGCAGTGAAATGGCCAATGTATCAGTGAACAAAATAAATATTTTAAAGGATCCTGATATAAAATTGCCTGCAGTTAAGCAGCGCTTTACCCAGCACAATAGAGTTGCCCATAGTTTAACAGTGCTTCACCCAGTGCAATAGAGTTGCCCATAGTTTAATAGCGCTTTACCTAGCGCAATAGAGTTGCCCATAGTTCAATGGCGCTTTACCTAGTGCAATGTGTTTGTGCGGACATGTGCGCCGCACCAACCAGGGCACCGAGGAGCAACGTAGAGCAAAGTTGCTTAAATGCAGCCACACCCCTAGCCTGTTTGGATAGTATGAAAATAAAATGAATGACAAGGTTCGAACCCAGGATTCTGTGCATCAGAAGCAAAGTACAGAACCACTAAGCCATGACAACATAGAGGAAGCAGCCACTATTAACATTCATATACTTACGAATGGTAGTTTAACCATTACTAAGCAGGTCTGCAGTTAGCCGAGAATTTTACAAAGCGGCCAATCACAAAAAAGTGCGGGGAAATGTGGCATATTTAAGCCCCACAGGTGGGAATACATGCCATAACTGATTGTAGCTCACATCTACAGTTAGAATGTCTGGTGTCGGAGAGGGAACACACTTCCAAGCGCAACACTGGGGCATCGAGGAGTCCAAATACATGGTTTGGCTCCTTGTCCACCGTCATGAGTCAAGACTCCTGCAGGGCCAGTACCAAGGGACGGAGTACAAGGCAGAGGCTTGGAACTGGTTAGCTCGTGACCTCACCAGTGCCACAGGCATTCCTCAGACTGGTGAGCAGGTCCATCACCACCATGCAGACCTGAGGAGATGAAAGCAGGACTGCCTGAACCAATGGATACAGGAGGCCCGTGGGATTCGGGATGCCCTACAACTGAGTATGTAGCCATGGAATGCAGTATGTAAGAATTGATAATGGAGTATGTATAACAGATAGGTATGTCTCAATATCCCTTCATTTACTTTACAGCTGCAGGTGACCGTGCTATGAATCAGCAAGCTTATGCTGATAGGCTGCTAAGGCTGTGCCAACAGGCAGGTTAGTGATTATTCTGCATGTATTGTTATATAAAATATGGGAGAGAGCATGAAAGAAAGTGTTGTAGTCCAATAATACAGCCATAAAATGGCCTGAATAAGTCCTCTGCATGTACTGTCAGATAAAAACATCAGAGAGGCAGAAAAAGAGTGTAGTAACCCATTAAAAAAGGTAACATATGTCTGGAATAATATCTCTGCAGGCACTGTCGTATAAAATAAGTCAGTGAGCCTGAAAAAAGATTGTTCTAACCTATTAATAAAGGTATAATATGTCTTGAACATGTCTGCCATATACACCGTTAAAACAAATAAAGGAGTGAGCCTGTGGAAAAGTGTGTAATGTCATTAATAAAGATCTAAAACCCAGAGTGTGTCTGCATCACAGAGTCTGAAATGTTGTTGTACCCTTGCATTATACAAACAGTACTGTTTGAAAAGGTGCTGGCAACCCAGAGTTGTGCAGTCCCATATAAAGTGGGTGATGGAAGTGCTAATAGCTGTGAAACATATATACAGTCCACAACAGTCAGTTACTGGCTGGCTTGAATAAGTAAACCTGGCACACGTGTAACATGTTATTTTTTCCCCAGAAATGTGAGTGTGTGTCAAGAAATGCAGGGTTCCATACAAATCGAAGTGAAAATGTCATGTGAAAACATCCTAGATATGTAGATAAAGAAATATAAATGCAATCAAGAAATATGTAGCAGTAACATCTGCATCCTGGACAGTTAGTATGTCAGATATAGGTCAGGCATATACTGAACTAGCCAAACCCATTACACAACCTAATGTATGGTGGCAAGTGTAATAATACAGGTAGGGGATATACACTTGCAGTCACTAGGAATGTAGTGTAGACTAAAAGGTCATTATAAGATGTTAACCAAGGTTTTTTCTACACCCTACTGTATGTGCATAAACCACGCAATTCCACACCTCAATGGGTATGTGTAATCTT
The DNA here is from genome assembly GCF_019279795.1 of Protopterus annectens. Lineage (NCBI taxonomy): Eukaryota > Metazoa > Chordata > Ceratodontiformes > Protopteridae > Protopterus > Protopterus annectens. Next base: position 566,128,617 of record NC_056725.1, read on the forward strand.
AAATATTTGTTGGGACATGTTTCCTATTGTTCTATAAATATTTGCATTCACGTTGATGCATGTGCCCTGTTTAAACACCACAATCATGGTGGCCTGTTGCTACCAAACATCCCTGCATGCTGTTGGAATAACCACTGTGGTTCAATATATGCATGTGTTATGCTTGCTGTTCAACTGTTGTACCCTTGGTGTGTTGGGTTAATGGGAATATTATTGCATGCTGTTACAACTAATCTGGAATGCTGTTTTGCTTATGTTGTAATTAAACACATCTAATCACAGAATGTATGGGAAGGCCGGTCCCAGCGGACCCACCTGTCCCTCCTCAGCCGGCGAGTGCACCTGGCACCAGCAGGTCCGGTGCCCAGCCCGGGCTACCCTCCTCCATTGGTCCTGTGCCACCTTCAGGTGGAAGCGCTGCAGGGGATGGGGCTCATCCCCCCCGTGCAAGCGTGGGTGGAGAAAGGCCACCTGTCACCCTTTAAAGGGTCCGGGCTGTGGTGCGTAGGGAGATCCAGTGTTCAGTCGCTGATCCCCTATGCCAGCTTGAGGCGAGAGTGGCGTGTCTCATGGATGAGCCTGCCCATCCTATGCAGCCCCAGCACAGCCACCCTCGGGGTTGTGAAGGTTCAGTGGTGAATGCCCATGGGTGGGGATCTCAGTTCCACTGTTACCATCTGTGGGCTCATGGGCTTGCGATTTCCAAACATCCGACCCCATCAATTGTGTTCAGCCACCCCATGTGTCATACACTGCTCCTGTATGCATCTTGTCTGTCTTGTCTGTTTACCTTCCCAACCTACCTCCCCGGACATACCTACTTCCTCTACCTCACTTCCCACTCTCACCTGAAAAAAAAAAAAGGGCAATCTGAACCCACAAAAAAATTACGCCCCATACATAGCTGCCCATTTCGCACACATATCCATTGGACAAACATGTAAGCTGATAATTAGAATTGGCAGTACAACATACTTTGTTGTCCTCACCCCTCTCCCAGGGGTGGAAGGTTTCAAATTTCACTCCAAATTCATTGCATATGCACAGCTGTTGCAGAAATGGGCAGCTATGGACCTTCCCTACACCCGTCCTGCACATCCCAAGCTGGTTTCCCTACTGTCTTTCCCTCTTTGTGCTCCCTTTTTCACCACTTTCCTATCTCCCCATTTTCTTTTCAAGAAATTAGCACGGGGGTTAGCGGGATTAAGCGAGTGTGCGCATGTGTACTCTTAACTAAGCGTCACCAAACCAGCGCAAACCCGCTTACAACTGCCTTAGTTGCTCTATGACAGGGCCCTTGTTTTGGTCTCAGTCTCGAACCCCAGACCATTGACACAATAGACTGCATGAATTACCACTAAGCCACAGCAGATATGCAAATAGCTTGGTTCTGAAATAAATATATCATGCATTACAATGAGGGAATGTAAATGGAAATTAGGAATGGTATAACACAAATCCTTTTCTGTGGGTCTTTACCAGCAGTGGTTGTGGAATTGCATGACATGACTGTGAAAGGAGAACCAGCCATCCTAGCAGGGAATAATGTTACAGTAGCACCTTACAAACACCACACAGTATCAGACCAGGATTAATACTGGCCACAGGAATACAGTGCAATAACCACATTTGTATGGAAATTAATTATGTAAGTGAGAAAAAAGTACATACTCCCATGTATCCTGTGTTAGAATTTGGAGGGGTGCGTACATGTCCACACTGAGATGTGTGTACTGGAAGCAGCAACATTCAGGTTTGAGTATAACATGCATATAACTGGCTACAACCCTAGCATCAGATAAGAGACATATACCAACATTCAGACTGACACAACAGTGTCCAGAGCAAATAAGCATGGGCCTCACCTTGGAAATCTGAAAGGGCTATGCCTACCTAACCTAGCATTTTATAGCAGTGGGCTGCAATCAAAGTGAGTAATGTAATCACCAAACAGCAGGCTGCATGCAATTACTGAATGGTGGGCAGCAATTGGTGCAGAGGCTGTCACATGCACAAGTGCAGATACCTAGAAAAGCAGGCTGTACCTGCAGTCCACACATGCAGTTATATCATTGCAGATGCTGTGAGATAGAGAGTGAGAGAGAGAGACACAGACACAGACACAGACAGAGACAGAACAGAGTGAGAAACAGAGACAGAAAATTGAATAGAGGGCGAAAACCAAAAAAAAATCACCAATAAAAAAAAATACAAAACCATAACACACGGAGCAGGGAAATACTAAGGTAAGGTATGTAACTCACATGTATGTGTTGGCATGTTGTAGATGTTCCGGAAAAGTGCTCTACACACTGCAAATCATCCATGTGTGGCAGCAGTATGTATCTATCTGTATCTGCACATGTGCATAGGGCAAGGGACATACTGCAACTGTTAGTGAAGGGTGGACAGATATCTGTCAGTGAAGGTTGATATGTGCATATATCCATGTAGTTCGTAGTGTGTGGCTTAGAAAACAGCATGCAGTGCACAGGAGCAGCCATAGGTCAACTGGTGCCCTAGGCAAAAGGGCTCCACGGCACCCTCTACCACACTTCCTGGTGCCCCCATCCTTGTCTTACTACACCACATAAATAGTGGAAAAGCACCCCTGCTAGAGTGGCGCCCTAGGTGGCCGCCCAGTTGGCCTATGCCTAAGGCCAGCTATGGTAGTGTTGATATATGTTATGTGGTGGTTAAATGCTGTGGGACAAATTTGTCAGATCTGCTGTGTTACAGCCAGTGAGGCCTGATAATGCTACAAGGGCTGAGGACACCCACATGCATTCTGCACAACACTGTGCAATTTAATCACATACCTGTACATCCCACAACTGTCGCATAAGTGATATCCCCACCATGAAAGGTGGACTGTACATGTGCCTATATGTACAACCATGTGTACAGCAATGGATGTGTACATGTATGTGTATAGATATGCATGTATATTATATATATATATACATATATATATATATATATATATATATATATATATATATATATATATATATATATATGTATACATATAGAGTGAGAGAAATAGACTGAGAGACACGGGTTCATATGTACCGCAACAGGTGTGTGGTGACCAAGGCATGGGCTGTAGACAAGTGTTGATACTGCAGTGCCATTCCACCTTCCCAAAACAGTGTACCCATTAACTACCACATAGGTAGAGATCTACCTAACAGTGAAGGTGTGATAAGGGAACATGGGACACAGGTGGACAGTAGCCTCCTCATTGATGAAGACGATGCCACACTACACCTGTAATCTGTCTGTGTGGTATGTGTCATGACAACAGGTATGTCAGCTATGGAAGTATAGGGTAGAGTTCCCCTCTACTCATCACAATGCCCTGTGTGGTATGTACTTCACATGACAACTACACCAGGTGAACAGGCCACAGACAGACACCCCAGAGGGTAATATTGGCTGCAAACAGATGCCCTATGCAGACTGACTCACAAAACCACAAGTACACTGTATTGCATACTGGCCACAAAGAGGTGACCTCTGCCGGACATACAGAGGTATGTCACACCCATAGCTGGGTGACAACCACTATGGCAACATATCACAATCCCTCCGGGATACACGCTCTAGGGCCCTAAACCTTGTCAGCTCACTAAACGGCACATGCTGGAGGGATAGGTTCCCATCTCAGAGATATGCCATACACTGGAATAGACCACATAGCAATAGCAAACAAGGCTCCTCCTTAGCAGTTGTTATAAATACCCCTGATGATTGTGTGGGAGATTGGTAATACACCCCAGGAAACACCTCTGTGGTTCAGGTTGGCAGAGGCAAGTGAAATCAAAGTACATGTGTGTCAAAGGCCAGGGTAGCATATGGCTAGGCTGCCGTAGGCCCTAGGACCAATGGCATATTACCTACTGATAACACTATGCACTCACACATGTACTTAATGCAATAGCTGCTATGTGAGGTTGCATAAGTGTAACGCTGAATGTGTGCAAGGTCTGTAAAGGTGTGATAGCTTAGTGTGATGTTGTATCTGACATGGTAGCGCCTATCCTAGCTGTGAGGACAGCAACTGATGTGTAATGTACTGTTAGGCAGACATAGTAGTACGGCAGATGATGTGACATAGTTCTCCTTTGACGAATGTGGTGTCTCACTGTAGGCTAAACCAATACATGTATGCTTAGTGAGTGGTACTGCTGTTAAATCCATCACCAATATGAACTGTAGTACTACCTGAAGCTGTAGGCCTAAACAGCACAGTATGGTGTGTGTTCACATTGCATGGAAACACTGTCATGTGTGTTTCCTGTAGTCTCCACAGAGGACAGAATGCAGACATAAGGGTGTGTAAGTAGTGGCACACAGTACCGTATGGTACACAGGTAATGCTCATCTGTGTTGGCATACAGTGGTGCATTGTATGTTTGCCTGATGTGTGTGTGATTATGCCTGTACAATGGCTGCAATTGCATGTGTGTTACAGGGTAAATGTGTGTATCCAGCAACATATATAGTCTGTTACAGCAGTATGCCACCTATTGTAACAACTGGATACATCTGTTAGGCAGGGCTATGGAATCAATGACTAGGGTGGTTGATTGGTACTACTGTACCTTTATTATATATCCATTGCAATGGATGACATCTCTGTTCGTGCATCGGTGTGATATGCACCCCTGTCTTGAGGTTGTGCAATGTGTCACAAACAGTGTGTCGGGTTCTTTTGTATAGTGGTGTGATATATAGAGTCTGCAAGGCAGTGTTAGTTAGTTGTGGCCTGAGAACCAATAAGTGGTATTGAACATGTGCAACCTCTGACAGACAATAGGATGGTATATATGGCAGTAAAGTGATATCTATGGGTAAAGGTGTAAAGTGTGACACAGGACACTCTCACACATATTGTTCATATCTTTTTCATCCAGATTGCCCACCACCGCAACCCAGTGTATACAGCGGATGAGGAAGAGGTGATACTCGATAGCCTATTGCAGCAGTACACAATGCTCTTCTCCAGAAGCAGCCAGCACCAGCAGGAGTGGACTGCACTCTGGCAGGAACTTGTTAGTCGGGTAAATTACATAGGCATGCATAACTGGACATATGAGCAGGTACGCCATCACTGCAGTGATTTAATTAGACATGTCCAGTGGCGTGTGTCTGATATCCAAAGACAGCAGCTTGCCACAGGTGGAGGGGTGGCCATTCATCCCCCCCTCACCAGAGCAGAGGAGCTGCTCCTAAGCGTGGTGGCTCCTGGACAACAGCTACATCAACCACTGTCATGTGTTGTAATGGAGGCCGGAGCCACCCAGCACATCCACCTGGAGCAAGCAGGTAACATGCCCAATCTGTAGACTACAGTTAACTGTATTGTTAGATTATGTGTATGTGAGATATGTACTGTGTATTTAGCAGTTCAGCTGCCTAGTGTTGTGCAATACGGATAGACCCTACACCTGTGACTGTTGACTGTTGTTGTACTGCAGTTTAGCATACCTACTGTAGCAATGCCACAGTTGTGGCCAATGACGAACCCTCTCATATTCTTGTAGGTCCCTCTGGTGTGACGGCAGGGCAGCCAATCCATGCTGGTGAGTGTGTTATACCTGCAATTTTGGTAATGAAATATGCATGTCATAGGTGAGGTGTAGGCCATGTACACGTAGCACACCTACGCATAATGCATGCTGTGCATGTTTGCTGTGAGACGTTGCACAGCTCAGTAATGTCAGTAGCTGCCTCAATGACATGCAATACACAGAGCATGACACACAGTTGTGGCAACCCCATACTGCACATTGGAAAGGCATAGTTGCAACACCTGTACACAATATTAAAACATTTATCACATGCAGTACACAAAGTCATGCTACATATGGCGTAATCACACACCCGCTGTAAGGTTACACTTCAGTATCCCACATGTCATCCACACACACATGACGTACCTTGGGGGTAGAGGCCTATTATGGGGCTGTGCAACACTCTTCAACACATAACACAATCATGTGAGGCAATGCTCCCTACTGGGCACCTCATATACCCATGTACAAAGTGGCTGTGTAATAGTGAATGTATCCACGGCACTGCATTTCAGGTACAGCATGCTAGGCGGTGGTCTGTCACACAGTAGTAGCTGTGAGTGACCACAAGATGCATGATGATGATGATGGCACATGGTACTACACCCCATCCAGTTACAGTGACCACAGTACTACACATAGCAGTCTTTGCTGTGCACCTCATTGTTCTGTGTGTGCAAACATATGCACCTATACACATGTTGTGTGTGTGCTTACATATGTTAGTATACATATTCTGCACATCAGTCGCCATCTGTACAAAGAGTCACATATATGTCCTGGAATGCTATTGGGTGTATAGGTCACATGACACACATTGGGTATGTGTGGTGTTTAATGTTGCAGTCATGTAGCATGCCATGTCGTGGCTGGCACTGACATATCTGCAATATGTCCCACACTCACCATAACCACTGTACAATGTCCATGTCGAGCATTGGGATTCATTCACATCTACATGCATCACTCATCCCATGTCTGTACATTGCATGCATTTGCTACACCTGTGCCCACTATTATGTGCTATGGACACAGACACTGTCATCAGACATGGCAATCTATGTGTCACACAGATAACACATGCAGCCATGGTATGTATACCATTGAGTGATGGTGTACATGACATTGCAGAGCAGATAGTACTTGCACAGCAATGTTGTGTCCATGTACACACTCTGTTCCAGGGTGTACCCAATCACTAAACAACTACACACATGCATCAAAGCCATGTATAATATCATTAGATAGGGCTGTCTACACTTGCACTGCATGGTCTTGAGCAACACATATTCTGCATGCTGACATGTATGTGGTGACTGTTTGCCTTGTGATACTGTCACCCACCATCACCCACTATTGTGTATGTGTTGGATTGCTGGTGTGTGTGTGTGTGTGTGTGTGTGTGTGTGTGTGTGTGTGTATGTGCTGTGGTGAGCAGTGTATTTATGTGCATGTGTGCATGTGTGTATGTGTGCATGTGTGCATGTGTGCATGTGTGCTAACATCACGTACAGATTGTAAAGTGTGTTTCCTGTCTTCCTTCCACAGGTGCTGAGTTAGGGGTGGCTGAATGCAGCAGGGAACCTGATGTCACCGCCACTAATAGTAGAGATGATGAGACATGTGTTGTGGCACAGGCAGGTCTGTCAGGGTCTGTCGTTGGTCCACCAATCGACACTACACAGTGGTCAACCCTATCTATGCGCACACTCATACTGCCAATACATCCCTCATCACCAATGGCCTTAGCTGAGGGACAGTATACAGTTGGCATTGACCAGGAGAATGGGGTACCTATGGCCCGTGCATCCCCTCACAGCAGCCATAGCCAGATTACTGGAATGGTACGACATAGGCGGATGTCCAGGGGTTCTCGGGGGAGCACCACTGGTCATATTGCCCCTGGCAGACGTGCCCCCAGAGGTATTACAACCTCCAGTATGTTTTGGGCTGTAATGCAGGCATGTATGGAATGGTACACCCGACAGGGACTAAGGGCGCAGAGGGCCCATTACACTGCTATCAATGACAGCATCCGTGACCTTGCCGGTGCCATCCGGAATTACACTGAGGTCATTGATAGCCGTTGGAGGGAGACATTAGATGTCCTCCACGATGTGTTAGCCATGAGCCAGGACTGTGCTTGATGGATGAGAAGCTGACGCAGATGCATGCCAGCAACAGCATCAGCTGGCAGTCATCACGGACGGACCATGGATCACAGCCGCTCCCGTAGTAGCAGTACCAGTCCTAGCAATGCTGGGGCTGGCCTGTCCATTGACCATCCTACTAGACCATGTGCACGTGGCACTGGCTAGTCCCAGCAGGGACATGGGTCCAGTCATCATAACTCTGCCTCTGATGACAGCACCCAGTCAGGGTTGGTACCCGATACTGCCCATAGCACCCCTGCTAGGCACAGGTACCGTGTCCGTGGCCAGAGACAGTGATCTGTACGGCTTAGCAAGTACAGTCTGTGGCTGTCCCACAACCGCCCATATATGGCAGCCACATGGTGGAGTTGTGTGCATGCAGACACACACACATTTACCATACAACTAGGGCTCACACATACACACACACATTACATCAACATTGGCCCATGCAGTACTGTTGTCCCTCACACACACACACACACACACACACACACACACACACACAGACATGCCGATTGGATGGGTCAGTGTCGGGCTCTGGCAAACCTACAACACACCCAGTGCATATGATGACACCTGTGCCACCTCCTGTCATCTGTAACATTGATCCAGGAACAGGCTAACATGGTTCTGATGCACAGGGTGACATTATAGCAGTGTAGCAATAGTAGCAAGTTGACAACAGGAAAGTGTAATGATATCCTTGTAGGTATACCTGAGCAGGCATTATGCATCACAGCTGTGATAGTCATTGTAGCATTGTTTACACCAGTGTTAGTCCTGCGTATGTAATGTCCACCCATGTGCCACTTGCCTGAAGTGTACAGTGTTGCCAGCATGTGTTAGTGAGTGGAGAGTATGTGTGTGATGTGTGCATTACAAATTAGCGGGTGTACATCTGTGAACATGGTGTGTGTGCACTGTCTGCATGTATGTGCATAGTAGACACGTGGGATGTGCGACATACCCTGTTCTACACATTGTTAACATCTCATGGTATCTTTTGATGGCCAGTATGCATTCTACTACAGATATGTACTAACATGGGTACACATGTGTGTATGACATGGGTTGGCACTATGCTGTGGGTGATACTGTTGATATCTGTCAATGATCTGCAGTCTGGTAGTATACACCATCTTAACAGCATGACTATAACCAATCATTAGATGATGTCCTGACAAATGACTCACAGTTGTAGGGAACTCAGTAACAGTTGGATCTTTCCAGTACTATACAATAACAGTAACCAGTGGTATTGACCGCCACACGTTCCTGGGACCACACCTGTGTGGCATATAGCCCTCTTAGGTACATGCAAATACACTAGGGATATGTCCATCAACATCTGGAAATGCATGCATTGGCCTACACTGCATTCCCTGGATGGGAAGCATATCCTACACAAGGGTATCATACAGATACCTGTTGTCCAATACATGCTGTATAGCAGTAAGCCGTCTATGGCATATTCATCCACATTTACTATGCATACTATTCTGACAGTACCACATAGGTGGTAGCCCTCAACATGTATGTTGGGTACCAATGTGTACAGACAGACACGTGTTCTGTCATATGTCCCTTGGTATCCACATATCCATAGGTATTGTGGGGTCCCTTGGTGTTTCACATAACACATTAGGGGCCTGCATGCATATCCACAGGGCTGGTGTACACCTATAATGACTGTCCATTATTGCCAGTCATTGTTGTGTATGAACATGTCTGACATATACCCCGACAATTACCCTCATTCACAGTACTCTATAGTACGTGTCATGGGCGTGTGTGGCAGAGATGTCCTTGGCCACAGATCACTACATTGGCCGGGCTTGACACAGACATACATATGTGACCTATGATTTGTGAAGCAGCGGCACAATCTGTCGAAGGTTACAAATGTATTCATGTTGTATGCAAGCTTCACACCTATGTACTGATTGAGGTCACATGTACATATATTTATTTGACATGCAGATACCCGATGTGTGCAATGTACATACTGTTTGAAACATATGTCATACCGTAGTAAAAGCAAAACTCGCACTGTATTGACCACCTGTGGCGTACACACCCACACTTGGTGTTTGCAGGACTCAAACCCCTACCTAACTCTGTTATGATACTAAAGAGATACGCATTAACACGGCGCGCTATATGCATTACGGGGTGGTTTATGTTCTCCTTGAATATTTGTAGGATGCTGACATCATCAGACTTTCCAAAGAGGGATGTACCTCTTTTAATGTGTTTTCCCAGTCTCCAAAAAGGCTACTCCTCGCAAAGGAAACCACACACATACACCCCACCACACACTTGGCATTTGCAGGACTCAAATCCTTACCTAACTAGGTTATGATACTAGAGAGATACGCATTAACACAGTACCCTATATGCATTACTGGGTGGTTTATGTTCTCCTTGAATATTTGTAGGATGTTGACATCATCAGACTTTCCAAAGAGGGATGTACCTCTTTTAATGTGTTTTCCCAGTCTCCAAAAAGGCTACTCCTCTCAAAGGAAACCACACACATACACCCCACACACTTGGCATTTGCAGGACTCAAACCCCTACCTAACTGTGCTATGATACTAGAGAAATACGCATTAACACAGCACGCTACATGCATTACTGGGTGGCTTATGTTCTCCTTGAATATTTGTAGGATGCTGACATCATCAGACTTTCCAAAGAGGGATGTACCTCTTTAATGTGTTTTCCCAGTCTCCAAGAAGGCTACTTCTCTCAAAGGAAACCACACACACTCTTGGCATTTGCAGGACTCAAGCTCCAACCCAAGCTATAATACTAGAGAGATACGCATTAACACAGCGCGCTATATGCTTTACTGGGTGGTTTATGTTCTCCTGGTATATTTGTAGGATGATGACATCATCAGACTGGACATGGTAATGTGTGTACACATTGTTTTGCAATCCCAGGAATGATCCATGTAGGTTGGCAGGTATCAACAGCTTGTACAGGACCCCGTGAGTCTTACCTTGTGTGATCTATCTGTGGACACATTGACATCCCTTCATATGTCAACACATATCTATGCATAGATTGTTGATTTTGTGGATACGACATGTGCCTGTGATGTTGATGAAGAGCTGTTCAAAGTCTATGTGGGACATGTGTAGCTCTGTTCCATGATGTATGTCCTGGGTGGCTGCCTTGCAGATGGTGTAGCATGCTTGGGAACCATGATCCTTTTCCCACAAAAGAACCCCCCCACATTTTTCACAACCCCCGGGGGGTTGGGGGAGGGGTTGGGGGGTTTTTTGTTTTGAGTCTTCCCAAAAAAAGGCCTCTTTTTTTATGGATTCTGCCCATGATTGGGGACTCCTGGCCTTGCAGATCAGACTTT